>NC_057869.1:13621229-13978729 GCF_019740435.1 Gambusia affinis
TCTCTCACACGTGTATGCGTGCACTCACACACTCACACAGTTCATAGATGGATCAACGTAGTGGAGGAGAGGGCAAGCTGTGTGGCTTCTGTTTCATCCTGACTCTTGGGGCTCTACAGATTGATTTCTCCTTGCACAAAGTCATTTCCTTGGTAGTTATTATCACACTGCACATATTGCACTAGACAGTGTTATTCGGTGGTACCAAACACAGACTCATGGCCATTCTGGCACCTTTTCTTTCCCAACCCCTGACCTTGAATTAGCATTTTTTGTTGCAAGAGGAATTTTTCTCTCTCTCTTGTCAAGTCAGCAGTCTTCCCCATGATTATGTTGCCCAGTGACCAAGAGTGCTCAAAGCGGACTCAGTTTGCACTTAAAGCTGACGCCTGCCGGACACGTCTGCTTAATTGAACATGTTTACAGGCGGGTATTTGTACTCAGTGTCACACAGTAAGATGCTTGGCAGGAAACTGTGTTCACATCAAACTGTTTAGTATGTGCTACCAAGGTGATAAGGATGAGGCTGCCCGGGTGGAGAATAAATAGGGCTAGGCACCCAGTTCATCAAACTTGCTAGTATCCATTTGGAGTGTGGAAATTAACAAATTTGTCATGGGAAATGTATGAAATCAATATACGACTTTCCACAGAAAGTGTAAAGAATATGCACAGTGCACCTTAATGTGGAAGCCTTTTTTCTTTCTGAGATGACTTACAGAAAATGTTGGACTTTCATGCAGTATAAATTTTTTTGACATGTACAAGTAGATCAAAAACAGGCCACCTTTTTATTAGCCAAGCCATAGCCACCTCCAACTTAACCACAGTTAACCTCACAATGAATTGTATCACTTTCAGATTTAGATTCAAAATTATTTTTCTTTCATCCAAGAGCTCTGTTTATGATAGGTGATAAGACAGATATGTCCTTCTCAATAATCACTGGAAAAATCTTGATTGTCATTTTAGCAGTTCAACCCGTCATATAATTGCTGACTAGATTTTTGCCTGATTATACTGGTATTTTGTGGATTTATCTTTGGAATGAGTTCAATGTCTTTGGGGCTAAAGGGACACATAACCATCACTTTAATCTTTAGCTCTCTCCAGAGAGTTTTCAAAAATATCCAGGGTAGGAATCTGTCTAGGCTGCTCTGAAATGTCACTAGTTGCAGTCAGAGGAAACACGTTACTAAAATGATAATAAAACAAAACAACCTACTTTTAATCTTCTGCTGAGGGCAGCACTTGGTTACTCTGTAAATAGAAGTAGATTTGAATTATTTTACAAGGATTTGAACATACAAAACCAAAAATATTTTGCTGTTCAGAAAACTAAATAAAAGTTTTTCATTTTTGTACATTTTCATTTTAACCAGAAAATCCATTAGATCAACTACCTTGTTAACATTATTTTCACAACAAACATTAAAGTTTGTTTTTGTCATCAACTGCTCAGGTGCTAGTCATTCAGGTACTGTTTTGGTTTGTTTTTATTATGTCATTACCTTTAATAATTTAAATGTATTCTTTTGAATTAAGTGTTGGACTTTAGTAACTTTCTTGTTTGATTTCTTACATGAATCCAAGGAAACCTAGCTCAGCCAGTATTTCTTCTTTGATCTGCCCCCCTAGCCTACAGTCTTGTGTGAATTAAATCCCCTACATTTATATTCACACACTCAAGCCAGTGCTTGATGTTGCAGCAGTTAAAGAGCATGCATGTCACATATATGGAAAGGCCATAATAGGAAAGCAGAGTGCATGATGAAAGAACGTAAAAGCATTGGGCAATAAAGTTGTGGCTGCTTTTCAATCCCAGAGACTGCAGGGATGATGCAAAACTTACCCGTAAACATCAAAAAGATGTCAATAAATCCTTAGATGGTAACCGATACTCCACGTCTTCTGAAGTTCTGGTTTAGAAGGTGCAGCTGATTTTTAGATTCCAATGTTGTCATAATAATCCTGTCAATACGAACTGTTTCTTAGTATTGATACCAGCACAGCTGCACAATCTCTACGCCTGTATGTACAGATCCTAAAACCAACATTTAACAGTTTCTCAAGCCGACATACTTTTGTCCTGGATAAAAGACAATCAGAGGCATGAGTGACACTTATTATGTAACTGCAGGAGGTTAAAAATGAAGTATTTTTTGATTGGAACAAATGGCTCCTGGAAAATTGCGAATTGCAGCAAACATTTTTCTTTCTTTCAGAATGAGATGTTTGGTCTGTCAATTAAAAGTAAAAGAGGCATTTTTTACTTTTGCAAATCCTAAAGTAATTTGCGATGGAAGAGAAAAAATTAAGATAATGTAAAAAAAAAATGGTTGAGAAATCCAGGTAATGAGATATTTTACTGTCTGACTCTACAGGTCGCACCAATCACTGGTCAGCCATCATCGGTGCCTCCCACTCAAAGAATTATGTTCTCTGGGAATTTGGTGGCTTAGCAAGCAAAGGAGTTAAACAGGTAGCTGAGTTGGGCTCACCAGTCAAAATGGAGGAAGAGATCAGACAAAAGGTAAGAATTATATGTTTGTAGAGGAGACTGTCTTGTAAAAGTGCTAAATAAACCCTATGAGTTCACTTTTCACTGATTAGTGTCCCATCCTGTCTTATGAGTTAGTACAAGCATCTATGTTATCTTAGCTATAGATCTTCTATTTAAACTTAAATAGAAGATTTTAAGATTATCTTATATATTTTTAAAAGTTTACATGGTCTTGTCCCATCGTATCTCTCTGAGCTGCTTAACCCCTACTCTCCAGCTGATCAGCTGCTCTTAGGGGTACCACGGTCGAACCTGAAGCTTTTACTCTTGCAGCTCCCAAATTATGGAACGATTAGCCATGACATATAGAGGTGCCCCTTCATTGTCCAGTTTTCAAACTCATTTTAAGAAACATTTTTATTATTTGGCTTTTAACACGTGTTCAGACCTGTGCTCTTACCTCTGTTATCACATCTTATTGTTTCTATTGTTGTTTTCTGTACTTTCCACATTTTGAATGTTTATCGATTATTATCTGAACAGCACTTTGTCACAGCTATTGTTGTTTTAAAGTGCTTTATAAATACAGTAGTAGTAGTAGGATATGGATCGCTACCACCTCTTTTGGATCTGCTTTGGAGAGTAAAATATTCTACATGAAAATCAGATAAAAAAAAACTATTAAAGTGAGCCCTAAAAATTCTAAATGCTGGATTAATATTTTATAAGATAGATTTAGTATGAAATTGTGAGGTGCCATGGATTCGAAAACACACAAAAAATGTATTTGGTTTTATTAAAGATCTGGACTTCCACCTCTCATCCTTCACATACTTCTTACCCTGTCTATATTATCCCTGCTAATAGTTTGGCATATCTTTCTTTTTCCTTTTTCTTCATGAGTTACTCACATTGTCTTAAAATAAGATAGATAAGATTTTATTCTTGCTGATGCTAAAGACCTAAAGTACATAATGAAAGCACGGCAAAATCTGTGAATTTCTTGGTTGGTTTCTATTTCCCTGCTGCTGTTTATGCACTCTTTTATATTTAGCTTGAACTCTAAGCCTACATTCATTATACAAGTTACCTCTAACCTTTGAAATGAGAGTGAAATTGCAGTGGACTTACTGAAGCCATAATTTGCTGTCTGATTAATTTGGGGAATAGTTATAGGGTAACTGGGGGCACTGGTCAAAAACCTTTGCTTCAACTGGCAAAACATTAAGAACAATTTCTCATTTACAATGTTAGCCTGAAAGAACACCTAAAAGGGAAGCCAGGGGGGGAGGATACCAATGTTTGCATACATGCAAAGGACAATGTGCTCATTCTGCAAAACAATTAAATAACTCCTTGAAAAAGTAATTTAGTCCATCTTTCAAAGCAGAAAATTAAATCAAAGTGTCAAGACGTAGTATATTTTGATAAAAGTTTGAATCATTGCAGTCGCAAAACAGAAAGTCAAATGGCCAAAAAAAACCATTTAAGGATTTTCACTTTAATACGTTGGATGGAATGTATCTTGTATCTTGAGGAGGAATCTTCTGCAGTAGCTGATTTTAAAAAGTAGGTGAAAGTCCCAGTAGAGTTTTATAAATGAACAGGAGACAGTGAATGTTACAACGAGACAGCAATGAAGGTCAATTAACCTGAGCGTACAACAGTGAGTGGTGTGTTTTAAAAGGGTCACTGCTAATAAATCGGATGGGAGAATAATAGATTGTATCCAATTTTTGGATGACTCCTTTTGCAAGCGTGGGCATAAATTATGTCATCATAATTGAATAATGAAAGAGTACATATTTCAATAATGGCTCTTTTAGCTGAGAATGTAAAAGATGAGTGGTTTCTGTACAGGAAGCCAAGTTTTGCTTTGACCTTAGTTTGAAGCGTGTTAATGTGATGAAGGACAATGAACTGTGAATAAAAGTGCTTGTACTCTGTAACCGGCACAAGAAAGGTTTCATCTGTAATAGAGAAGATCGATCTTGGGGGAACCAGGCACTGATGCGATTTTCTTACATGTTGATTCTTGACTGGGGGATGCTTATTAGTAAAAGCACTAAAATTATCTTTGAACAGAGTCCACACTTCCTGACTAATTGTTCATTAAATTACATTTCCAGATGGCCAGTTGATACTTAATTATGAGAGAAAAAAAGAAATTAAACAAGTTGGTAATAACACTGGAAAGTAGTGTATTTTAGCACAAAAGGCCCTTATGAATTCCTCTACAAATATCTCCAGTGTTTGTGAACTTGTAGTAGTTCACAAACTATAAGTTTTTAAAAATTTCCATTAATGCTTAGATTGGTGTCAGAGGAATTCAATATGTTCCTACAAGAAGAAACAACCCCACAAAAAGTCAGCATGGCATTTGAATAGGTGTGAAAATTGTTTGCCCCTCCTAATTAACTTTTTTTGCATGTTTGTCACCGTTTGAAGACAATTATAGTAGTCAAAGACAACACAAGTAAACACAGAATACCGGTTTTAAATGAAGGTGTTTAATAAGAGAGAAAAAAATCCTAACATACATGGCACTGTGGTAGCTTCCCACCAGTAAATTAAGATTAATCAATAATAAATTACATTTTCATTGTCATATTACTGATTTCAAGTTCAGTGTTTCCCCTGCCTGTTCTTTTTAAATGATAAAAAAAAAGCTTTAAAGAACTTTAACCTTTTTGGAATCCGTTAACATGAGTTTTGTTGAAAACATGTTTATAGTTTCTTTACATTTGTCTAAAAATGGATAATTATATTTCCTAAAACAAGCATCTTGCATGTTCACTTTATCTACTTTTTCTGATTCAGAAAGCACAGTCCTTGTCCTTGCGGTAAGAAGACTGGGCAAAAGAGTGTCCCTGCTTTGAGCCGTGCAGCGCTGCTTAGGAAGTGCTGACACAAACAGAAAGATGACTCGCTTTGCAAAGGCGTCAAGGGGAGCAGCTAGTGATGAATGCAAAATTGATATTCATAGCCCAGCTTCTCTCCAGCCACAGGGTGCACTGATCGTTGAGTGTTCATACAAAGTTTCATTTGTAAAGCCAAGCAGGCATGCAGACCACACAAACATGCTGTCACACACCCTTACAAGCACAGCCTTTTTTTAATGCTCCCTATGTCTATGCAGAGTGTGATGGGTTTATTTTGTGTTTGGATTTGTCATCCTTTAAGACCTGGGATCAGGGTGTTCTTGGCAATTTGTCTTGCTGTGACTCCATCAGATGTGTCGTAGAAAAAAATATACATGTCCAAGGTTCAATATATTTGTAGAATTGGAGGTTTATTACATTGCGTATATAGGGACATCTATACATACATTGTCTTGAAATGTATTTGTATCATAATAGGAAGAAAAAATATTTGATTTAGCAGGATAGATTTATGATGTCTATATTATGTCGACCAAACAAAATTTTTAGACTAAGTTAATCTCATGTCTGACAATTCAGTCATTTAGTTTTATGACTTATGTGCTAAGTCATAAAACAGACAATTAATTAGAACACCTTTTTTTTCTTTTTCAGATTTCTTTATAAGAAGAATCATAAAGTGACCATTCATATTTTAAAAAATGACGCTTTTATTTGAATTGTAAGCAGAGGAAAGATTTTTTTTAAATGTCGGAAGACTTTGAAAAAAAACATGCCTACAGTTTGAGTAGGTTAGCCGTCAAAGTTAATAGGAAATACATCTATTTTTTTGAAAAGGCTTTGCAGAGTAAACAGATGTCCAATATTATTCCATTTTTCATATACAATTGCTCTTATCAGTGTAGTAGGCAGCACCGGGATGCAGCCAGAGCTCATTGTTGCCGTCCCTCGATTCATGTTTGAGGTGATTTATATATGCATTTAGTCATTACAGAAGCTCAGTGTGTCACTAATGAGAAGTTTAATGAGACTCCCTCCATGGACGAGCAACCAGGGCCAAGGCCTCAGACGGATTATGAAATCTCCTATTTCCTCTCGCAGCGTGGGGTGTTTTTCATTATTACACAGAATCCTCTAATATCATGAGCTGCACAGCTGCACTAGAGAGCACAACCAAACCTCCTCAGGTCATAGCCAAAATGGCAGATTAAAGGCAGGAAATACATATGGATGCCCGGTAATACAGCTGTGAGCCCTATGCTTTTTTTTTTCTTTCAAAGTCTGATAAAAGTTGAACTATATGTAAATACCAGAATAACATGAGGGAAATTAGTAATTCTGTTCTTTTTGTGTAGCTCAGTTAGTATTAGCCTGATTATTTTAGCCATATTTAAATAGGAGAACAACAATTAGCACAAACAGAAAACTACTAATAAAAGATTACATTGAGTATTTAACTCTGAGTAAACAGGTAGATATGTGTGTTTCAGCTTATACACGTGGAATTAATTCACATTGTTGCTCTGAAACGTAATTGTCGTGTGTTTTGCTTAATTCTAATTTTTAACATTGCTATTTCAGATAGATCTATAAATAGTTCTGAGTACATTTTTGAACAAGTTTTTTATTTTTTTTGCAGCAGCATTGCAATTCTGTACAATTATCTGCTGATTTTAAATATGACGACAAAAGAGATCTCCTCATCCACATCTCAAACTGTAACTACCTTGGTTTAGCATTCAAATGTTAAAGATCATAAAATGAAAAAATAGATTAAATGGAATACGTATGGCATGCAGCCAGGAGAAAGATGTTCTCTCTAAAAACGACATGTCAGTTTTATAAAGTTAAACTGGACAAAGCAAAACTCACTCGATCAGACAAGTACTAAAGCCAGTTATTTAAGTTCTCAGTGAAGCAATGATTCTAGGATCACAAAAAGAACAGACCCCTTGTACTGACTGTCTAGCATGAAGGTAGAGGTGTTGATTATCTTGGCTTGTTTTACACCCACAGGACAATGTTGGTGACTATAATGTTATTTTGGATTATAGATTCCAATCAGTGATAGACTAGGAGTGGAATCTAATCTAATTTATGTTTTTATGTTAAAAAGTTACATTTTTACCAGCTCTGTTTTTACAGTACAAATCTGTTGTTTTCAGGTGAATGAAAGTAGTATAAACAAAAGGCACGTTACGGAAATTCTTTCAACCTCACACTGTTTTAATACGTTTTGGTATAAAGGATTTTGCTCATAAGAGGGAAATAGTTTTCTCCCGCCTTATATAAACATCTGTTAGATGGAAACTAAGGAACTTGCACTGACTTTGAGCCATTTCATGTTCTTCAAGAGATTTCTCATTTCATCATAGTGAAATGAGAAACCTCAGTCTCTCATCACACTATTTGAAATCGACCTGCTGCTCACCTTGTTGCCATTCAGAATTTATATTTTTAACTCTCACAGTTCATTAACGTTCTTGACCAACTAATTATTTTTGCACCGCTGCTGGTTTAAGGAGAGGACTATATGCTGCATAGCCTGAAAGCATGTATGAAACATCAATGAAATTCAGTCTCTTTTATGTTACAAGAGGAAATGTGGTTCAAATAGTTCCTGAGAATACACACAAACACACACTTCTGTATTTTACATTTTTACTCTTTGGCTCATTAGTTGGTTTTTAAAAATGGCCCGGTCTTATGTTTTGAGAACTCCTAAACATTTTCTTGTTTTGACCATTTAATGCTGTTTTTTGACTTTGTTGTGAAGATTAGATGACACAGAAATTTGCCACACATAACTATTTAGTAGAAATCTTGTTGTGACTTTTTAGTTGTTATAAAAACTGGCAGATCACTGCTCTAAGCCATCAAATATCCTTACAGATAAGAACAAAAAAAATAACCACTTACTTTTATAAACAGTGCTGTCTGCTATCTTACTAGATGCCATCATCTTGTGCTCTTCCTTAATACATATAAAGAAAAAATTTCTCTACATTATCTGAATTTTATTCGTTCTTTTATTGTCTGTATAAAGTAAAAAAGAGAAGAACGTACAAAGTAGGAGAACGAGTAAGAAAAAACACAAGACCATACAAAATTTTAAATTACTTAAACATAGTTATCATGAGCACAACTATTTCCTATGCTTTTGTGGTTGATGCTGCAGAGCATCACTAAAACTATAAGAAAATAAAGTTAGGTTTAGTCCAGTGTAAAGAACATTGGAAAGTACCATCTTGACTACTTGCCGGTGCAGATGTTCAGGAATTTTACATAAGAAATAATGCAAAATGAAGCTGGCTAGCCATAGATTGAAGTTAGCTCACTGTTGTAAATATTCTCAGTGGAACACATTCACAAAACTATTTGCTCAAAATTGGTGCAAACCAGGATTACCAGGATTACCATACATGTGTCTATACAAACAAATGTATGGCCAAATCTTTATTCAAAATGTTTTCTTTGATTTCCTAATTTTTTCCCTGTTTTACCCTATTTTTAGTTACTTAGCTTTATTATGTTCCTCATACTATTTGGTAGTCAATCAAAAATATTATGACTAATCAGTGTCTGTGTAACAATAACCTCACACTTTTAGAAGGCAGTATTTATTGGATATATATTTTTTGGTCACAAACTCATGTTTGTTGCTGCAGTAAATGCTCACAGCTGAAACAGATCACAGTGCTCCACATATTAAAGGTCACAGTGCTGGAAGCATCCTATTGAGGAGTGAGGAAAATGCCCATTCATTTGAACCTAAGTTTATGCAGTGGTAATGTCATAACAAATTCTGTCAGCTTTCCAACCTAAATGACAGTTTGACAGAAATGTCTATTTGAAGACATAAATTAAAGAGTTAAATACAAGCCAGGACATAGTTTACAGACCTCCTCTTGACAACAAAGAGATGTAAATTTAGCTTCCTCTTGCAGGAAGTAAAAACTCTGTAATATACTTTTAAAACCCACTGCAACATCTGATATCTTGTATCCTTTCATTATCTTATATATGAATCACTGGCATCCATACTTGTTTTTGCCAATCACTGCTGTACACATGATAGTATATTCATAGATATAAAAATGTCATATGTCTACGCAGAGCATTGCAGAAAAAAATGCAATTTATATTATAGTACAGTGACTGGAACCAATCACCTTGTTGTGGAGCCCCCATCACATCATTATTTGTTTCACAGCACAATCCAAATGTGACCTTCCACCATAAACACATCAGGTGCTGAAATGGTAAAGAGGGAGAAAAATGAAATCCTGAATCTCCACCGTCCAACAAGTGAGGTCCTGACACATTCTCCAAACCTACAAGAACATAAGAACATTTTATTTTATTAAGTATTTTATTATTTCATTAAATAATGAAAAAATAATAATTTAGTTAATTTATTAATCAAAATTATTATTTTTTTATTTCTAAATGAGTAAGGGCTGCATACATGTATATTTTTTGTAAGAGACTGAAGCGTGGTTGAGGGACCAAACCATTTTATTTTAAGACTAAAAGTGTGATTGAAATCAAAATACACCAAATTGTACAATATCATGTGTATAGGATTATACACTATATTCAGTATGTAAAATATATTTCCAGAAAAAGTTGCACCGCATTTCAGTTTTCCTATGTTACTGATTTCTAATATTTTTTTCTCCTTTTGCCACTTGTGAGCAAGTTTCTTTTGGTCTTAGAGTTGACTTCTGGCTCATATGTGAGATGAGGGCAGTTTTTTTTTTTTCCAGAGATATTAAAAGTGAATTATATTTATTATTTCTGAGAACCACTGTCGGATGAAATCATATTACAGAAGCATCTTCATTTTTTTTATCTTAACAGAACCTTTCACTGGCTTTGAAAGTCATAAGGCTTTTGCCGTGTCCTATTAGGGATCTCTCCTCTTTTTAAATGCTTTGCTTAAAAAAAGAAGCTAAGTGTACAAAAATGAAACTAAGTTTGTATTTTATGGGTTTATGTTTGTCTTTGTGCCCAAAGACACTTAACAATTAATTTTCAAGTGTCAGAAGCAAACATTTTCATTCTTATCTTCGCTAATATTAATCTACAATAGGGTTTTGCAAGAGGCTGGAAAAGAGTTCAGTTAATGTCTAGTTGATTTTAGACTAATTTCTTCTCCTGATGGAAAGGTGTTTGTGTTGCCAGGATCTTACCTTGCTTTCTGAACACATGGAAATTAAAGTTCTTTTCTGGGCAGTTTTAGGATCATCAGTCGATGAGGACTTTTCATAAAATGACAAGTCCTCATCGACATTGTTGTAAAGCAAGAATCATAATAGAAAGAGGGAAAAAAATACTTTTAGAGCAACAGTCATGCTGAACTGGGTCATCAACAACAATTATCTTAGTTCATCTCTAATAATACCTTCTAGCCATGGACCCTGGTCTGGTTGCCTGTATGATGGTTCAGGCTGCTTGATGAATGAATCTGCCAGGGAAGACTGTAACATCCAGGCTTCTCTGCGGGGCTAAGAGTGTGACAACCATGGTTAGCAAATCAGTTCACGGCTCTCTAGAGAAGTATTCAGTGTTTGCAAACCCATCTACCTTTACCTTTAGCTACCTTTGTCATCACGCTGTCTCCCCTGCCCATTGGATGTTCTCCTTCCTATTTTTGCACAAGACTGGTCTGATTGAAGAGACTTCATCTACACAATATCTGAACTGCAGCCCATTCTGCCGAGCAGGATACGGGAATGTCAGTGGAGATTTAATTAACACCTGAAGGCTGTGTAAGCCTTTCACAGCACATGCTGATAACAGCCAGCTTGCATCCAGTTGGAATTTTGAAGCAATTTTCTATGTCTATTAATAGTGTGAAGTGTTTGCAAGGACAGACAGATCAGAGATTCTTTAGCAGAACATTGATTTCAGCATCAGAGAAGCTACTATCTCAACCTAGGAAATAGCTTTCTCAAACCGAATGGGGCTTTGGCTTGCAGGCAGAAACAACTCACATAATTGCTTCTGATTGTGCTGCAGGGATTCGTTTGACTACAATTTATTATAAAATGATATGTTCAAAATTCATTCACTGCCCACCTTTTGCTAACTAGCTACTCCATTTGGCACACTTGTTCCACTGCTTATTAACTCAAATAGTGACTCATCCAATCACGTGGCAGCGGGCCAAAGCAGTTAGGCATGTAGACGTTGTAGTATTTGCAGAAGAACAGTTCAAAAAAGAGAAAATATACAGTGAATGGCAGTTTATTGACAAAAATGACTTGCTGATGTTTGAGGTGAAGACAGGTTTGAGATGATTGAAAGGTAACAATACCTAAAAGAAACCTACTCATTATATCACAGTGTATGGAATACCTGGATTATAACAAGACTTCAATTTGTCAGACATTGAACCAGATAGGTTACCAAAATTGGAAACTGGAGACTGAAGAAATATTGCCTGGTTATGTGAGTCTCAATTTCAGCTATGACAGTCAGATGGCACGGTCAGAATTTGGCACAAAAAACAGAAAATATAGATCGGTCTTGTATCAAGCTCTAGATATAATCTAGAGTTTGTATCTATGCTCTAGATTGCTCCTGGTGATATAATGACACGGGGGACATTTTCTCCTCAGTCGTAAATCAAGTCAAGTTTATTTGTATACATTTCAGCAACAAAGCAATTCAAAGTGTTTGCATAATACAATAAACAACCAAAAAATATTATATTTCAATAAAGAGAAATACTGAAAAGTTTCAGTCCAGACTAGAATTAATCCTATCAACCAAAAGCAACTCTAAAGAAATTTGTTTTTAGCCTTGATTTAAATTAACTCAGTGTTTCAGCTGCTTTGCTGTTTTCTGGAAGTTTGTTCCAGATTACAGGAGCAGTATCAGTCCCTACACTTCAGCTCAACCAGGCGACGTCTTCTCTGATTAGGATTAACTCCAACAAAACCACAGGACCTGACAAAGTGTTGGGAACGACTCTGAGCTCATGTTTGTTTGGTTTTTTAAATATTTTTAATTTGTCCCTGCAGTTTTCTACTCTCCATGCCAGCCTCAAATCTTTCATCATCAAAATCTGCTATTGTGTTTACTTGATCATAATAGCATGTCTTTTGGGGATTTTCTAATTTCAGAAATAAAAATATCTGTACATTTGTTTAAATATGGGCTAATATCTCATTAGGGTCTTTCTGAAACCCTAGTGAATCTGTGCTGCAAACATTTCTGGTCAGGTCTAAGAGCAAAAGGCCATCCGACCAGCTAATAGAATGGAATATTTAATGAAGTGACTGTTCAGTTTATAGCTGTGCTTGCTGATAACGTTTTTATAAAATTATCCAATTTGTATTAGTAAAAAATAAAGGTGAAAGTAATCCACAATCTCTGGTTATGCCACACCGGCTTAATGTTAACATTATAAATTTAATTGTACATTTTTATTTTGTTATATTTTAACAAATTCCACAAGTGGGTGATTTTTATTTGATATCCCAAGTGTGGCTGAGGCATTCTTGCTGCTACTGTTTCATGGTTTCTTTCTCCTTCCTCATTTCAGCTCTGTCACCAGGAACCGGGAATGGCCATTAGTATAATTTTTTCACAGAGACTGGGTGAATAATATGAGCAATTTCCACAGAAATCCCCTCCCTACTTCTGCTTCAGTGACAGTCGAGCTTCACTGACATGAAAGATGCTAATATGGTTTTATTTGCAATGGGAAGCTTGCTGCTTCATCTCTTTCCTGAAGCAAGCTTCTAGAAAATTTACATTTTAATGAATTAAAATTCAGCTCTAAAAAGAAGAGACTCGACTATAGACGGAGGAAAAAGTATTAATTAATTAAAAAAATTAAATGGATGCATGTACCATCTCCGAATACAGCACCCAAGAAGTCAAACATTCATGGGAGTAGCTTTAGCTTTACAAACTCTTACACTTTTATGTTGCTTGACAATTTGCAAATTGGTTGCCTTTAATCTTTTGTTGCAATACAAACATAATGACATGGTGAAAAGCAAACTAGTAATAAAATCCTGAAAAAGCAAAGTTAGAATAATTTCTTACACTAATGGCTATTTGATGTTTAACAGTTTAATAGTAGTGAGCATAAATATGGGTGTGTGGCCATTTTTCTTTTCCACAGTGAAGACTGCTGGTAGGGGTAGCAGCTTGAGGGCTGGGTGGTGTTTTCACATTAGAATGGTTGCGACAGATCGGCTGCGATTTTCTTTTACTTCTAGGCTTTGGAAAATATAATACCATTTTTCCGATATTTTCCACCCAGAGAGTGCTCCGCAAAAAAAAAAAGAGAAATCCTCTCTGAGTCGTTAAGAAGTCATCTGAATGACATCTCAGCTGTTTTGTACTTTTGTATTATTCCATGCATGTGAAAGCACTTGGAAAGAACAATGCTGTAGGCAAGATACCAATCAAATTATTGGACTTTTCTCAGATCTCAACAAAGCATAGAGGTCAGGGGCCAGTTATGTTAGAAAAATTACAATAATGCAGTTGTATGTTGAAAAGGCATATTGGAACACAGTGGAAAGATATTTTATTTCATCTTCAGTGTCATCCTTGTGTCACCAAATGTTTCTAGCAACCAATATAGACACTATGTACATTCAAACCAGTTGCTTGGGCGCCGAGATAGTAAAAAAACCCACTCCTGTTCTATTATCCCTACAATAGTTTTAACATGCAGTTTTCCAAGTTCTAATGTCTTACCATGAACTCTGTGCTTTGCTCAGATGAGACTAAGGTTGGGCTTTGTCAGACAGTTACAAATGGATCATTATTGGATCTTCTAGAAAGACGCGTTTTCAAAACATATGACAAAATCTTTTTAGCCAGACATAAAATCAACCTTTCTCCATGGCCATGTCATCTCTCCAACCTAAATCCTATAGAAAACTTGTGGCACGAGCTGAATGGGAGAAAGTGCATGAATGAATGAATAATTCAGGATAATCTAGAGAGATTGCACAGATTAATTGTCAAAATCCCTTTCTGTGTGAGTTCAAACGTTTTGAAATGTCCTACAACCAAAGTGTGGAAAATATGGGTAAAAAATAATGAGAGCATTGTAATAATAATGTAACTTGTGATTTTTTCAAGCGCAAATATGCTTGAGTGTGTCACAGTTTTTTTTACCAAGTAAATGTATAGAAATAAAAAGGAGGATTTTTCTTATTTTATCAATTTGAAAGTTTGATGTATATTGAGGCTTTTCACACATCTTGCCACTTAACATAAGAGATGCTAACAAATCCTAAGTGCCTTTAAAATCCATGTTGCTGTTGTACAGGGGAATTACAAATTGTTGACACAGTGATAGAAAAGTTGCAGCTCATCTCCTAAATTTTGTGGTGTAAATCTGTATAAACAAACCTTATTCATATTAATCGGGGCATATGCATTTTAAACCCCTACTTGTAATTAGTGCAAAAGGGCAACATTAACCATATCAACACTTCATCTCTATCCCTAACAGTTTCTTATTTGCAATGATGTCAGTTTAAATGTAGTTTCTTGCCTAACAGGGAATTACACATGCTAAATCAAGCATCACAAATGAAGGTTCACTGCGCTTGTCAAGATGAGATGGGAATTATTCATGCAATATGAATCTGTTCCCTACAAGATGATGCCATTTCCACTGCTTGATGTGTCTTCACTAATAGATTCAAGCATATTCTGGAAATGACTCAGCTACCAAAAATCTCCTTGTGTACATGTTCAAACTATGAGAAAAGATAGATTTGTTTTTGTTTCTCAAATGTTTGAAATTGTGATGCAGTCCTATACGATTTTTTTTCTGTCTGTCCACAGTAAGCTTTGCAGTCAAATTGGCAGCATAAAGCCAGCAACTTTTATGAGAAATAAATCTAGTTTCCTTCCCTGTCTGAATATGTTTTTTGTGGTGTTTCTTGATAAAATAAACTCTTATTTTAAGTTTTCCAACAGTCTTCCACTTACAATAACGTATGTCTGTTGATTCTTAGTGGAGGTAAGGTGAATAGCTTGTAATATAATTTTTAAATTGAAAGAGGTCAAAGGATCAAGCTAATTTATTGGTAAGATTGTATGATGTAAAAAAAGAATCTAAATTTGCCTGACTGCCATTCGGTTCTGTCACTTTTTCATAAACATCTGTAGGAGCTCAGTCACAGGGTAGGAGATGGTCAAGTTGCAAGCTTGCAGAATGAAATGAACTCCACTTTTGTTATGACTTACTAGTATCTCTAGTATGATCAAACATTTGTAGGAATAACTTGACTTACACTTGACACTTCAGTCCGGAAAAGCTAACGATTCCGCTTTAGTGGTTCTAATGCAGCTCAGATGTCTTATTCATCTCCATGAAGTTTTGGCAGCATCTGAGGCAACCTCACAACTACGACACAAGCAGTTTAAAAAGTCCAGATGAGTGGTGAATGTCAGAGGGATTCTTGACGGAACTAAAGTATGACCACCATGCACAGTTGTCCTGGTAATGACAGAAAAAGAAAATATGTGAGGGTTGACTAAGGTTTTCTGTGCCAAAGGGAGAACCATGCACTACTTGGCTATTACCTTTAAAGAATTTACCCTCAGCTCACTGTGAGCCAATTTCATGGCTGACATCCTCAGTGTGAGGGAGTACGACAGGTCAATTCTGCCCCAGCAGGAAAGATTTGGACTTGTGGCTTCAGGGGACTCTGACAATAGGTTCACTTCCAGCTCATGGTGTTCCTATTTAAAAAGGTCAGCATCAAAATTGTGCCTAATTTAAACTAAATGTACATAAATGTAAAGGTTCATTCTCCGGTCCCTGATGGGTGTGTATATTTACCGAAAGTGTGAAAACTGTTTTTTTTTTTTTTTTATGTCTATTTCTATGCAGACAAAATGTTTAAACTGGAATAAAATCACAAGTTCTGCGAAGGATTTCATGGGTTGTATTCCTATCTGGATATGCTCATTCTAAGTCATTTTTGATCTATGGTGATGTGATTTTTAGGAATGTGATTGAATGTTTAATTTGCAATAGAAGACATCTTGTATTTCCTGTCGAGAAGGAGTCAGTTCAGGAGATAACTGTCCTAAATGAAAAAGCAACACTAAAACCAGAAGGTGAATTAAACCAATCATTTTATGATGGTGACAAATGGCTTTCAATATCGAGATGATTGACCCGTTTGTTGTACAAAATTGAGATGGATTCTATTTTAAATAATGATTTGAGCTGCGGTGTTTGTCTGCTGTCAATGGCAAAATGAAAAATGACTCATCGGTTCTACTTTACAAGATACACCAACACAATAGAACCGAAAGCTATTTTTTATCACCTAATTTGTTTCTGATTCCTAATTGAACAACAGTTAAATACATCTGTGCATACAAGGCAAAAACGTTTTCTTCTCCTTGTCAGAATAGACATGAATCACTTTACAATTTATTAATTTAAGTGATGAAAATGTTTTAACCTCTACAATATAATGAATGAGTGACATGTAAATTATTACTTAAAAGCAAATATCGTGGTAAGTATAGCTATTAAATATAACTAACTGTAACTTTGTTAAATAAACAGTTTAGCCAATCTGTCCATTGAATACAAGAAAAAGAAGTAGGACTTTAGACAGTTAAATATATCAAATTCAACACTGAGTGATTAAATGAAAAAATACCTGAAAGAAAATGTAGTAGACAAGATTTAAGCATAATGTATTAAAAGACTTTAAAAAGACTGAAGTAGTATTAATGTATGCAGCCAGCACAACCATGGCTCTTGTTACATTGAGATTTGTAGGAAAAATAAAGCATTAAAATGTGCAGAAGATTTGGAGAAAGACAAGAAGAGAAGTGACAGATGAAAAATAATGGTTCTGGCATTGCTATCTTTTTCAATTTGTGAGTTTTAGCTTTTGTACAAGCTTAATGATCTGTTGCATATATTGTTATCATGGTGGTAAATATGTAAAATTACAGCCATTACAGCTAATACTTATTACAAAACAGTGATGGATTTTTTTTTCCTTGTGTGCTTTATTAACTTCCTAATGCATTAATCTATTTGTTCTAATGGGTATATACATCAGAATTTTGCTTTTTTGACTTTTTCTTTTATGAAATATCCAGTTTGAATGAAAATACTTCATAGGTTTAAGGAACCCCCAAACCTGTAAATTTTATTCTAGCAGACGCCCACAGGAGTACAACCTCTACTGAATTAAAATAACACTTTTCATTTTAAGGGATTTTCTTGATCTAGTTGTAAGACCTTTGTGCATAAAAAAATGTTTTCTTCATTCAATTGGTGTTTTTCAAAATTCTTACTTGTCTTCTTCTGCTACTTTGACCTAGTTAAACCTATATCACGACTGAGGCCATGGGGGCTTCATAGAAACATTGTAAACTGACAAACAAAATTCATAGTTTATGTTTATATTTGGCATATGTTCTACATTTTACAGCTTTATTTTTCAGTTGTTCACACATTTATGGTTCACTAAGCAAAAGTTAGGTGAACTCTTTGGATTGGAGAAAGGTGTAACTCCAGTTTGAATAACCATGGTTAAGCTCCAGAATACTTTATATCAGGGACACCTGCAGGGATTTTGCAGTGACTGTCCACACAATCTGTTCACATTTTAACTGTTCTACATGCATCTACCAGACATGTGACTTTTCATCTTCCATCTTCATCTTTCTGGTTTCAGGTGGCTGTTAATGTTCAGTTTTGTTTGTTAAATAACATATCACGATATTTGAATGGCTAAGATGCCTCTTCTGCTCCTTCTCTATTGTGTTACTTCACCATCGGCTTATGAGGTGTAAAAATTAATTGACCAGTCCTCCGCTGTCACTTTTGTTCAAAAAATAACTTCTTTGTTTTTGACCCAGCTTGTATTTCTTTCTCGTCAAAGGGTGATGAAGTCCTGACAGTCATCAAGATGAAGGCTCAGTGGCCGGCCTGGCAGCCTCTTAATGTGTAAGTAAAATTAGGTCTTGAAAGTAAATTGCTTTTCACTCTATTTCCAGTTTTATAAGTTTTATTAAAATTGCAAGCTTCTTTGTCTCTACCTATCTGACCAGCAGAATTTTGGATATGTTTAGCTTATTATTTATAAAATATCTTTGATTGGAAATATCTAACACCTTGATAAAACAAAGTAATAATGATATATATGCAGATTTCAATCGAGGTGTGTTGCTCAAAAATATATTTGACATCTGGCTTATAATCAGGTGATTAAAACAAGTATGTTATTTATACAGAATCTGGGTAAACCACTGAACATTTTAGCATGCTGCTTAGTGAATTGGTCTTATTATGAAAAACTGTATAATAAGCTAACTTTTAAAAGTAAAATTGAGGCTGCATGGTTTGTTTTTTCCCCCCTCAAAAATATCTACAACATCCACTTTTTAAATCTGCAGTTGTTTTCAAAGTTGCCTCCAAAGTTTGCTGATTAGTAAAAACTCTGTGGAGCCTTGAAACTGCCAGCTACGCTGGTTTTCAAGGTCCACGTTAATTTTCTCCCAGGTTCATAGGAGCCATTTAATTTTTTATTCATGAGAAAAACAAAAACCTTTTTCGACTCAGTTTGTGGGGAGAAGTTTGAGAATGCGAGCACAGCGTTGTTTCCGCAACTGCAGGGGGCTGCAGATCAGTCTCCAATCTGAAGAAAACAGCCCAATTAGAAAAACCTGGGCTAACAAGTGACCTATGTGATTTGGTCCATATGCTTTCAATAATAACTTTCCACAGGAACCGTATGCAGCATACAAAAGTGATTGAAATTTAACAGTTATATACCTGACCAAATAGTCGATAGGATCAGTCAGCGTCCAAAGCATTTGAGTTTTAAATACATTATTTTTATCACTGTGATCTGTGCACATTCTTGTGTAGCAGATACAGTGCAGAAACAGCTCCCTTGGCTACACAGTTGATTCAACAATGATCTGGCCAGTCTGTTTCTTTTCTTTATCAGTTCTGTGAAAATCAGAAATTTGTCAAAGTGGAGTGATAAACTCAATCTTGAGAAAGCACTGCCTCTGACAATCACTTTCATTTTTGCCCCATATCGTCTCTCTCATCATGACATTATTTTCCTCCTTTAGTTTCATCACTGAAGCTTTTTTCGTTTATCTACCCTCTGTGTGCACCACAGCTTCCTCCGTTTTTAACGATTAAACTAGTTTCCTGACAGCCTGAGTGCCTTCCCGACACTCATGCTGACTCCCTGTTCTCTCCCACTCTGCTATGTCAGGCATCATCCTAATAACCAAAAGACTGCTTTGGTGTTCCCTGATTTATATGTGATTAGCTGCTAAAAAGGAGGAAGTAAGCTGTCAACAATGCAAAGTAAAGATCTTGTTTGAAGAACAGAATCCAGCCTTAATGAGCAACATTCAGCATTTTGGGGTTGATAGCAGTGGATCCTATCTGTGCAGAGTAGTACATCAAACACTGCTCCACTTTTTGAAAAAAAAAAGAAAAGTTTTCCAGTGAGTGCTATAACTGGAAATTATCATAAAAAGAGTTCTTTGGTAATACGTAATCTATGGCAAAAATACTTTTAAAATAAAGAATTGTCAATACTAGTGACCTTGTCTGAGACTGTGTGTTGTCCTTAGAATTATGAGGAATTATGCAGCTAATGTAGTCTTTATTAATGATAAACAGAAAAGATAGCTTTGACATCCTCACAAGAGCTGTGTGTTTTTTCAAACAGGAATATCAGTTTCTAATTTCTGTATCAGCACCCTGCAAAAGTCTAAGCAAACTTTTGAAGTTATTACGTCTTAAATTTAAGAAGCGTTTTATTTGGGCTCACTTGTCTAATGATCTCACTTATTTCTTACAGACTTGTTTGTTCCAGGGCTTAGTTTTTGTCTACTTTTCTATCATTTAACTTTAAGATTGACATAAAGCTGGCGTGTCCACTAGAGTGGAGAAAAGAAGTGTGTTCCTAGGCAGTAATGCCCATTTCACATCCTCCAAGACAATCATTACTGGACTATGGATGGGCAGGACTAAGCTGGTCATGTGGATTTAAATGGGCATGATGAAAGCCAAGGAGTGGCTGTCTAATTGTCTATGTTTCAACAAGAAGCTTCCCATTTCTAATTAATCTTGTATTGGCTGGGAAATGTCTTGTAATTAGTTTAGCTGTCAATCATTGAGCAAGACAGATGGCCAAAGATGTGTGTGTGCTTGTGGGTGTGCGTGTGCGTGTGTGTGTGTGCATTTTGCTCTTGTGCTGGAACAGAACAAAGTGGAGTTCATGCGGTCTGGTACATGGAGCATAAAATATGGCATCTAAATATATTATGTCTTCATGAGAGTTTAGTTTCTTATTTACTGTAATGAGCTCAACTTTAATTGTTACTGATTAAATAACATTAAATAACAACCATTGAGCTAATTTAATTGATTTAGTTAATGTATTTTATCTCATGTACCTCTGTTGGTCATTTTCCCTTTTTTATATTAAAGTCAGGTTGTGCTTCTAAAAACTGCTATTATTTAAGCTGGAATTTTCCTTAATTGTGTTTTTCATTTATCCTTTATGTGAAAAAAGCTGATTTATATGAATACGTCTTATCTGTTTACTTGATTTGTGTGTTTGTGAACTTCTAAAACCCCAGCAGTCTTTGTCAGGGAATCTTTATTGTGACAAACATAGGAAATGTGTACCTTTCAAAATGCATTAGGTATAACTAAATGCATCATTTGGGTTGTTTGGGGCAACCATCTCTCATTAGTTGCTCCAGTGCAGCATAGCCTCAGGATGCATGAGGGACACCACATTTGTTACGCCAATGCCTTTGGAATTATTTCAGCTCTCTGTTGGGATCCAGCTAACAGCTGCTGCTTCTTTTTTTCCCTCACTCAAATCTAAAAAACTGCACTGATTCACTTAGTGCTAACTCTCTTAATCAGGCGCGCTGCCCCCTCGGCTGAATTCTCTGTGGACCGAAGCCGCCACCTTATGTCTTTCCTAACCATGATGGGACCGAGTCCAGACTGGAACGTGGGACTGTCTGCTGAGGACCTGTGTACCAAAGAGTGTGGTTGGGCCCAGAGGGTGGTCCAGGATCTGATCCCATGGGATGCCGGAACTGATAGCGGTGTGTCGTATGAGGTCAGTTCAAACATTTGTTTATGTGAATTACAAGAATGATGCATTGTATTGCTGCAGGGGTCTTACCGTGAATACAAAATGAAAAACAAAATAAAATAATAATAATAATAAAAAAGTTTTTTTAGTTGTAATTTCTAAAATTGCAACAAATCAAATATAATACATAAATTATTTGAAACAATTACAGATCACACATTATTTTTCCAGCCTGCAGTGCAAAAGGCTGCACTTGTTCAGGGATAGCCTGTGCACTCCATGAAAATATGAGGATTAATTTACTTAGAAATACTGTCAAATATATTAGCATTTATTACTTAAAGTGTTGGCTATTCACTGTCAGGTAAAAATAAGCAAACAACCTTGGAGATTATATTCACTTTAACAAATAACTATGATCTTTGATTATTCCAAAGAAAAATAAAAGGGTACAATTTTTTGTTTGTTTTTCAATACTTTCTCGTGATCAAACTTGTGGCTCACCTTAGGTTAAAACCCATCACTTTTCCTTTCTTTTCAGTCTTTCTCAAACTGATTTTCACATTTATTTTACCCTTCTTATAACCTCCCTCCTCTCTCTCATCGCAGAGTAAGTCTGACTTTGACCTTGTCATTATATCGACCTACTTCTTCATCAGTCTGTCCGACCACATTCAAAGTCAGTTGTTTTGCAAAGGTCTGTTCACTTCTGGTATAAAAAAAATAAATTACAGTTCATTCCATCATCCGGTCTACCCATAACAGCCATAAGCACTGCTCCTCCTCCCTCACAGAAGTCACTCTGAGGTTCTTTCAGCTGTACTCTCCAGTCAGCACTAACAGATTAGTCTGTCGGTTTTTGTGACCACATGTGTGCGCCTCTGGCTGATCCCGTGGGGCTCATAGGCAGACACATGTAACTCTAGCTACCCCATACACACTCACACTACTTTGAGCAGCAGTTTTGGATCTAAAAACCCTTTAGTTCCTGATTGTTAAATTCAAATGTTTTATGCCTTTGTGAAACATGTATAATAAAAGGCAAGTGTTCTGAAAACCTGCAGTTAAATATTATAGCTTGACCCATTGATATTGCTTTTTACTGCCAGTACTCAGGCCCTCCAGAGGGAGTAATTTGTCCATAAAAGTGATGCAGTCACTTCAACTAGAAACATCTGTGTTGATGCTTTCTTCTGTCATTTTCGATCCAGGTGTAAAGGACAAAATAATTGCTAAAACACAGACACATTTTACGTCTAACTTCAGATTCCATGTTACAGTCATTTACCTTTTGAAACTGTGGATTTGTACCTAACTACCCCTGTCACCATATATACCCCCAGTCCACTTTCACTGCTGGACTGCATTCCTTTGGCCTGCTAAACAATTTTTTGTGAACATAAAAATCATACATTGCAGCTATGAGGAACCTTTCATGGATACTGCCATAGGCTGAGATCCAGCTTTTACGGACATTCAGATTTTAGAGCTAAATGTTCACTGCTAGGAAAAATCAGTTATGTAACATACAGCCAACAAAACTGGGTGCAGATGTTTGTTAATGTGCCTTAATCCTTCAAAACACAGTTTTGATTTGTGATTGGGAATCATAATCCAGTTTCGTTTGGCTTTTTGAATTGTTGATACAGTTTCATTTTCGAATAGAATAATAAACCCAGATACATATCCAAATGGTTTTGGAATAAATAAAACATGCTTATATTAAGCTTCTCGACTGACCTTCCCACAGCCCTAATAAAAATTTTAAAAATGTTTCCTACAATGAGAAGAAAACCAACCGGTAAGGATGCAACTTTCTTAAAGCAAGATTAATACAAAAATATGTGTGATAAACCCTTTTCAGATAAAAAAAAAGATCCAAAATAAATAAAAGTGTGTGAACCAATATTTGTTTTCAGAATTCTGATAAATTAAGTGCACATTTATGTCAATTTACCACTTTTAATTGAATAATTGAAACCCTTCCTTTCTTTCACACGTTTGTTGTGAGGGAGATGTTGCAGTTCGTCAAAGGATTGTGGTGCCATTAATGTAGTTTTAATTTAGGATACTCTTACATTCTCAGTTACCTTTATAGAATTATCAAGGCTTTCAGATTGCAGGAGTTATGCTCAGTACTATAAGGTGACATTAACCTCCATCCCAACTATCTTTATATTTTTTCATATTAAATAAAATGTCAACTGTAGCTGCAACCGCACTTAGCGGGGTGACCACAAAACATAGCTGTATCATTCTAGAGAAGTCCTATAACCACAAATGCATAGTGAAGCAGAGCATTGGGAAGTTGTGGCTATTAAAAAGTGTGGGGACTTTGGCTATCTGGGACAAAGTCATTAAAGGCACAGGCCTGTGACAGAGTAATGAGATCTATCCTTTGTGTCATTACTTTTACTATATCTTTTAATCAGTGGCCACTCACTACCATTTCCCCCATCGTTCTCCTTCTCACTGAACCAAACAAAGCTGCTCTCTTTTTTTTTTTTTTTTTCCCTCCTAGTAGCCTCGGTTGGGGGGTGAGGAATGGGCTGGTCTTATGCCTCCAGACAGCCTCTGGCATTGCTTCTATCAACCCCATGCTGGCAGACCTTTACTGTTGACTAATAAGAGAATCTCCCCTGTAACGTATGCTGCTCTTCTGCTGCTGCTCTTTGACTTTGAAACTTTTACTTTGGGTGACTTTTGTTAGTGTCACTTTGAAACTCTGTACTTGTGCAAATGTTTTTTAATTTATTTTTTTTAATTATGATTGTTGTTATTATTCTCAAAATCCTGACAGTGGGTTATTTTAGAAATCCTTTGTTGCCCATGTAATGTTTTTTTTCCCCCCTTTTTGTTTCAGGCTCCCAACAATCCAACTTCACCCCCGGACAAAATCCGTCCTCTTACCAGTCTGGATCACCCTCAAAGCCCGTTTTATGATCCCGAGGGAGGTGCCATCACCTCTGTGGCCAGGGTCATAGTGGAGCGTATCGCCAGAAAGGTCTTTCTGCCTTCCCTATGGATATATTTCCTGAAATCTCATGGTGTGGGCCATGATACCAAATAGCAACAGCCCAATTTTCCATCATGAGTTTCTTTATTCTAAACACAGCTTTCTTCAAGGGGCAGAATAAACTACTTCACCCCAACCACATCTTATTCTGATTTTTTTCGCCTTTATGTTTGGCTACAGAGTTTTGGACACAGTTTTGTCACGAGTCATTTATTTAGTTTACTCAGGCTTAAAAAATGTTATGGTTGGTCCATTCCACTGTTGCTCATTTCGTAGGTCTAACTATAGAAGTATTGTCAGGACAGAAAAACGAATGTTGAATGTTTTATGATAGGGAGTGAGCATCAGCACTGACATTTTCAACTGAAATGATCAAAACGGAATCAGACTTTCTTGTTGAGCCAAAGTTGATTTAACAGGCAGAAAATTTCAGCAATACAATCTCTGCAGTTTTTTTTTTCTTTTTGCTATATTACCTCTAAAAAAAGACACAGTAAATCAGTAAAAACCTTTAGGTTTGTTTTGCATTTGTAAGCTAAAAACAGAAAAAGAGCAGAATGATTTGAAAATGAAATTGAATCAAAATGATAGACCTGCTCTCTAGTTTCTAGACTGGCCTGGAATCTGTGATCACATATACTATATGCATTTAAATCCATTTTCTCAGATTATGCAGCAGTATTTTAACTCATTCAGTCAGCCACTGTTTTCTTGGACTAATGTAATGTTTAATGTCAGCTTTGTGAAAAAAACCAATTTTATAGGAGTTCTTTGCTGGGCTGCAGTTACTGATCTTTCAGGCAACAAAGAAATGTTGGGTCAGCAATTTTCTTTCTTCTCACTCAAGTTTGAAAGAACCACCAAGTAATAAACTGTACAGTCATAAAATTAAACAATTTATTGAGCTATAGAAGATGTAGAAGTGATACTTTATGCTTCTTATGTAAACTGACTTGACTTTCTATGTGATTTATCAAGACTTTATGAAGAATTATAGTTCTTCACTGCACATTTTCAATATCCACTTTCCAGCTGAATACATATGGGTTTGATGAAAGGCTGAAAGTAAAAAAAAAAAAAAATTACTATTATAACATGTTCAGCTAAAGCTACTAGCTAGACTTTTTGGTAAATCAGACTCTCTTCAGAAATGGTTTCTCATCTATGGAAAATATGCCAGGCTCAGTGTTTTTTGTTTGTAATATAAATATGATGATATATGAAATCTCAGAACAGGTTCATGCCTCTGGAGACAACACATTTCATAAATGACAAATGATCAGAATTGTTTTGAGTGCATATTTTAATTTTTCTAGTTCTTGTCCTCATGGATTTGCAAAACCTTAATTAGATTCCTCATTCAAATATGCTTTCTTTTTTAACATTTGAGACTTTTGCCAGTAAAATGCTTTGATTATAGAAAATAATAGGCACCAATGAAATACATGGAAGTTTTATATGAAAAGAACCAGAGCGTCTTCTCAAAAATCGAGTGATCGCATTACTGGCAAATACGCCAAAAAAAAAAAAAAGTATATATATATACAGTATATATATATAATAATGAAGAAAAAGAAGAAGAAGAAAAAAAATAAATAAATGGCTTGGGGGAATTTAATGTTAAATTGAGATGACGACATGAAAGTCTGCAAATCATATCGCTGCTCTGCCAGCCTGTTTAAATGGATTGATTTTCTTTAAATTTTTGTACATATATTCAATATTTTGGTAAAGTGCCTTGAAAAGACATTTGTTCTGAAATGGTTCTATAAAATTTAACTGAGTACAATTGAATGTAAAATGCATCAGAATCTGTCAAGATCTGTTAAAAGTTGCTTTGTTTTTACTAAGACCAACTGATCCGCTCAATTATTGTCCCTCTGGTGATGTCATTGACCAAAATAGAAACAAAACTAAATGAGCTGTGGTTTTTAACTAGTATAACATTTTAGAGATCCGGCAGGGAACAATTTATTTACTGTGAACCATCTGTATTTTTATTGTTCTATTTCTTTGGAAAAAAATAAATAAATAAACCACTGAATAAAATATTTAAATTTCCTAACATATCAACTCAGATAATTTAATTGGTTGTCTAAATCTTTTATTATAATGAATTTAAATTAAAATGCTTACAGGAAAAAAAATATTTATTCTCCTTTAATTTGGTTTGTTAATTCATTTTCACCTGAAAATCCAACTGCTTTGCAGAAACTGACACAACAATTGTTGTCCTCTAGCGGCATCTAGAGGCAGCTGTGGGGACATTACTTTGTAATTTATTGCATCAACACAAATTACACATGCAGAAAGCATTCCTGTTTTATCAGGAGGGGAGATTTTTACAGGTCATCTTATGCATAATGCGTAGAGCATTATACATTTTACAGAGCAGTTTGCTTATGTAGTATGTTTTTTTTGTTTTTTTTACCCCAGGGTGAGCAGTGCAACATTGTTCCGGACAATGTTGATGACATTGTAGCAGACATTGCCCAGGAGGAAAAAGAGGAAGGTATTGATACCTTTTGTCTCTCTCTCTTTTGTTACACCTCTCTGCGTCTCCTCCAAGCGCACACTGAAATGAACTTAGTTGTGTTAGGCAAACGTGTAAATGTGTTTTCAAATTTTTCTGTGTTGCAGATGATACTCCAGAAACCTGCATCTACTCCAACTGGTCTCCATGGTCTGCCTGCAGTTCAGCCACCTGTGAGAAGGGGAAGCGGATGAGGCAGAGGATGCTGAAGGCCCAGCTGGACCTGAGTGTCCCCTGCCCACATACTCAGGATTTTGAGCCGTGTATGGGGCCTGGATGCAGTGATGAAGGCCAGTGTGAATTGTCTAGAAAAATATGCAATGCATACACAATGCACTGTGTCCTATAACAGATTTCTGAAAAGTGAGCAACTAATAAACTGATTTTTTAGCAGATAAAAGAAAGATACATTTGATATTGCACACAGCATAGAGTTACATTAAATCTTAGCTGTTTTACAATATTATTAATATTGATTTATTAAATAATGAAAATCATGTATAGATCAATTCAACTCAGTGCATCACAGTTTAAATGTCTCTTCTGTTCACTTAAACGATTATGGCTCATAGCTGATAAAAACTAAAATGTAATTCCACAGAAAATGTGACTATACAGAAAAGCAACTAGGACAAACATTTGTTTTAATGAAAACAGTTGACCTGCTGAAAGTATGTGTTTATGAATCAGTTACTTCTACTGCGCAGCGTGGCATAGATTTTCTATGGGGTTTAAGTCAGGACTGTTCACTGGCCAATCAAACTCACTCATGGTTTTTGATGAAGGTATTGATTCTTTTGGAAGTAGGGACAAACACAGCTAGAAAACAAAATCTATAAAGATTTTCTGAAGATAGAAGTATGAAGTCCCGTAAAATTCATAGGAGGCAGCTGTGCTGACTTTGGATTTGATAAAATACATATTTAAAGTAAGTTTTTAATTTCTCTTTTTCACCTATACAGAGTCATTAGGACTTTCAAGGACTGACATTTTGGCTTTGTCCCTGTTCTGTTCAGATGCCTCCACCTGTATGATGTCTGAATGGATCACATGGTCTCCATGTAGTGTTTCCTGTGGGACAGGCACACGCTCCCGAGAACGTTATGTCAAACAGTTCCCTGATGACGGCTCAGTGTGCACTTTGCCCACACAGGAGAATGAGAACTGTGTGGTGAATGAAGACTGCTGTAAGTTTTTCTTTCCAGCATATCTAAAAATTATTCAGCACATGGAATGTAATGTTTTGTTTTAATGTACGCTGTAGACCTAATCTAAAATGTTCATTTCCCGTGTCTTAACCTTCTTAACTTTAGCTCCCAGCAGTTGCCTGGTTACTGAGTGGGGTGAATGGGATGTCTGCAGTGCTACTTGTGGTCTTGGCATGAAGAGGAGAGAGCGCATGGTGAAGATGCCTCCTGCAGATGGCTCCATTTGTGGTGCAGAGGTTCTAGAGGTTGAGAAGTGCATGATGCCAGAATGTCGTAAGTTGTAGTACCAAATCTTTTCCAACCTGTTAAACCAGAAGCATGCTGAAAACTGTCTCCATTTGGCTCCAATGCTTATAACTTAGGAATTAGCCTTTATTTGCAGTTCTTAGATGTATATTGTGTCTTAATGATTTTTTATTTAATTTTTTTGTAATGACTAGATACTATACCATGCTTGTTGACTCCGTGGTCTGAGTGGAGTGACTGCAGCGTTACATGCGGGAAGGGTTTGAGAACACGACAGCGTATGCTTAAATCCCCTGTGGAACTTGGAGAATGTACAGAGGAGTTGGAACAGGTGGAGAAATGCATGTTACCAGAGTGTCGTAAGTATTAAATGTCCTCGTTTGAACACCAACACACACCGAACCTATGCATTCAGTTCATAGTAGTTTATACAAAATCTGTTGGAAACAAACTCTGATAACTTTGTGTACACATGTATGCTAATGAAGAAGTTGTTCACATTTCTAGTCCATCATCTGCTGCCAAATTATCTTGGAGTTATAGAATTTGCTGGTACATGTTAAAGGTAAGACGAACAAAATGCTCAAGTGCAATAAAAAAAGAATGCTTGAAAGACAAGAAAATATAAGGACATTGTATTTGTTTCAACTGTAACACTGGTACAAATCCAATTGAGTCCAGGTAAAACACTCCATACAATAAAAAAAAAAAAATTGCAGCTTGTGAAAAACATTTGCAGAGCAAGAAATGCAGAACAAAGAGTAATATATTTTTTAGGGTATAAGATGCTGTAAACTTGTGTTCTTGAAATTTTACAGACAAAAATACTCACCAAAAAGAGTTACTTTTAAAGGAGATTTAGCTGGAATACTTTAAACGGACAAGTGATTTACATGGGATATTTGACATAATTTCAAAATATATTTTTAAGATACTGCAATCATTGCTGCAGTATTACTTCATAGGGTTAAACACCGAAAATGTGGGTTCTGCTGCATTCATTTCAAAATTGTAAATTGAGATTTGAAAAAGTAGTTTGAGCTTCTGTGTGTGTTAATTTCTTTCAGGTGACCTTACACATTTTAAAAAGGACATTACACATATATGTGTATACTGCTCAAAGCGGTTTTAACAGAGGATAGTACTGCAGTCTAATGCATGTAAAAAATGTTGTGCAAATTGTGCCAGTTTGTTAAATTTATTTTGCTTTTTAAATAAAATATATATATATAATTTCTATGATGATGGCATTGGAGAGCTAACTTCAAATATGTATCAATCTTGAGAACAGTACATCAGAACAGCTTTTTAAAGATCTCCACACCCCATGCTTCCTTCCTCTCATTTTGCTGTACTTATGTCTTTATCTTTAGCCATAGACTGCATCATGTCAGATTGGACTGAATGGTCAGAGTGCAACAAGTCCTGTGGTAAAGGTCACACTATCCGGACTCGCATTGTCACCATGGAGCCCCAGTTTGGTGGAGACTCCTGTACTGAAACAATCCAGAGGAAGAAGTGTAAAATTAGGAAGTGCAGTCGAGGACAAGCCAACAGTGATGAGAAGAGACGACGCAAGGAGCAGCGTGAAAAACAGAGGAGCAAACAGGGCAGAGTTGAGAGTGCCTCTGAGCATCCAGGTTGGCATTTGACCTCTAGTTGTTGCAATACAATAGGAGTATTTTTAAAGGATGATAATTTGAACTACTGTTCCTTCTTTTCTGGAATTCTATCGTTAGGTTGCAGAATGAGGCCCTGGTCCAGCTGGACAGAATGCACCAAGCTCTGTGGTGGAGGCATACAGGAACGACTTATGACTGTGAAGCAGAAGTTTAAGACTGCCCAGCTGTCCAGTTGCAAGGACAGAAAAGAGATCAGGGCATGTAATGTCCAACCCTGCTAAGATGTATCAATGGGAGGAAGGCTGAAACAGGAAGAGACGCGGTCTGAGAAGAAGATGACAGAGCACACTGTCGCACAATGATCCAATGCACTCTGTTTAGGGCTGAAACAACTGTCTTGAATCTGTACATGTAAATCCAGAGCTCAGGTCATTTGTTATGAAAATAGAAAATGAACTTTATGATCTCTCTGGAAATCTGTTGATTCAACTTTGTTCAATCCGCTGTGCTTCAAAAACTAGCTCTGACACACATATATCTCTTTTGCAGCATTACTGTAAACTTATTGTGATATATATATATATATATATATATATATATATATATATATATATATATATATATATGTTAAGAAAATGATTATAAAATTACTTGTTGATAAGAATAAAAAAAAAACTGCTTTAACCTGTGGTATCCCAAAATAATTAAGTAGATGATGAAGCACAGGTGTCCAGCCATCCCAGTGATTTTTATGCACTTTTAGTTGCTCAGTTCTTTTTAGGACCCATAAAGCCATGTTGACTTTTTATTTTTATCCAGTTTGATGGCTGTTCTTTTAGATGCATCATGATTGAAGACTGTATAATTTGGAACACTACTAGAGTATGTATTGTTTTGCAGTGTATTTTTTTATAACAATGTGTCAAGATTCTTACCAAAGTGTTGTGTAGGTGTTTTCTAGTTGTGTGTCCCCCTTTATTCCATTATTTCTGTTCTGCTAACATGTTAATATTTTGGAATAATATTACCTTTACAATAAAATTAAATGTGACAACTTGTCACACGGATCTGTCTTTTTGTTCACATGGTTAAGATGCATTGCATGTTCTGTTTTTTTTGTTTTTTGTTTTTTTGCTTGAGCTGCCACTAGATGGTGACAGGAGGCCTATAACCTTCTTTCATAAAAACATTCCTGAATTAGCAAAAAAACAATGTGAAGTTATGTTAAGTATTTACACAATATATGCCTCCCCCCCTTCAACTGTACATACTCCTTTAAAAATTATGTGTTTGATATGTACAAATAAAAAAATTATCAATTATATTGCCCCATAACCTAATAATTAAACTAAGCAAGAAAGATATGTTAGGAAATAAAAAAGTTTACACAAGACTAATAGTCTGTGAAACTTTGATTCGATTTCTGCATTCAGATGTCTTGGGAAGAAGTCTGTCAGCAAATCACATCATAACTTCACAATATTTTCCCCAATATTGTTGAATATTGAGCAAATGTTTGTCCAAAGAAAATTGGGCAAATATTCTTTGGGCATATTCTTCTCAGACTGCAACCGCATCTTTTCTCATGTTGGTGTTTTTTTATACATGTGGTAAAAACAAAACAAAACAAAACAAAAAAAACTTCCCCAGTTAATTTACTTTCGCTGTGAGACATTGAACATATTTAAGAATATTTTTTCAGCCTCTTAGCAAAGTAGCTGACCATTTTCTATCTTATCATTTCAGTAATTAAAACAAAAACATTAACCTCTCTTTAAATCAGTAAATGACAAGCATTTGAAATGTCACTGTTATCCATTGTTATCTATTTTTCTTCAATTTAAGTAGACTAGCCATTGACTAGCTGTGGAAATGTGCTTGAAAAAAAATATCACTTCCTGCACAGTCTGGAATTTCTCCTCTTGACTCGGATTGTTTCCGATTAATTTTAAACCCGGCCAATCCGCAAACGGAAGGAGAAGTTGTAAATGATGACGTCGACTTTCTGCGCTGTTCGAGAATTGTAGTCTTTTAGTTTTAGCAATGGCAGCGGAGGAAGTGAAGGAAGCTATCAGTCCGTGTTGGCTACGCTTTCAAGTGTTGCAGTGACATTAACAGCCGCCTCGTTCAGATCAGCACTTCTTTCTTGGAGGATAGTTGTTTACATCACATTTCCATTTCCATTAATGGCGATTTCCATTAAGCTTCTTAGCGTCAAACTAGCACATTGCATATGTCACGGGCAAACGTTAGCAATTGGATAAAACTTAAAGTCCATGCCTCCAGGAAGCAATCGTTTCTCACAGCTGAGAGCCCAGACCCTCTATACGAAGCAAAGTTTTGATTTTACCCGGCTATAATTTAACAATCCAGTGGAATTATTTGTAGCCTTTATCCTCTGTAACTTTTCTGCTTATTACAAATGTGAAAAATACTTGAGAATCTGATCTACTAAAATATATTTCTAATAATTACTATTAGATATGGATTTTTTTATAAGGTCTACATCATATGTGCTTACAAGTTTTTAAGTAATTTATGAAGATTTTCTTTTGGATTTTTATAGTTTTAAATGCCTCTGCAGATCCCAAAAAAATCAACTATATTATTAATAATTTTTTTATGCGGAGATTGATCTTAACCAAAACAGGGAAAGAAATATGAACCAGATTTTAGACAGCTAAATTTTACAAAGGATTGTAGCAGAATGTAAGGACTTCTCAAAGCTATTTTTGTCTTAAAAATAAAATGCATTTTCAACCAGAAACGGAAATTTATAAATGTGTTCTCTGGACATATTCTGCCCTTCTCTCTTTTTGGGTAGTGAGTGAAGGGTGGAGTGCCAGGCTTTCCTCATGTTGCAGCCCCAGGGACAGGGGTTAAAAAAAAATGCATATCACAATCCCATTCCTGTTTCCATGCCAACACAACCACACATGGGGAAAGCCTACACACTTCACAGGCAATGGAGACATGGCAAAGGGAACCATTACAAGCATGACTGAGATGTTAAAGAACTGCGTTAGAGAGTACAGTATGAGGAGAGCTGAATAGGTTAAGAAAATAAGAAAATTAATCATAACTTTTTTAAATTTTGAGAGAATTTAAAACTCCTTAAGCTCTAATAAGTTGCTCTGCGGAGGTGCCTGGTCGTCTGACCCATTTGTTGCTCTAATGTGGCTTAAGAACCAACTCAAAGAAATACAGTGATTATGTAATGAGTCCCTCCACAATACTGTGATTTTATAATGAGTTTCCTCTGTCTGTGAACACATTCATTAATATTTATATACTGGGTTAGACCACAGTGATAACCCAAATTATGATCTTATATCTATTTTAGCTTTTCTTTTCTCTATTTTTTTTTTTTTTAAACCTAGGTCGTCTTAAACAAAACATTGTGGCCCACAATGAGTTGGCATCTCTGCCACAGTTGTATATTTTAGCGTTCATTACGGATTTTTTTTTTTTTTCTTTTTTTTTTTGCTGCCAATGTTTGGTAAAGCAACCATGATCCAAGTTATTATACCATTGTGTCTGTGAGTAGTTGAGTAATCATTCAATTGGTCACACTTTTTCTTATGTTGTTTGTCTAAAAGCATGTCTTGCATAGATCTAAATTCTCATTTGGTGGAGAATCCTGTCTTGTCTCGAAGTGTTACTTTTGATATTTTGTGTTGTATGTCAACACCAGTTTTGGTGTTCTACTGCATTTGGATCGGGCATGTGATATTTGCCAAGATGTTACCTCGTTTTTTTTTTGTTTTTTTTTCATAATTAATGATCCGGATATTAAAGTTTCCTACTCAATGCACAGTCTATTAATGTCCTAAGTGGCCACATAATCATTAGCTGAAATAGTCAGAAAGTAGGTCAGGATGTATCACACGGAGCATTCAACACTCCATGGTGAGTTGAATTTTCATCAGATTGCATAACATGCGATTTAGTAATGTTATTGTCGGGTCACTGCTTAAAGATTTCCGTTGAACTTCTGTTGATTTTGAAGCAGCAAAGTGTGTGTGTGGTATTTCTGAGATATCAAAATTGTGAGTGATTTTTTTTTTTTCCATAACCAAAAATATTTCTGAGAGCCCGGCTTACCTGCATATCAAGTTGTGCATGCTGCAGTGTCAGATGCCACTGAAAGGCAAGGCAGATCTGCTGCAGGGGTATTACCTGGAGCAAACACCATCAAAACTAAACCTTTGTGTGTTTTGGAGTGTACAGTCTTTAATTTATAAGTTTTAATAAGTACGTACGATCAGCAACATAGTCATTTTCACAGATGAATCACAAAGTCCTTTTGAGACAGACAATGATATAGAGCATACCAAATTTGAACAGATTTTGTGAAATTTCTCTGTTTCACAAAATCTGAATAAAAATAAAACTTAAAAAAAAAAAGTCATCCTAAATGAAGCAGAAGCACAGGTACAGCAATGCTTTTTGTTTCACATCCTTGCATGGACATATAGGAAATACTGGATTTCATAAATCTATAAACCTCAGGTTTATAGAATCAAGAAAATGGCCATCCCTGCAACGTCTCTGTTTCACAAATGTATAGACCTCTGGTACAATTGAAATACTGTCAATTTATGAACTGCTACGACTTAAAGCATGAAGACTGTCTCAGTTAGCATCAGAGTAGACTTCAACATCTTTCCTTTTATAAACAATTGCCACCAGTGAAACAGAGTCTGGGTTTTGATATGTGAAGTTTGCAGCTTGGAGACTGGTGAAAATCTCCCACAGGGTATGGATCATTATCTCAACCTAATGCATCCTTAATTTTAAAATGATAATGGCTATTCTGCCCAATCTCCCAGCTCTCTCCCATGTTCCCCATAAATCTTCTTTGCTGTCTCCCATTTGCTATAGTCACATACTCGCAAAATTTTTTTAAAATATATTTTGCAATTATGGTAGAACACACATAAAACATGACAGAAACATGATTTTTTTTTTTGAGAGAGAGATATTAAGTTGACTGATTCAAACATTCAATTCTCTGCTACTGTAATTGCATTTAGAGAAATATTTGTTCCACAAAGAAAAAGAGGGCCATCATCATATCTAATGCATTACAGTGAGTGGTGATTTGTCATTCCTGGTGTTAAGAAAAATCTCTGCCAGCACGAGAGGTAGACTGATTCAGTACTGCAGAGATTAACCTTCCATTTATAAACTGTAACTATTTTAAAACAAACAAACAAAAAAAAAGAAACAATGCTAGTTGTTTCCTTTAAAAGAAAAGCTCAAGTTGAGATTAGTCAATGTCAAACTTTAGAATTAATGACGTAATTTGACACCACAGGTAAAAACAAATTAAACTGCAGTTACCTTTTAAGCAAATTATGTCCCCATTTGATGTAAAACCATTTCTATCAATATATACCATCAGTATACAAAAAGAAAATTTTCAAACTACACTATGCATATTTTGTTTCATTTCTAAAAAAAAAGTCTATTTCCTTTTGAACAAACTTTCTATACAACTTTCTAATATGCAATAGTGTCTCTAATTAAACATACTTAATTTGTTTTGATTCGTACCCAAGCACACTCTCAGATCTAGTAGTCTGCCTTTTCATTGGTGGGTACATATGCAGTATTTTTCTGCAGCTTCATACTGGGAAAGCTTGAACCCTGTGATGTCAGCAGAGATGTTGATTTCTTCCTTCCATCCAGATTGCTCTGGGTCACAATGACTCAGAGGGAGACACAGAAAATCACCATCAGACCATCCATCTGTTCTCATATATTTTCTAATTTCTGTCAGCCAGCAAATTAGAACATAAAATCTGGTAATTAAAGAAAAAGCACATGAGACGAGAAAGTACAGCAAATAAAACATCAAATCATTAAACTGAGTCAACTAATAGTGTTCTTTTTTCCTCTCTTTTTTGAAATATTGAGCTGACCTGGTACTAAGCCCCTGCAAAGGGGATTTGTGTCTCTGTCTGATTAGTAGAGGGTTTCACAGCTTGGATTAACTGTTCTAATCGTTTTTTGTTTGTTTTTTTTAAACGAAAACACAATGAATGTATTGTTTGGAGGATGCTAAAATAAACTTTTCTGATGTGCTCTGGACTGAACCTGAAATCATTTTGTGAATGTCAAATTTCAACATCGGTCATATGGAGTAAAAGGAGCTCTTTCTTTTTAACCTAATCTTTACTAGGTGGGAATCACAAAACAATATGCAAATACAATACAAAAAGAGCAATTATTGCTTAGTAACACTCATCTAAAATGCTAAGCAAAAGGTGAAGGATGAGGAAAACTAAAGCTACTAAAAGGCAGACAGTAAGAATATACTTGTAAAAGAATGGGATCAATAAAATAATTCAAAGATGTCATAGTTAAATATAAGATAGAGTTAACAGATATGCAGACAGAAGACGACATATTTTCTGGATCCAGGGCTCCTGGTAAGGAGCAGTCCTCCCTTCACCAGAAAAGTCAAATAAATTTACATGCTGTGTCCCCAATGGTGGCCTCGGGTTGCAAAGGAGAACAACTTCTTTCAGTGGCTCCTCTTTGCTAACACAGTAACATTTTCATGGAAAGAATCTACTCCTATTCCTTCTTAAACTAAAGGTTGGTTGAAAAAATTCATTATGGGATTAATAGTCCTTATACCAACCTTCTTGCTCCTTGTATGCATGTAGACCAATATGAATAATAACTTTTCCAAATATCTTAAACTGTTCGGTTGACTTTCACTAAAGAGAAAATATCGGAAGATCTTACTAAGTACTACAAACATCTACATCTACATTTTTTTGTGGATTGAACTGGGTGGGAGTCAATAATAGGATGAATTTAAATATTTAATTTAAAGAAAAAAAATGTGATGTGTGCGTGTGTAAGAATTATGTTTTTGTTAAAAAACACAGACGCATGTTGGAAAAAAAAAAAAAAATTGTAACATACCATATTATGCCCATTAAAACTACAAGTTGTTATTCTCTTTGTGTGTTCCCAGAGTACACATAGCATAAAGATTTATCCAGAAGAGTTCTTGGTCTTAAATTAGATCCCTCAGAATGAAGCCTTTGGGAAGCTACATTAGCTAACAACAGATACAAATGTTTGCTCACACCATTTAAACCCCCTTGCTACGTCGTGCTCACTCTGACTCTCCTCCAGCATCCTCTCTCTTCTAGAGAAATTCTTTATCGCAAGCAATACAATTGCTGTTTTTGTCAATCACATTTATTTATCCTAAAATGACTTCAGTGTTATTCCCCCTGACCAAATGGGCTTTGTACTCCATGGTTTGGTTATCGCTTGACAATGTAGACCAGCAGAGCATGTGGGAAGTGTGAGGATAGCTTACAGTATGAGTAGGCAGTGAAAAAAAATCTAGGTCTGTATGCATATAATCAAACTCAATCACTTCCTTTAGCTATGACCAATTTAATACGTTCACATGCTAACCAAGTGCCAGACCTCACTATGATCGTATTTTATTTAATGTCACATCTAGTGAGTGTTTTTGCAAAGCAGAGATAGCATTATGGAATATCATAAACCCACAAGGACATATGCTCTTTTATAAATTCCAGGAAATTTAATTATTGTAAACAATTATTTTGAATTTATTCCAACTACCAAACAAAAAAGTTCCAAGTTTCCAGATTGCAACATTAATAGTGTGGAAAAACAAGTGACAGCTTGTTGCAGGACTGAACAATTTGTTCATACAATTTGAGAGAACCCAGCATGTGCTTTTCTGGTGAAAAAATGAATAAAAAATTTATATTCATTCCAGCATTCATTCAACTTCAGCAAATTTGGTTTCTTTGTTTTTCTTTTGCTCCATCTGCCACATTTGATGATTTGGGAACTATGTATCTTTTAAACAGCATAAGACAAGATTCTTACACAACCAATCCTGTAATACGATTTAAATATACATCAAATTATTACAAACTAAGCCTTCTTTCCTTGCTTCCTGCCTGACGCCTTCATCATGCCGGACAGAAACTAACCCACTAAAGCAGCCAGAACTCAGAGGGACCGGGGCAGAGAGGGCACATTACCGCCAAACCCTGGGAGACCGAGAGGTACAGAGTCCCGTCCACCCCAAGGTCACCCCAATACTTCCCTGGGAGCCATAGGCTCCTGCATAGTCCTGTTGATCTTTCATAAAAGACTTCACTTAAAGGACCTTTATTTAAAAATCTTTTGGATAGATATGTTAATACTTCTGCTTAAGAGAAAGACATGAACACCCCTTCCACCTCTTCACTTGTTGTTTGAATGTCTTAGTGTTTCTGGGAAAAGTGACTTGGGAATACAAACTCATTAGCAAGCCTCAGTAAATCTGGCACTGCAACACATCTATCCACCCCCAACATCTAATCAAACACAGACAATGCATCAAATGTCTTTAGAACAAAATGAATCGATTGGGTATCGCTATGCCAGTTCTTGTGCACTAAATGATGCGGGCTGACACAAATCAGAGCTTGGAGACTTTTGCAAAACAACAAAGCATAAAGATATCTTCTTTTTAAAATGATCCATCCCAGTTTTTCTTGCTCTGGATTTCCATTGTCTTGGACTAATCTTGGTATGATAATGAGGGTGTGCAGCTGTAAATGAAGCATGAGCAGGGATATAATAGAACTGGAGACTACAGCGCCAGATCTGTGAGGTTTCAGCAGACTAGGTGGAATAATTTATTTGCAATAGAAGATCTTGAGCACACCAACAGCATGAGTCGAAGCTCAAACAACAGATATCTACTGAGTATCAAAAGAAAGCTTTTGGTGCTGTTGCCTAGAAGTCTCGCCAATTTTTAAAACAAACTCCAGTATGTGGCTTCTGGACGTTCTCAAAACAATTTAAAAAAAACATCCACAGAATGGCTTCTGACATGTTTTGTATATTTGTTTATAGCTTTTATATTATACGACGTTAAAACAGCTTAATAATGCTGACATAATGTGGCATAATTAGATGATGAGTAGTGGAAGCTTTTTTTTCCTTGTTAGGAGATAGAGTTGTGTCAAGCCCTATTTGCATTTTAGCAGGTTCTGCTGCCCTTGTTACTAACCCTGTTATCACATGATAACATTGTGCTTCTCAGCCATGCCCCAAACACATAATTTCTTAATTAGCTTACTTCAGTGTTGCTAAGCAATTTCAACTGCACCAGCAGGAAAAGAAGCTGTGAAAGCAATCATTTTAATCACAGAACAATTTTTTAACTATTTGGTTCCAATGGCTGTCAACAAGGTAATTTCAGTGAAGTGTTTGTGAAGTATGCTGCTTTAGGAGGGACTTATTCTGTGTTTCTAAACGGACATCTAAAACGTTTTCAGACTCGTAATGAGTATGCATAGCTATGTAGAAACAGAAAGCGGAATAAACACAGATTAGCTTGAAGGCCGAGTGAAAGGTGGATGAAACAGATTTCCACCCTGGAAGAATCCGTACTCCCATCAGGACTGCCCTCCCACTTGGTTTGTGGAGTGGGAAGCGAGTAGTCAGTCTCGACTCATGCCATTTTTAGCTTGTTCTGCACCAGTGCCACCATGATTCGACACTTGGTGAGCAGAATAGTGATCAATCCCTCCACCTAGGAATGGAAACGGACACCCATAGCCAGAGATATTACAGCTATGGAGGAACTCGCTGCACTGTTACTATGGCAACAAGCCATGTGGGGAGGGGTGGGGGATGGCAGTAAGGAGGGTGTCAATGTTGGCTCTGTGAGACTGGTTGCTGGTTTGTTTGGTGCAATGGTTCAGCCCAGCTTTTTGTGCACCTTGAACTAGCTGAGGCTCCTTGGATTTATGATGCAAAAACAGCAAAGACTGCAGATGTGAGTCAGTGAAGCCCAGAATAATTGCTTAAAGCCATGAAAAACAATAACAAAAAAAAAAAAAGCCTTTTTTATATTCAGTGATATAATGACTATGTTAGAATTTTCCATAATGGAAGCATTCTGCTCATTTTGAAACTCAGAAATGCTTTCATTGCTTAGCGTCTTCACTTATAAGTAACATGTGCGTTAAAACACTCAGTTAGTCTTAGTTGGTTTATTTTATAATCTTTTTTAATTAAGAAAAATCTTACAGAATACAGGAATATTACATTGCTATAGTATTAATATTTGATCAATCTATTATATGGATTTTCCACCTATGTGTATTTGAGAGAGCAGTCAGTCAGTGGAGCTTGTCTGAGTCCCTCAGTGTTCTGACCCCTGAGGATATACATGCAACATTTACACACAGCCTCACCCAGTCTCTCTGATAAATTATTACTGAAATGCTTTCACAAACACATCATCTCAGTGTGTCCCTGAGCGACTATACTGTAAGCTCAATATCGTCAGAGTCCAGAAAATATGTATTATACAGAACATGTAAGCGGACACCTTAACACAAAGACATGAAACCATGTGCACACACATTCCAAACTCTTGCCCCACCCCTGCTCCCGAGAGCCTTTTTCCAGCTGTCTTTTTCTCACAGAGATGCCCTGATGCTCTGAACACGTGTGAGACTATCACACAGGAATGGATCGCTCACATCACCCCTGGAGTAAACAACTCACTCAGCTGCACACTTCAGGACACAATCAACATCGTCATTATGGGTGTTTCACAACTGTGCTTCCTCACTCACTAACGACAAGGTCCATCTAAGAAGTGTACCAGCTTCAATTTGTTGCAAACATTTTGAACTTTTACTTTTGCATGGGACAAAAACAAAAGTTATTTCATTGTAAAACCAGAATGAAAAGGCAGCAAGAAATTGTGATCTAAAGACTGAAAAACTTTCTTATTTACCGTATAAATGCTGGATTAGTCTGCATTCTTATAAGTTTCCTAGTGGTCATCAGTTGGAGCAGGAACCACTGTGTGGATGTGCTCGTATTCATCTTCCTCTCCTCTAATCTGAAGGCTTTGTCTGGGAGCGTTCTCCCTTGAGTCTCACCAGGATTAGCAAGTCTCTAACCTCTCTCTGGGATGTTCCCTCCCAAGGGGAACACAATGTCTAGCTGAGCAACACCTCTCGTTCCTGCAGCAGCTTTCAATCTGCCACTCATGAAAGAGTGGAGATGATGGACAGGCAGATGAGGCTCCCTCACTCCCTGAGTAATATTCCTCTATGCTGCAGCTCTGGAAATAACACATCAACTGTCCTGCAGTGCTGCATACTTTAGATAATTTTTATTGTATCCGGATGTTCTTTTCCTCTACAATAAATCCCAAAGATAATTAACCCATGATTGGTGGGTGACCTCTGTTTCACATATATTTATGTCAAGCTTATACACTGGCTCATACCTTAGAACTTTGCTGCTCTCCTATTTTTAATTTAACAAACTCATAATTGCTTTTATAGTTTAGTTGTTAATTAGTCTGAAATGTATGAGTTGTGATTAGTTCCATAATAAAGCCACACTGTTTGATTCCAGTTGCAATGCTTCCAGAATAGTTTTTGATGACTTAACTTTAATTCTCGTATACAACTTACTTCAATTCACGTAAACAGAATGTAAATGCAGCTGTTTCAGAAGAGTTGATGGATATTTTAATCATGTGCCAAATTAAAAAGGGTACACAAATTAAGCCTAATTATTATTTTACTACAGGCAATGCATTTAAAAACAAGAGCTAAGAGGTAGGTAAAAACAAAACTATAATTGTCATATAATCAAGTCTTAAGAGGACATTTTTATTTTATGCATCCAATAATGCTTGTATGACTTGATTTTTACAAGTTGATTCTAATTTTTTTTTTTTTTTTTTTTTTTTTTTTTTAGTAATGTCTCTTTTAAATGTTCACAAACAAAAATAAAGTCTACTTATCAGGAGAAACAAAAATATCTATGTAGTCTATCAGCTTGTTTAAACTAAATCTCGCAATTTATTCTGACACTGATATCAACAACGTTGTAATAGTTGGCAAAATCCCCAATGTCACTCTGATTTCACACTCATATAATAGACACAAACTTATGTTAGTTGTACAGACTTAGCTAAGTTAATTGATGATTTTTGATCCACTCTTTTCATCTTTTATGTTAATTTAATCAGATAGTTGTAGGTGCTTCATGTCTTGCCTTGTCAATGCTGAATAATAAATGTCACAAAAAAAAATTAAGGAAAATAATATTGTGATTTCCTACCAGAAAAATTGACTACATGTTTTCATAAAATAAATATAGGTGTCACACTGCAGAAAAGCATGTTGCATTATGTATTTCCTTTTGCAATATGTATAAATCAAAAACTAGATTTTTTTGTAATACAGATATGGGTCTGCGTTTTGGATGGAGACCATCACTATTGGAATAAATTCCATACATTCAATTAAAAGGTTGCATTAAATAACCCGCCATTAAACAACAGGAAACAGATGGATGAATTATGTTGACAAAATCATCATTTTGATTTTATTACCAAAAGTAAGTCCAAAAGTCCAAATCCTCCTCGAATATCTTCAGAATATGGTCGGCGTGTTTGATTTGTTAGAAGTAAGGGTAGGCTTAGAGCTTCATAACACAGGTTCTGCCAGCTGGGAGTTGCAACTGAGCCAACATAGATTATTACCTGCAGCTATTGGCACTGAAAAAAATAATCCATTCCATTTCTGTCTGCCACTCGAGAATGCTCTGTACCTCTGTGGCTAATTTCAACATTGTTGTTTTTTTCCCATTCAGGATAAAGAACATTCAATTTCCATGTCCAGGATGAAATTAAGTTATTTTTTTTTTAAACAGATGCTGTTGTCCTTAAAATTGTTTACCTGCTTTTTTAATTAGAAGATTTAAAAAATCTTCAATTTTTTTAAATTAGAAGATTTTTCAACAGTCTTTACAGTTTACAACAGTAAAGACTGTGTAGACTGATTGAGAAAGACATGTAACAATGTTGTCGCTGATTTAGGATCGCAAACATACAATATTTGGACATACAATGAAACACACTTCTGGGTGTGTTTTGGGGAGGGATCTGGTTTCGCATTAATAATTTTTTTCTAAGCAGTTTACAACTACACACTGCCTACGCTTAGCAAGGACAGATTTGTTGCTTTCTGTTTAAAATGATCTCTCTTGGTCAGTAAAATTCTTTTTTTGAAAGATTCCATTAGTTGAAGATAAAAGTGTAAAGATGTTCTGCAAATCTCTAAACACTGCTTGTTGTCATGACTCCATTTAATCTAAAGGGCTAAGTGGCCTCTGCTCAGCAATGTTCTGTACCACTTTACCAAGATAATTAATGTCAAAGGAGAGAAATAAAGACTGCAAGTTGAAAATAAGCCATTATGTAAACCGACTCCTCTACTGCTTGTTAAAACATGTCCCCTGTTCCCTTCGCAGTGGGATTATATTCTAATTCGATCCCTGTGGATAGCAACTGCAAAAAAAAAAAAAAAAAAAAGATTTAGTTTTAGTTTTGCTTGTTGTCTTCCATTCAAATGGATATTTGTATATTTTTTTCATAAAATCACTGCTATTTTGAATTTGCATGTGAATATGCAATTTAAAGTGATTTTTGGCAGGGAGATTGTGGTTCAGAGGATCAAATGCTCTCTCTTGTTTACCTTGGTTCTAAATCTTTTCCCTCGGGTGTGTGCACCTGATCCCAATCCTCTGGCTCCTCTTTGTGACCTGCAACACCTGCCACACACACTGTCCCTCACTGACTCGTTGTGTTAACTGTACTTACTTCCATGTCTTTCCACACGGATATCTCACACCTTGTAAGCTGTCTTGGTGTCTCTGTCATCTTAATTGGCTTACATAATTATCCACAAAAGTCACAGCATTTTTTTCCATTGTATTCTTCTGTGGATGAACCTGATTGCCTTTGTTTAACTTTGCCAGCTGTTTTTCAGATGTCACGTCTTGCTGCATCACAGTGTTCTGCAAATAGTGCATGAGTGCTCACCTGTTACAGCTTCAATATAATTTGGGAATATTTATGTTAATATGCAATGTAACACTTTGGTCACATAAAATGCTTAAAGTGCCAAAATATTAAAATGTCAGGTCTTGCATTTAAAGACATTTATGGATTATAAAGCAGGAACAAATGTAAGCGTTAAACACTAAACAAAAAAAAAAAAAAAAACATTTCAAATGAATATATTAGCATGATAATCAAAGCAAAAGTCAACTTTTACTTTGATTTCAAAAACAACCAGCCAAAATTATCCCATACAGTTTCATGCCAACAAAAAGTATGCATAAAAGCAGAATGAGTCAGACAAATGTATTGAAAACAGGAAAAAATGGAGGCACAAATAAGCATGAAGGCTAAGAAAAATATTGTAATCTCTCCATATAGAAAGCAATCCCGTCCCCAATAAGTGCCAACAATATCAATTGGTTTAGTCCTAATTGACAGACTGTAAATAGATTTCTCATTACAGAGGTATCAGAGAGGATCTCATGATGGATAGAAGCAAAGAGCTCCAGGAAGGCCTTTGCAACCTTACTGCTGTAAAATATACTGATTGTATTTATCACATGTATTTCTTCATTTAATGTTGCAAAATCTTGTGAGGAATCAAGAGGGAAGACAACGGTGGGTCTTTCAACATGACAGCAGCTGCTTATCCATTACAAATCTCCCCAAAGCTTTGTTGATTTGCCACTAATGTCAACCTTCCCCCACCCCCAAGAGATTTTGTAATTTTGTAAAAATTTTGTAATTTTTTAATTTAATTGCATTAAATTAAAAAAAATTATTAAAATCACACATGAATAAGTTTCTTAACACAATAAGACATTAAAAAACAAGCTTAAAAGTTTTTCTCCTCATTTATATCACAGATGTTCAAGGCCTCTCTTTTAAGCGCACAGAAGAGCAAATTCAAAAAAGAGCAGAGAGGTGAATTTCTTTCCATTGTCCTCCTTGCAAGAATCTCCTCAGAAATGCACATTGTTTGATATAAAGCAAGCTGAAAAGCTTGTACACATGAGAATAATTTATTATAACTGTCATATAGTGTTTTTTTAGCCACACATGAATTCTGCTGTGCTCTTCTGGCTGCTCATTGCCTCATTTCTTTAAATTTTGTTTACCGTTTGCCAACTTTAGACCAGTTTCACCAGAAAAGTTGTAACATTCATAAAGGTCAAATCACAATAATGTGGTTCCAGGGCTAAAATATTATAACCTACCACCAGTGTTATTGTGCAACTTGCCTATAGTTAAAAGCAAATTGTACATATTAAAAACCATGATTGATATTTAATGGGATGAGGGATGATTTTGTGTCTTCCTGTCAGTGAACTGACACCCATGTCCACCTCCTCATACCTCCAAATAATGACCAAATCATCATCGATACTGTCAAGTCAAACTGTCATAACTCATGCAATGAGACATAAAATGTCAGTGTTCTCACATACTGAGCATGTAGTGGTGTCACAATATTTATAAAAGGAAATGACTCAGATAGGGCTAGCCATTTTACAGTCTTGTTATGAAATGCTATTTTTATAGCTGTGGCTGCTTTGAGTGACAATTGAATAAATAAACCAGAGAATACATATAACGGCGTCTGGTTTTCAGTGAGCTCTATTTTTTAAACATTATGATTCCAAGATGACAACAACTAAAGAATGAGTGTTAAATGGCACTTACCAATTTAAAAGTCAATTTGATCTTAGAGACAGCCAATGTTGTTCCTTCATGAAAATCTTTTTGATGTTGTATGGATGTTATTTCAGCTTAATATTGTTCCGTTCAGATGGATATTTATATCAATATGATACCATAAAACTCATTTATTACCAAACAAACTAAATCACAGAAAATGCAACACACCAGCGAGCAGAAGCTCCAACTCTATACCTCCACATCCAGGAAATAATACCTCAGAAGGTGGTCGCCTTAATTCTAGGGTAGAGACAAGTAGACCAAGATCCTGCAGTAACGAAGAAGCCCATCAGATCAGACAAGGGACACTCAATGCCCAAACAACTTCAATCCGAACCATGACTAGACCATCGAGAGGTACGGCCACTACAGCCAGAACAGCCCACAAGTTTTGTTAACGTTTAGTGATATATTGTTTGTCATTTGTGAAATCATGATAAATATCCCTCCTACAGGCTCATCGTCTTGTTCCTAAATCCTAGGATATGAACTTTAGTGTTATGAGTGAGACTGGGCTCGTTAAATGGGGATTGGCTAAGGGAGGCTGATAGTCACTGTTGTCAGTATTCTTTTTTGGTTCTTATCACTCTGCAAAGCCTTGCAGATGTTATTAGCCGATAGCAAGAAAAAAAAAAGCATTGCTAATTGAAAAGCACTAAATTGGAAGGAGATTGTGTGGAACAAAGTGTAGTCTAGGAAGAAGATGATAACGCTGAAGACTGCAAGAAGTGAAAATGAAAGTAATTATGGTGAGGAGAAAAGCATATAACCACAGTATTATTATATTTACAAAGAAGAAAAAAAGCAGAACGACTTGGAGTGAAGATTCTGGTAAAGAGTGCCTTGTTTCAGTTGCCATGGACACCAAGTAAGCTGATTTTGTGCACTGCAAGCACTTTTCTCTGAAGAAAATCTCACATACACAACCAAACATTAGGCTCATTAACCATTCAACACAGAAAGCTCACACAACCTTAACTCTTTAGTTAGAGAGCATTTTACATAATCAGAAACTCGCAAAAGTATGTTTTACAGAGATCAAGTAATGAGGACATCCAGCTGGGTCCAAATTGACAAAAGGTACCAAAGACTTATAATATTTTAATTTTGTTTTTTATGTATTCCTCCCCAAATTCAACTTAATTAGAAACTGAGAGAAAAAAAATTGTCATATCAGTATTTCACCTTTTATCTAGAGCTAAGGTGAACTAGAAATAAAAAGAAAAGTTTGAGAACCTTTAAACTAAATTTTTAGACAAAATAAAAAAAAATAAAAACCTAATTCTTAGCAAGAGGTACTTTACCTTTTTCTATCCACAAAATAGCATTTTTAGAATCCCCCACCAAGATTGCTCCCTCAGAGTAACATGGTACAATCCATCAATTCTATCCAGGCTAATTAAATTCAGTTGTATCAACAAATAAAAAGAACGTTACTACAAAATTTGCATTTGTAGACCGTGAAGTAACGATGAATTACACCTGCTAGTTGAAGTAACCTTATAGTAATTTTCCACATAACATTTTTCTTGAACCAGGCAGAGAAATTGTGATATAGTAACAGAAAAAATAGATACTGTAAGCGTTGCAATTGCTTAAGGCATCTGCTTTGCAGCCTCAGCTTTTCTTTTGCTAATTTCTACACTAAAGGATAATTTCACTTTTGTGAGGATTCTGGACTGAATTGTTAATCTTTTAAATTTAGCATACGGTACTTGGACTGGTCAAATCTGAACCTAATAATTCCAAACAAAATATTATTGACTGCTGCACAGTTTTTTTGTTGGTTAGAAAACAACAGGGGACCAATGTCAATATCGGTTAAAAGGTCAATATAGGTTAAAATGAGAATAAAAACTTAAGCTTTTGATAAGTTAATTGATTGTACCTTGCCATGTCCCTCTTGGAAAAGCGATTGTAGTTCTCAACGAGGTTCTTAAATAGTTAAATATAGGTAACTATAATTCAGAGTTCAAACTACACTAATCTGAGGTTCTTTAATACAAAGTTTTGAATTGTGATTACTGTATTTCTAAAAATAGGGAAAAGAAGGCATTATTCATTTTTCTCAAAATTGTTTTAATTCTTGACTTGTCCTATTCTTGTAAATATAATATGTATTTTCTTATCTCATTAGCTGGATCCATCATTGTCCTTCTAGTTAAAGCCCAAATAGTATTCAGTAAGGTCAGAAAATGTTCATTTCAGCACAGTTTTCTTTTTCTCAGAGCCTGCAATCATGTGACAAAAGCTCAACACGAACACCTCAAACATAAGAGATGGGAAATTGCAGTGCAACAGAATGAATTCATAGCTCATTATAGATCGTATTTATCTTTGATGGAATGGAACAGGCTGGATGTTCTGTTCTTCATGGAAGGAGTGTGAAAAGCATAAACACAACCAGGCTTTTTACCTCGTTTTAGTAATTTCTAACATAGTTTTCTTCAAATCCTTGCATCTTGTAAAAAAACATTAGAATTTTTTTAATTCTTTAGTGGATAAAATTGCATATACATTGAAAAATTCATTTATTGATTGATTTCTATACCTCAATAGATTCATAGATGTTCAATTAAACAAGAAATTGTTTGCCAATTTATGATAATCAGATTAGTTCACATTTGCTTTCTCCTTTATGTTATAAGTTATTGCTTTTTCTCTCTAAGATTAATAGTGTGCACACTAAAACTACATACCTTAATTAGTGGGCTTCTCAATCAATGCAACAATTCAGTGGATGTGAAATTGACTAGGCTCCCATGAGAACTGACAGGTGAAGTAAATGCATATAAAAAACAACAGAACAACAATGCAATAGCGCATATATTGACACCAATTCTCCCATGAGAAATATAGAAGGCTGCCTACTGATTAATTATAATTAGACTTCTAGAAGTCAAAGAAACACTCGGAAATTCAGAAAATAAATAAATAAAGACAGGAAGATATTAATACATTGTTTCTTGATTAAGTGTAGCGTGTGGGAAAACAACCTTGCCATTTATGTGGCAGAAGATCGTAACATGAAAACATCAATGAAAAGCACAGTTTTCTCAATAACCAAAAACTATTCTGTATTCAAGTTTTCTAAGGTATTCTACACGAACAGTATCGCAGATTTTGATGGCTTTTGAGTGGAAAGCGGTTTTGCCAATGAAAGCCTAAAATGATTTCACAAAGCGAAAAAAAGTAGGTTCTGATTGGCCATGTGCAGGAACGTAAAACCACACCAGGCTTGTCAGAGCACATTTATTTATTTTATTATTATTTTTGTACTGGTTGTAAAGCTTGCAAATGCGGCTTTTTCGCTCTCGCCTATACTCGGAGTTGATGTGTTCAGCTTTTCCCGGGTTTCGCATTGTTTCGTAGCTCAAATAAAAAATGATTTGGAGACAGAAGTCAGCGTGATGCAAACGATTTATTGCAGCGGGAGTACGCGCGCACATTTCAGCACACTGGACAGCGCACGGCGCCGCAGAGGCGGTGCGTGGATTCAACCGGTGGCTTTCAGCGGAGCAGCAGAGTGAGAGGAGTGTTTCACTCGTTGTTACACAAAAGAAAACAACTCTTCGTGCTCCACATGTGGGATAGGTTGCTTTATTTTTGGAGCACTTGGACTTGGGATTTTTTCGCCCTTTCCAATAAAGTCCGGCATCGGAAGGCGTGCCGCTGGTCGAGCGTTTCACTCCACAAACCGTGCCGACCAGCGTGGAATAGGTGCCGACGAGAGACCGTCCATTTATAAGGATGCTGGTGGGAAATGCCTGGAGACAGAGATGACGAGATTTGTCAAAAAGCACTCGAACTCCTGTCAGATCTTTGCTCAAAGGGGGAAGTGCAGAATGAAAACTGTCTGGATTTTATCTACTATTTCCGAGATCTCACCAGACCACGATATTCTGATTCAGGTAAGGCATCATTTGCATGCTTTCCTTCAGCGGCGGAGCTGATCAGGAGGGAACGTGCATGTGACTTCTTTCGTTGAAACCGACCGGCTTACGGCACGAGCTTTTGGGTTAGAGCATGTACTTGATCATAGTAGATATTTATTCAACATTCTTGGGTTTAATTTTGTCCCTTAAAGTAATTTACCCGTTGTTAAATCGAAATTTCACTTTATATTTGAAGAAATGTAATGTTTTTAGTTTTATTTATTTATATTTCTTCCCCAATTCGTTTATGCGATTTTATTTTGGTACCCACCAGAGGAAAATATTAAACTAACTTAATACCTGACTTTGTTTCATATAGTTAACTCTACATAATGTATATTTTCTCTCGGTTGAGTAAGCAGGAGGTCCATTATTTGCCTCTCTTACTCGCAGTTCTAATAGGCTCCTACTTATTTAAAAGTTTATTTTCCTCTCTTGCCTAAAAGTCTCTGCCTTGGAGGAATAAAGTGTTTGCCTGAAACCACATCAGAATCAAAGCCAAATGTCAAGAAATACCATTAGGTTAAATCATTAAGGCTATCAAACCTCACCTGACTTGGCTGGTTGAGCGCGCGTGCGCACAAAAGCAAGGCATAGATCGTGCTGGGCACAATTCCTGCAATCCTCCACAAGCCTATTTTTGTCTATATAGTTTGGATGATGATTTCTGATTATACAGAAATCGTGCCATTTTAGGTCTTTCTGTGATTCTTTATTTTTACTCTAGTCATTTTCCTCCTTAATTTTCTGTCCTGAGTAAACTCACTCACATCCCCAAATTTAAGATTTGTATGGGTTAACAAGCAGACAGGGAGGTTATTGATCTCAAGTCACATGATATTTAATTTTATTTTTCACAAAAGCTGGTAGATCTCATCCTTTAGGATGCTACACCAGAATGATAAAGTCAGTGGACAGCCATTGGATCAATTACAGCTCTAAAGAGCTCGGACTAGACTGTGTTAAAAGACTTTCCTAAGTTTATGAGTAAGTATGAAGACACTTTGGAATGGCTACCACAGGAGATTGAAAAATTTCTCAAACATGCATGAATCAATCAAAGCAATATTATGTTTCTGATGAGGGAATACAATTAGAGCATGATCTAAAGCTCATAAAATCTTTTACCTTTAATGTTCACAGATCACATGAACAGAGAGCACTGACAAAAGACAAAACACAAAACACTTTTGAGCAACAACATCATGTATTCTTCTTCAGAATGCTGCCTGCATTGTTTTGACTACATCTAAAGGCAGGTAAAGATGTTTTGAAATGTCCTGCAAAAAGGTAAATTCTGTTTTCGGACACTACCGAAAAATAAACTAAATATTTCAGTCATGGGTTGTGCATCAGAACTGATCAAAGATAACCTCACATTGTTGGTGGCATAACTGTTAGAACCATAATCATTGTCATTCTTGGTTTCATACCAGTGCAAAGATGCCCTGCTGTCATCTCTTTTATCCTGGAGCTGATTTCATTTTCAATATGAACAATCCAATTTTCCATTTCAAATCATAAAGGAAAAAGGAAATGTTTCTTGGTTTGCTTTTGAGACCCAGTTTTAAGTATAATAGATTCCCAGAATAAAAACACTGAGCAGGAGATGACCAAAATAGGTTGTCTTATATAAAACGCAGCAATTGTGCAACATTTCTTGCTGCTTTCAAAAGTAGCACACAAACTGCTGCTGTTTGTAATTCCATTACATTTCTATCTAACCATCAGCCAATGTGTGCTACAGCTTTAAAACTAGGATTCCGTGAATATGAACACCAAGCAGCAGGTAAGACCCAGAGGACAACAGTTTAAAATGCAAGAGTCTGTCCCTGGATACTAACTTCTAATTAACAACTGGAAAATCAAGTAATGCTACATATTGTACATTGAGAAAGCAGCATCTTGGAGCTTGCACATTGGTTTTTCCTCTCTTGCTCACCTCCTACACTATTGCACCGCTGAAGGTCTTGTGCTCTAGATTTGGTTCACCTTCTTCATTGTGATGCTGCCTCTAAACCATTCCAGTTGTCTGCTGATTCCTTTTAACCAGTCAGTTCCTCAACATTCTGCCAAGCTGGGCTCAGTGTCCTCAGATGGCAAATCCTTCAGTTTCTCCCCGATCACACTTACTCTGGTGTTCACAGAATCTCGCAGCACAGAAAGCACAGTTGGTCTAAGTTCTTGTGCTAACTCTTATGACTGTGCCTACACACAGGCTCAACGGCGTACTAAGCAAATTTGCTGGATTTGATTTCTGAGCTACAAGAAAAATAGAGCTATTCTTTTTTAAAATTATCTTCATGCCAAACAATACACTTCTTTCAGGTGGCTTAATTGCTAATTTCATATCATTTTGTGCTCATTGCACTTTTTAATTAATGGTTCCCAAATATATAGCCAGATTTACTTTTGTTTCTCAAGGTTGACACAACGTTTATATTTGTAAATGCTAATTAGCATAAACTTAAACAGAAGTAAATGGTACATTTCTTCAGTATTATCTCTAAAAAGAAAAATTGAAAAGTAAGACCATTGACTTTGACACATTTGGGAAATATTTAACACGTAATGATTTGTTAATGTTAATTAGAAGAAAAAAAAACCTATTACTATTGATTAAAGTGTCTATCTTCTCCAAACGTCTATTTTGCTTTCAAAAGTTGCAGGTTTCTATAACTAGGTCACAGTAGGATAGAAACAAAAAGACTATCCTGCTTATTACTAGAGATGTTTAATGGGATACTTTATTTTCCCCCCAAACCTCTGTGCAAGTCTGCCCCTGGACAAATTTATTTTGAATATATGGAACAAAATTTCATATTTTCTCTTTTACAAAAAATAACTTGTGGCATCTTGCATAGTCAGCATAAGAAGGCAGAATGTGTGCACCACTGACACCACACATCCAAAAATAGACATGGTCAGGTGGATTTGCAGATACTGCCGCTATTAGAAAAATTTGTGACAAAATGGCTTGGCAACATAAATACCAACCTTTGGTGTCAGGAGAAGAAACCACCATGTGCATGATATAAAAATGTTGCATACTGTGCAGATTGCAAACATTGTACACATTACCATTTAATCTTACCAAAGACCAAAGCATATGTCAGCTGAGAATCTTCCAATTGCACACAATCCATCCTGGTAAAACCAGGGGCAGCTGCAATAGTAAAAGTAGGTAAATAACAGGAGAACACTGGCTTTGTTAAGGGAGAGTATTGGACCCACCGGGTCGTGAAATTAGTAAAAAAAAATTAGCCTAACTAAAAATACACAAGGGAAACATGCTTATCTCATAGTCGATCTCTGAATGTTTACATGCATTAGGACACATGTACGTGAACATGCTGTGTCATTCAGACATTCAAACATGTCTGGGATTAATGCACAATAGTTCATATAAAAGTTCCTTCTTCAAATTATCATTACAAGATTGTAGCAGTAGAACAATTTGTTTATCTGAAGACCATTCTATGTGTGACTTTTCACAAAGTTGTGTGATGATAGTTGTGAAGACCTCATTACACACCCAATCTCTAGTTAAATTTGAATTTTATAAAAAATTAATTGTGACAACTAAAAAAAAAAATAAAAGCACTATACAAGCAGGGAAACAGAAAATATAAGTATTTAAGATAAAATAAAAGTTTTAAAAAGTCATTTAAAAAAATAAATACAAGTAATCTGGGTGTATATGTACTAAATATTAAGATGAATATGACAATTGAAGTCTGAAAAAAATAACTAATACAACAAACTAGAGAAGTTCAGTCAAGCATAAATACCTATTACCTATATTACCAAATTATCTATACCTTTGGCAGATGCAGGTTTAAAATAATCCTTTAATTTTACTAACATGCTTCATCTGACTAGAGCTACTTTGTGGTAGCCCAGTTTGAGTCTTGACATGAATCTGGTAATCAGTAGAGAGCTAATTAATAGAGTAATGGTAGGAACTCCTTACAATCTCAAAGAAAGGGAGTCTGCCCTCATTAATAATCTGTTTTGACAGTGATTCAAATATCATAAAATGAAGTCCACAAATACACTGTGGGCTTAGAATCACTGTGACGTGATTTTTCTGCTATGCCTGCTTTTATTCTCCCACACCCACTGAATGTATATGAATAAAATATATTAAAGTATTTTCCAATTTTTTTATATTGTGGCCGCAAAGTTTGATGTATTCTATTAGATTTCATGTAATATATTAATGCAAAGTACTGAATTAATGTGAAGGGGAATGAAAAGATAACAGGGTTTACATAAATTGCATAAAGTGTGATGTGGATTTGAAGGATGTGTGTTAATCTGTGTAGTTAAATCAAAAGATAATCTGTTCATTACTCTGATATTTATCAATACAAATAACACTTTTAATTATCTGATTTAAAACAGGAAATGTTTAGTCTTTTTATTTCAGACATTGAGAAGAATATTATTTGTGGGAGTGAAAATATTTGATCTCAGTTTGATTCTTTAAACTTACTGGCTGATGGATTCCTCACAGAGCTCTGTGAGATGGTCAGAGTTTAGGATCTTTTCAACCTCACCTTACTCAAATATCTGCTTTCAGCTGTATTAACTTGGTTGCAAAGCTACCAAGACCCAAGTATAACTGATGGCAGAATCATACTCTGTGGTTGCTTGTCTTCATCACGAACAGGAAAGCTGGTCAGAATTGGTAGGGTGGATTCAGCTAAATACAGGACAATCTTGCAAGAAAGCCTGCAAAAGACTTGAGATTAGAGCAGTGATTCAACCACCAGCAAGACAACAAACCTAAACGTATATCCAAAGCTTCAGCAGGACGGTTAAGAGCAGTGGTTGCCAAACCAGGTCTTAATGGTCAGAAACCTCATTTAAATGGATGGCGATGAACACATCTCAATGAGATTCTAATAAGAAAATACAATCATTCAAATCAGGTCTGTTGGAGCAGGTACAATCTGAAATATGCAGGGCAGTGAACCCTGAGGACAAGGGTTAGGCCCACTGCTATTTGCATACTAAGAGATTGGAATAGGCTGCTCAAAATCCAATCCTTTAATTCATTTAAAAATTTGTAGCAAGACCTAAATGGTGGTATTTATAGATCATCTTCATTGAATATGGCAGAGCTATTTTGCAAAAATTTTTAAATACTTTTTATAGTAGCAGGAGGCAGTTCTGCACCGTATCAACTGGAAAAGATAAATAGAAATGTATGGCACACTGTTCAAACTTTTATTTGAAAAACATTCAATGTAAAAACTGCATATGATTTCTTTCATCATCAAAACTGTGCAGTGCTGTGCGTTGACCTTTACATCAAATCCCAATAAATTGCATAGAAGGCTGTGGCTGTAATAGAAAAAGTGCAAAGAGGTTCAAGGGGTTCAAGATGTATACTCACATCTGGAAAGCCCTCTATATTTCTAAATATCCATCCATCCATCCATTCATTTTCTTACATCCTTGTCCCTAGTGGGGCTGGGAGGGGTGGTGGTGCCTATCTCCAATGAACGTTTCGGACAAGAGGCGGGGTCACCCAGGACAGGTCGCCAGTCCATCGTAGTATTTATTAATATAGTATTCTTATTTTCAACATTTTAAAATAAAAGAAGTTTATACAAAACAACCTCATTTTCCTGCTGTGTTCTTTGTGTTGATAAGGATCTTAAGGCTTTTCTGCTCTATCGAGAAAAAAGCTCTTAACCTGTAGTTTTTAGAAAGTATGAATGGTTTCATATTTATTAGATTTTATTGTCTCAGCAGGTGAAATAAGTTTGATTCTGCCATGTCTGCCTCATTTGCTGTGAGTTTCATTTTTCTTGTGTTGCCACAGAAATATATTACATATTCATGTGTATTGTGGTTTCTTTTACTTATAAAGGTTAGCTGGGATACTTTATCATGTTGAAAAAATGAACTGAGCAGCAGGTAGTAGTTCAGCTCCTACAAACCGTTATATTTTTCATACATATGGGTGTACAATGTGATGAGAAAAGTACAACCGCCTTGACATTTTCACATTATTCCTCTTCTATGAGCATAAAGCACAAACTACACTCTGAAGGATATTCAGAGTGTAGTTTGAATGAGTGAAAAATAAAAGAAACACAGGGCCTATAATCTATTTGAATTCAAGATTTTTAAAATATTAACTGGACAAAACCATGAAATCCACCTTTTGCTGGATCATGAAATTCCCCAAGGTTTAATACATAAATAATGCAGTGCCACCCAACATTTATTTCTTTACACTTCACTTGAATGAAGTTAGCCTTTTATCATACCTTCTAAAGTGGTGTTGATCAGCAGTACATTTTCTAGAAAGACTGAAGAGCCAGAGTTTTTTATTGACTTTGGTTGCTTTGTCAAGACATTATTAGTCAGGTCTTTTTCTCTCAGATTGTATAGTGTGAGAGAAAATGCACTGGCTAGATGGGTAAAGAGGAAAATAATTTTCAGGGCTTAAAAAGTATCTGCAGCAGATCTTCAAAATCTTAAATTGGATGTTTGATCTAAGATTTTATCTCAGGAAACTGTCTTATAATTTGACAGTGCTAAGTGCAAAATATTAAAAAAATTAATTATTAATGTTTGCAGATACTTTTGTTTAAAAAAATATTTGCTGAAACGAAATCAAAATCTTTAAACAACTTATATGTTATTAATTATACTGTCATACATAAACACTGCTACATCCTTTGAGTATAGAAACATTTTTATGCACCATGCACCAGAGTTAAATGTCTTAAGAGGAAAAACAAATCGTGTCAAAACGTTCAAACTGAACCCCAATAAACTAAAAAAAAGTCAAATAAAGCTAAAGTCTAAGAACATTTATTTGGTAATTCATAATTAGCATGTTACTTTATCTGTTCTGTATAATTTCTAAACAAAACCTATCTTGAAATATCCGTTGGAAGATAATGTGTTGTATTAAGAATTGATAATATTCGTACTTTTCTCCCATTGTTATTCTACAATAGCAGTGGTGTAGCTTTAGCGAGAAGCAAAATTACAAGTAAAATCTCAATTTAACTCTGATTTCTTTTCACTTGTCATCTTCTCAGATATATCAGTGAGTCTACTCTCACTAGTAGTTACTGCCTGTGGATTGGCCCTATTTGGGGTCTCCCTCTTTGTCTCCTGGAAACTCTGTTGGATACCATGGAGAGAGCGAGGACTTTCACCCACAACAAAAGAGGCTCAAGGGCACATAAACCCCACCATGAGCCCTCTGCCCACACAGTCTGCACCCAAACAGCCAGTTTACACTGCCGTCGACCCTCCGATGCACAACCGCCGTAAGTCTTCACATTGTTCTGTCGCCAAAGAGCCTACACCCGTGGCCTCTGTTGTGTCAGTGGAGGCTCCCATGACTCCCGTGTCACCTCCACCTGTGGTGATGGCCACACCAGAGGCAGCTATGAAGATAAGCCACACATCCCCAGACATACCACTGGATGCTCAGAGTAAAACTCGGGAAAACGGAGTTCACACAAACCCTCGAATGCAGAGGCAGACAACAGAACCAGCACCAGGTGGTGGCTCAGAAATGGGGTAGGTATAGGTTTCCCTAATATTCACAAATAAGGCGTATTCCTGTTCTGGGAGTCCAGCCTTTCCATTATCTTGAATGTTACTACTCATATATCTCTCTTAACAAAATAATAAATAAAAAAAAGTTGAGTCTTACTGCCTTTGATTCTTTTTGATGTAGTCTGATTTTACTTATTTGTTTGCCTTCTTTGTCCTCAGTCAAGGTTCCATTCGCAGACATATGAACCTCTCTAACCCAGATTTCAATGTGGCACAGTTCCAAAGACAGGATTCCCTTACTGGAATGGGTCTTGGCCTTGGCCGCCTCAAACCCGAGCTGTACAAGCAGCGCTCATTTGAGGGGGACGAGGGCAGTCGCAGAGGTGGGGGCTGTGGGCGCCTCCACTTTATTCTTAAATTTGACTGCGACTTGGAACAATTAATAGTTAAAATCCACAAAGCAGAGGACCTCCCAGCCAAGGATTTCTCCGGTACCTCTGATCCTTATGTTAAGATCTACCTGCTGCCTGATAGGAAGACTAAACACCAGACCAAGGTGCACCGCAAGACGCTCAACCCTGTGTTTGACGAAGTCTTCCTGTTCCCTGTGGCCTACTCTGAGCTTCCCACGCGAAAGCTGCATTTCAGCATCTATGACTTCGACCGTTTTTCACGCCATGATATCATTGGTCAAGTAGTGGTGGACAACTTCCTGGATCTGGCAGATTTTCCCAGGGAGACAAAACTCTGCCGTGAAATCCAATATGTCTCCTCGGTAAGTCATTTCAAGTACTCATTTTGTTCCATGGTTATAGAAATGGAAAGTAAAAAAAAATAAATGTGTTCATTAGAAGTTCTTTTTCTATATATATATTTTTTTTTCAAGCAGTTGAATTCTCAGTTCTTCATTAAACACTTGTTCTCTGGGGTTCTTTGTGGAGTCAATCAGCATAAAATCATTGTCTGCTTTTCCCTTTGCATTACAATTAGCTTGACTAGTCATTGTAACAACAGAAAAGATAAATATTTGAAAGGAAAAACAACCAGCACACAGTAGCCTTCAGATGTCTATCTAATATAATCCTTTACAATGTTCACAGTTGCCAGACATATGACTCATTTTAGTCTGGGTCTGCTGCTATTTCTCGTTCTGCTGAAACCAGCCAAAAGACATAAAATTCACAAGACTTTTGAGAAAATCAACCGGATTAAAAAGGTTTATTGTAGTTGTGCTTGTGTCTATTTTAAAAGGTGACAAAATTATAATGTGAGATTATTAAAGGATCACAGCTGCTATTTTATTCGACAAGTATAAGCAAAGATGGGATTTGTTTTATTTAAATGTTTTATTCCTCGTGTATCTAAATATAGAAAAGAACACTAAGCATCATCACTGCAGTTTTGTGGTTCATTTCAGTTTTGGGTTAATGCTAAAAGGATATACTCTGAGACTAAACATGTCTAACAAATAAGTTTAACTTTTTTTGCTTAATGAAAGACGATGTGGGGAGATTTATGTTTTCTGTGTTTGTCTTATCTTTGTAAAGCATTTTTGAATGTCCTAAACAGCATTATATGTTGGTCATAAGAGGCTTATAGCATCAATATTAGAGAATATTTAGTATTAGAGAACATTTTAAATGAAGTATCTTTTCTTGAGCCTTTTCTGCAGCAGATTGTTTAGCTTCCTTGTCAACCTGAGATAAAGCATGAGGGTAACGATTATCTTCACTGACAGTATTGTTATAATTATTAGTACTATTGCTTCTATATTTTGTTTTGAAATACTTTACTGTGGTAGTGAAATTATTATTTGCATTAAATGAACAATCAGCTATATCACTTTATTTTTTTATTCATGCCATGGCCTTAGCCTTTTGGTCCCTTAAGTCCTTGAATTTAAAAATGTGAAGGGCTCCAGGCTTCAGCTTTAACATCAGTGACTCACAGTAAAAAGGTCTCAGTTTGAAAGCTGGCAACACAAATTTAGCGAAGTTTACACATTCCCACTGTGCAAGGGTGGACTTTCTTCATGTACACTGGTTATGCCCTAAAATCTTTATAAATGTGACTTAGTTAAACAGAAAAGAACAAATATTACCCCTAAGTGTGAGTGTTTGCCTTATGTGTCTTTGTGTTGACCTTGCAATGGAAAGGAATTTATTTTGTGTAAAGCCTATCATTTCTCTCTTTTGGGCTCCAGAAAGGATCGTTAGTTTTGCAAAACTGTTATATTTTGTTGTTGAATTGATAACTAAAGAAAAGACAGTAGTTGACCAGAGATGCATCTTTTTTAACTGGTCGTGCAATTAGCCAAGACAGGAAGTTTCTCCAGTCTCCATCTACCTTAGAGAGTGAATTGCTTGCTGAGCCTCCACAAATTGTCTGGTAGAATCCAAATGAGAGAAAATCATGTTTTAGGAATGACGCAAACTGGGTTTGGTAGTTTTGCTTCAAAGCTACAGAGAAATGTAAACTTTGATTTTTATGTTTGAGTCAATATTAAAAGATTTGAGGATACACATCTCCTAGAAAGGCCCATTTCACTCACTGAGCTCAAGTAGAGCTGCAGCTAAATGTCTACCTGACTTCTTTTAACAATGTTGAGTAAAGAGGAAGTTATCTACAGTAAAATAACATTTTAGTTAAGCAGGACCTTCACCTGATTTCAGAAAAAATACACCATCATGATCATTTTGTTGAGGTACTTTATTAACTAACTTTACCAATACCCACAATTCCAAATGAAATTTGCCATATGGTTTGCAGTGTACCCTTTTATCAAATGTATTGCTAGCTGTAACAATATTGCAGAAATAGTTGTTGCAATGCAGCAGTGAAGAAATGAGAGACATACACACATGCAGTCACGATTCTTCGTTTTTGTAAAGTGTATGAATCATACTCACAATCCTGTAGATTTTGGGACACCCTTAAAGAAATGCAGGTCATGATTTTCCAATTACCCTAAGCTAACGGCAAGTTTATGCAATCAAATAAAAAGTAAGAAGGTCTCACTTTGAATGCAAACAGACAAAACTAGTTTGAGCTTAATAATTAATAAATATTATACATTACGTCAGTAACATTTTCAATTTATTACCATGTGTAAGAGAAAAGTGATGGATTAGAGAAAGTTGTCACAAATCAACAGAGAAAAAGAGGCACAGCCGTTATTCTGTCGGCATGCTGCCAGATAGAGACTTCACAGGAATATCGACAAAAGTATTGATATTTTTGAGCAAACCCCCTGCTTATGGTTGTTTTGTGGATCAATGCCCCCACTTATGCCCTTGATTAATTGTTAGTCAATGTTGTCCATTTAGAGCAGAAAGCAACGAGAAAGGTGGATGATGAGAACCAGTGATTCACAGAATCCAACGTCCTCCATTCTCACACTTTTCTTTCACACTCCCAGTATTCAGAGAAACCAGATACAGCTCACAGGCTGTATGCCTCGTCTGAGCACAGACTGTAAAACATGCACAAATGCTTGTGTCCAAAAAATCTGGACAGAAGTCTCTCAGAAATTAGTACAATATACAAAGGTAGGGCATCCAGTAACTACTGCACCACAGATGATTGGATATAAATGATGGAGTTTTCATTACGCCTCATTGCCAGAGGGAGGGACCATACTGTTTGTTTTGTTGCCAGATTGGTCTCGTTGAGCTCCACAGCAGAAGCAGACTGTATATTGATGGAAGAACATGTGTTATTTTTCTGATACTGAGAATGGCACTGGTAATAAGAACAAATGCTACATAATGCTTTTATTCCTTAAGGGGATTTGGATTTGATTTCTCTTTGATAATTTTAGCTTTTCAGCTTCGTGTAATGAAGGATAATGTGCCACAGATGGTAAATTCAGAATACAAATAAATGTAATATTGTTGAAAAAGCATTTGATTTCTAAGCTAGATCCTAGAGCAGATTTTGAAATTGTTTACCTGTGTGCATTTTGATGATGCATGTTGACGGTGGGACATGAAGCATGTAAGACCCGCAGGTCCTTTGTGGGATCTGGACCATATTACGTCAATAGATAAATAAATAATCCTTGGCTGTGTTTGATTATTCATTTCTGATTATACAGGATTCATGCTGAGACATATGCTCTTAGTGGTATATTTTTTTCTTGCCTTTTATTGTAACACTTGAGCATTTATAATTTCTGAATACAAATACCTCATATAAAGTAACTACTGCAACTTAAAAACTGTTTTTAAACATAAAAACTGTCTCAAGAACCTCTAGCGCTATGACAGTCCTAGGTGAACCTAATTGTAAATATTGGACTGAAAATGTTTTTTATGCTTGCATCTATTGTTTTAAATAATGAATTTACAGTTGGTCCTCATTTCAGGTTGTCTCTAGGTTATCAATTGCTGAAGAATTGCCATGAATTATTCTAAAGCCTAATTGAAAACAGTTGTACAGTATTTATACTTGCAGAAAATGTTATTTAAATATCTGAAATGTATACATTTTAACTGCTTTAATTACAAAGGATATTTGCCCCACTTCATACATACATACGCATTACATATCTATTTTTGTATTCATAGTATATGGATGGGACCATTTCATGTTAAATCTCCACTTGTATCAAATGGGAAGTGTGTTTATTTGAACTCTTTGCATCTTGCAGAGTTCAGTTTGATAGACATCTGCGTGGTATTTATTGTGAAGCAGTTAAATTGAGCAAGCTATTACACAAACATGTTCAATGATTTTAAGTTAATAAATCACAAGAACCCTTTCACTTTCACAGGAGAAAACAAAAAAATATCTGTTAGAGCCACATCAATAAGTAAAACCAAACATACTCAGAAACTGAAGGTAATTACTGGCACATCTGGCAGGAACAGCGAACAGAAACCGTACTTACTGTGCATAACATTACCATGTCAAACAATTATTTGTATGCAGGTAACTCGGGGGTAACATTACTCACTAAAATCTAATTTTCTACTTTTACTGGCTTAGTTTCACCTCTGATTGCATCAAATAAAAATTCCTCATCAGATTCAAATCCTAGACCTTGTGTCTGAGTTGAGTCTAAAGTCTTTACAGTGTGAAATCAACTCTGTAAACGTAAGTTTTTTCAAATTAAAAGCGATCTTTTAATTTGAGGCTCCTCTGGTAGGGATGCTTTATGTGAATGTTTCTTCCCAGCTAAGATTACAATACTGTTCAGATAGTGTCTTTGCTTCTCTATCGCTGATTAAAAAAAAAAAAAAGGATTATCATTTTATCCGTGAAAAACCTTGAGCATAGGTCATTTGGTGTGCATAGATTTGGACCATGTGTTTAAATTCCTCTACTTTATGAAAACCCTGTTGGCATAGAGAAAACTTGCAATAATCACAAAACAATAACTCTGGAATCGCATAGTAAAATGCTGCATTGATCTGTCACACATATTTGGTTTCAATATATATATTTTTTTACTTTCATAAAGACGCACACACATAAGATTGCACAGACTGGATATACTTTACCACTGAAATTTTAAGACATTTGCGAGGTGTAATGTTACTGTCAGCATAAACGGCTGGATAGGTAGATGGATGGATGTCCACAACATTTAAATGTTTAATGGGCTGACATTGTATAAAATTAAACAAACACATCAATAACTCGGGAAGAGATTGTAGTGTAGGAGTAGTGCTCACCACACATTTTGTCTGCTGCTGTGGTTCTCACTTCTTGGTGGAGCTATTTTCAGTGCAGGTGATAAGTGAGCTGCATCTAAGCAGAAGTCTGCATTCTAGCTGAAATATGGGAGGGTTTTATCTGAGCCAAGCATAGGACACAGTTTTTTATTTTGAAAAAGCAAAAAAAAAAAAAAGCATGAAAAGCATTGTAAATAAATGTCAAGACACTCCTGCTGTTCTTCCTCAGCATTGGCTCCAGTGCATAAAGGAATAACAAACAAAGATTCAAACTTAGGTGAGAGTAAATGTGTCTCTGATGTCTTTTAGGATAACGTGGACCTTGGGGATTTGATGTTCTCCCTCTGCTACTTGCCTACAGCAGGCCGATTGACCATCACCATGATACAGGCTCGCAATCTTAAGGCCATGGATATAACTGGTGCATCAGGTAAATGAAATAAGACTTTGTCAATCCATAGAAAGTTGTGTTGCTCTGCAGGAAAGAAATAAATGCATAACGTAAACATTTCTCTGTCTTTTAAAAAGATCCGTATGTGAAGGTTTCTCTGATGTGTGAGGGTCGGAGACTGAAGAAAAGGAAGACATCTACGAAAAGAAACACCTTGAACCCAGTCTATAACGAGGCTATTGTCTTTGATGTCCTTCCAGAAAATATTGAGCAGATCAGCCTTTTAATAGCAGTGATGGACTATGATCGGTTAGCTTACAACTTACACCAGATAGCTACCTTTCATTAATAATTACAACCAAATAAACAGATAAACATACACTGAAATCTTTTTTAGGGGATGTGTAAGCCATCATTTAAAGACTGAACATTTTTAACAATGTTAACACTTTCCGTTCAGAAACTTTTCTCATTAAGAATGTAACATACCATTGACCCAGAATGCAAGGCAGGCTGAGATTACATTCTTTTTCTTCTCTCTTCCCCCTGCGCCTGTAGTGTGGGTCATAATGAGGTCATTGGTGTGTGTCGAGTCGGCAATGATGCAGACAGCCTCGGTCGAGAACACTGGAGTGAAATGCTCACATATCCACGGAAACCTGTCGCCCACTGGCATCCTCTTGTTGAGGTGAGTTGGCTTTTCTATAATGGATGTGACAGCTGTTTCCAGGCATGGATGACTGACCAGTTTTCAAACCCAAAGATTTTTTTTTCAGTTGTTTTCTACTAACCATTTCACAACTGGGATCTTCCACAAAACCTTGACTCTTCTTCCCAGTTCCTGAACTGTACTGTTTCTTCAACAGTAGCATTTTTAACACATTATTAAGTTTCTAGAAATTGAAGTGGTCCAAAAGATTTAAAACTTCAAATTTAGTAAAAGATAGAAATATGAAACAAGTACATATTTTTACTTCCTAGTTTTTCATAAATAAAACCAAAAAAGTTGTCTCTTTGCTCGTCTACATAAGTTGCGAACAAAAAAGCATCTTCTCTCTAAAAAAGCACAGAGAAGGTACTTTTTTACAACTGTTATTCAGTACATATTTGAATAAATTAGATGTCTTCGGAACAATGATCTTAAGACACATGAGACCAAAGTGGAAACATAAACCAAGTGCACTTACCAGAATACTAATGTAAGTGTAAAGGCAAACAAGGCCGTTTGTCCTAAAGCTGATTCCAGTTTAATGACGCTCAGGACATCTTCAAATCTGCAACAGAAAGTATGATAAAGAAAAGTTGCTGTAGTTCCATGGTTGTAGAAATATCTGCCTGGAAAGCGCAATAAAAGAAAACATTATTGTACACATTGTAACAGTTTTGATAGGCAGAGGCTGATTACATTATAAAAAAAGTTATTTAATTTTGTTGTCTCTGAAGTTGGTCCTACAAATGATTAAACCGTGTGGTTTTGTCCCAAGATTTGTATATCATTGAGTCATTTCTTTTTCAAGAAGAGAAGTCATAATTTAAATACATTCTGGTTTTAACACAAGACGTAAAATTAAAGTTCAGATATGTATCAAATTTGTTTTTCTCTAGGAATAATAAGTATAAAAGAAAAGAAAAAAAAATGATTACCTCAAATAACAACCATTTCCGAGAATAAAATGATTATAAAGTCTGAACCTGAGTAGGAAAAGAAAATATAATTGAGTTTCATTCACCTTCAGCAATTCAATGCAGACAACAACTTTCTTGTACTGTTGAAAAACATCAAAGTTTAGCAGCAAAAAAACCCCAAAATTAAGACATCACAACAAATAGTGCTGTATTTGTCTACATCCTCAGCAGCTATAATTTGAATCCTGTGTAGAAACCAAATATTAACCCAAGTTTTATTTTCATTTCCACAAATCATTCATTCTGCCAAAAAATCTTGTCCCACGTATAAGTGCATATTTATGCATTCACATCCCACAGACCATTTTATCTTGAAAATATTTTATCCTTTCACTTGCAGATGTCAGTTAGAATAGAAAGTTGATAAAAAAAAAAAAAAGAATAAAGGCTAAACTTTGCTTTTACTACCCAATTCCGTGCTGGTAGCAAGTTATTTCGTGTGTTCAAAAACAAAAATTTGTATACAAAATAAATGTTGTGCTTTTTCTCATTATCTATTTGTTTCTATGAGTTATTTGTGCATATATTGCATTGTATTTTTGTGTTTGATTTGATGTGAAGCACTTTGAAATGCCTTGCTGCTGAAATGTGCTATACAAATAAAGCTAGATTTTGATTTGATATTTTTCTTAATTTGTTTACTTGTTCATTAATTAATTTTTGATCTGTTGCATTCTTTCACTTCTGTTTATTACAGTACGAGGGGACTACAAGTAGTAGCCAAGGAGGATCTTGTAATTCCCTCAAAGCTCCTCCTTCTCCGTAGCCTTCAGCAAAAATTTAAACGAAACTTCTGATCAACCTGAAGCTCTTGCTGAGTGCTGCTGAATGTTGTTCAAAAAGGGTTTTAATAAAATTAATGCAGGCATTTAGTAACAACTATGGAAAGGAGAGATGCACACTGTCTTATGTTGCATGTAGAACGATTGCAAGAACGGATGTTTTATTAATGATGTTTCATTAGAAAAACAGGTGTATGCAGACATTTTAAGTCTGTGCAATTCCTGCGTTTATACAGACTATACTATTATTTATTTTTACATAGTCTTGGTACTTGTTTTAATAAAGTGAGTCTGTACTTGCAAGATGTACTTAAACCCATTTGAACTGCCATGCCATTTCTTTTGTTCTATTTGGTGTTGACTTGGTGCATGAGGTCATGGTTTGGTGGGAAATCTCCTAGTCTGTTTGCTTCTGTTTCTATTTTTACAATGCAGTGTGTTGCTTTGTCTGTTGATGTGAAGTAACGGTTAATTTACATACAATGTATATGTGAGCAAAACTATGTTGAATGTTGGAAATAAATAGTGTCAAATAAAAGTAACTGGAGCCTTTTTTGCCGAGTTGTCATATTATTAAAATCCACAAAGAAGAATATATATTTTACAAATAATGTGTAAGAAAATTGTTTTAAGCTGCAGTACATAACTAACAAAATAGCTTTTTCTATATCTGTTAAAACTATCAGTGTGCTGTGACAGTACTATATGAGAGATAATCTGTGAAAAGAAAAGCCTTATTGTTGATAGCTTTATGAAGTAATATATATGCAGACATTGGAATAGGATATTAACAGTGGCCTGCGAACTTGCAATAGTAACAAAACGGGACAACACAATGCATCCAGTCTGGACCAATTGACAGAGATTTTTGAAGACATTTATCTGACAAACATAATGAGGGAATAAAAACTCTAGATGGAACAGAACCAGGAGAAATAGGAAGCATCCCAAAGAAAAAAAAAATGACATGTGGACCTGACAACATTTTTTACTCCTGTTCATGTAAATCCCTGTTTTTGTTAGCAGGATTACAACAAATTGATTTACATTTTTATCCCAGGTCCTGTTTATTGAAACTATTTATAGCATTGGCGATATGTTGTTATAAATATCCTCAGACTGTAACTACCTTGCCCTTCAAATATTTGAGCAAGCAGTGAACAACCATGACCCTGTCTGCTTAGTCGGCTGCTGATTATAACACACCATGTGACTGTATCGTGATTGGATTGTCATCTGAAAGAGGGAAAAAAAAGGAAGGAGGGTGTTGGTTGTCACTGCAGAGACAGAGGTGAGTGGGTTGCTTGTTAAGGCCTTGTTAGTGGGCACTGTGTATGACAGATTTCTACTGCACTGTACTACAATGATTCAGACAAGTAGGGGGAAAGAGAGAGAGAGAGAAAGACAGAGCGAGATCTTATCACTGAACATCTTACCTGGTGAAATAATTATCCACCTGACATTTGACTTACGCAACCCAAAGACTGTTAGTGTTAAAAAGCTGAAGAAAATCCTTTATAAAAAGCTACCCTGATAGAAAATTTCTAAAAAACGTACTTCAGAAAGGTATTTTACAAAATAATTAATGAAGATTATTGGTTTGATCTGATGACACTAAATATTCACCTGGCAAAGAATATATGAGATTTAAATATATCCATACACATAGGCAATTTTTTTCCCTGCAGTCTACAGTTAAAAAAAAGAAAGAAAAACCCAGTGAAACGGCAACAAAATACTTAAACTACATATATGCAGTCCTTCTCCAAGTCTTAAGACTGGGGTAAAATGACAAGTATCTGGATGATCTGCTGAATTACAACCAGCTCTTAGGCCCTCAGGAACTTTTAAGAGAGTTAAAATTACTTACTGCATCCAACCTTTGCCATCAGTAATCCTGCTTGTATATCCCAACAATCCTGCCATGGCCAAAGCCAGAAGGCCTTTTTGCCTAGAGTTATAGTAGTGTGAACGCTTTTCACAAAACGGCATGAAGGAAATGTTCTTGTGAAGATTTAGACTTTAAGTTAACACGTGTTTCTTTGCCTACTTTCAGTGAGTTGCGCCTATTTCTTCTTTTAGAATTATTTTTGCCTGACTATGATTCAGCAGAAAACAGGAACACCAAGTCTCAAGATTTTGATCAGGAATGTATTAAAATCACATCAGAGATTTTTTTTTTTGTGGAATAGCAAAAAGAAGAATCTTCTATATGATATGCCTTGTCTTATCCAGATATTTATAGCTGTGTTAAAAATAAATGCATTATTTAATTTTTATTTTTCACTAACGTTTTTGTTTGGCCTCATCATTGTTATAATAATGATGTTTAACTTAAATGATTTTCCTGATGAACAGAAAAAAAAATAAAATCAATAATCTAGATATGACAGAAGGTGTACATTATGCTCATTTATATGAACATATATTTTTATATTTATATGAAACATTGTGAACAAATTAGACTTGATTAGATTACACTCATGTAATAATTTGTATTCAGGGCTAAACATTGAATGAGATTTAGAAGTGTGTATACTTTTTTGTTAAATTGGATTAAACTGATCTGTGTTTCATTAGCGCCCCTTGGTGGCAAAAAAAGAAAATCACATTTTAGAAAATAAAAATCTCAACAGCAGCTCATACAGCATTTTTTTTACCAAAACTGAAAAAAATTAAAACAAAAACGTTTGCGTATAATCCTGTTATACATGTTCAGTTTGATATATTTACAGAGAAAAGATTTGGCGGTGAGGATACAAATGTGACCAGCCGAGGGGTTGATCTTTTTAGACAAGACGCACCAGAGCACGGAATCGTCCACAATGATTTATTAACCAATTTCATTAAAACATTTTTCTTTCAAAACAGGGCCTCAGGCCCACTACTCAGCCCCTAAAAGGAAAAGGCATCAAAATAAGGACAATTTAAATTATTCCCAAAAAACTGAATGAACAAACAAAACATGCAATGCAAAAGAAAACAAATTAGTAAATCAAAACAAAGGAAAGCAAACAAATTAGTAATTTAAATAATAAGCAAACAAACGGCAAAGAAAATAACACAACCACTGCAAACGATGGGACAAATTGTCGTTGTCCGACTTCTAATGTCCTTTCACGGGGCCAGAGGAGTCGTGCCCCGCTCGTTCGGCCAGCCCAAGCGTCAGCAGGCTCCGTCGAGAGCGGCCCAAACAAAACCGGCAAGACAAGACAAGACAGCAGGAGCGTCCAAGCGCTGCAACTCCGAAAGAATCCCAGATGTGGTGACACAGCCGACCAGGGAGAGAGCGGATCAGCAGGCGAGGGCTGGATGGAAGCCGCTCGCCGCACCAACCTCCAACCGCAGCCGCCAACGCCAGCTGCGCAACGTATTTTGGATGAGTGGATCGAGCACACCAGCCACTTGGGCAGCCGACATACAGTAAAGGAAACAAGGCACACACACCTCGCAGCAGACTGCTCAGCTTTAAAGCTATCTGCCCCGCCCACCAATCAATTGCTACACCTGGTGTGTGTAGTTGGGAGGGTGGAACACCATCCCACCACACAAAGTTGGTATAGAGCTAAGAAATATATTTTATTAGGTGACATTGGTAACTGAGGGAGGTAACGACAGAATCCTTTTAACTTTTGAACAAGGAAACCTTGTAGTAGTTGATAAATGAGCCTGCAATCTCAATCCCAGTCAAAACAAATACGTTTTTGTAGTCTCTTAGCTGTAAAATGTCAGAGTAGCTGATCGGTTTTAACTTGTGTTCATAAAGTATGTGTTGCACACTTAATGATTAGTCAGTGTGGTTTTCGCAGGTTCTTTTATTCGATGAACGCTGTTAACAAACAAGACCGACAGCGAGCGCCTACGCTGACCAGCCGTTATTGCACTAAATTACCGTTGGCTCTCTTCATAAATAAATATTTCCAATATTAATTTATGAAAAAAATACTCATTCAAAACTTTCACACAAATATATCGTTACTTTACTCTAACTCACTTCCGCTATAAGAGACAATTTATATAAATAGCGGCGCTAATTGATATTTACCTGTTAACAAACAAGAGCGACAGTGAGCGCCTCCGCTGACCAGCCGTTACTACGCTAAATTGCCGTTGAGTCGCTGAGTCAGGAGTTCTCACCGTGCTCTGTGTGCTAACTGGTGGCGAACTGCTGTAACTGCAGTTTAATGCATCTCAGTTCAAGCAGAAGTGCAGCTTAAGAGTAGAATCAACAGTACTTAAATAAAGTAAAAAAATAAAAAAAAAGGGGCGGGGGGAGCAGGGGGCAATCATTTCTACTGTCCATTCTGTCACATATGCACTAAAAACAGTTTTTTTTATTTTTTTTATAATAAATATGCCACATTGTTAACCAAGCAACAGTTGCACAAACATGATGTGCATCATATTTATAGCAGTATTTCTTTACATATGCTTTTAGGTTTTAAAATATTTTGGAAATAATTATTTGTATTGTATCAGAATGTTTCCTCTGAATAAGTAGGACAGTCATGTAAATCAAGATGGGTCAGATGATTTCTTCCAAACCATTTCTTCTTTTACATTGTTTTACAAACTTTTGAGTGATGCCCATCTTATACCGCAAACAAACGTTTTGGCTGAATGAAAAACAATAATAGCCTATATCTAAACCTATTCAGATATATATATTATATTATATATAAATAAATAAATATTAGCTGAATCGTATATCCTGCAAGATTCAATGGAAAAACAACAACAACAACACTTTTAAGGAAGAACAAAATCATAAAATGGAATTTTATTTTTAAAGAAACAACTTATAGGTGTCAATTTATTACCTTGTCAGTTCCAAAATTATTTAAACTTACTTACTTTAAAGCTGCAATACGTAACTTTTATAAATAAATATATATATTTTTTGACATATTTGATGAGACTGTCACTATATATTGTGACAGTATGGACCTTACCAAGCTCCGCCCACAACCGACCCACGTGACCGCAAGTCTCACAAGCAAAGCCTCGTAGCGCATTGTTTCTATGTAAACATGACTCCATTAGTGCATAATTTCTACCGGATTTTCACAATATATCAGCTACTACAATGGACAGAGGAAATAACAAGTTCATGTCATCATCTGGGAGGAGGTTACTGGTTTCTCAGTCACAAGCTGGTTGCAAACCTGAGGCTAGCAGGTGTCAGTCGGTCAGTTATGGTAGATCTGAAATTTGGTTTGATGACCTCAATATGAGAAGCTACAGACTGATAAGAGGAACCAAAGAGCTCTGTTACGGTAAAGAAGCCATTTGTTTGTTAAAATTTTATGAAATCTATTTGTTCTTTTTGATGTTTGTTATGAATGACGTATAATCACAAACAGGGTAATTGGTCCAACGTTTAGAAACTACAGCGGCTGTAATACGCCACAGCAAAGGTAAACAAAGGTAAAATAACCCGAACAGGTGATCAACTCAAAACCATTCGTACCTTTTTAGTCTGTCTCTCTTTGTAGTTTAAGCACACTTGTTACCGTATCAACCGCCTGCGCCCCGCAAGACGAGCAAAGATTACGTTAAAAACATAACATCCAGTCCGTTACGATATCAAGTTTCCAGGCTTGATATTTATTTATGGATTATTAATCAGCGCTTCCCTGAACACAGCGATGGTTGATTGACCAGCTGTACTTCGTGCTAGAGTGGCTAACACGAGTAACAATTTAGTCCAAAGCCTTTTCTGCTAAAATAAAATCTTTAGTGTGTGTCAGATACAGTACACGTTGCATATTGATCTGTTTAGCTAACGTTAGACTGTGTAGCAGACAGGCTTCAAGGTGTAGAAGTTGTATCAGAACTGCTATTATGCTGTACTTAGCTAACGAAAAGCTCGTGTTTGTGAGACTGCCACCCACGTGACCACGTAGAATGAGCATCAGCCAATGAAAAGCGGCCCCTCTGGTAAGGTCCATTGGTCTTGCTATCTAGAAACAACCAATCAGAGCCAGGAAGCGGGTCTTGGCGCCGTCAGTCTAGCTCCAACCCCCCCACTCCCGCTCCACCTTGCTTGCTCTCTACTATGCTAAAGCTAGCAAATCCTGTAATGAATACGTGGGCTAGTTGGAATGGCCGCTGATAACTGTGAATAAACGGTTTCCCTGTAATGGTAAGTTGGTTCTCTACCATTAGTACATGTAGCAGCCAATACATGAGGGGATTAATAACAATGCTAAGACACTCCTGGCCGGGAGTTGTGTATATCTTCAGACGGCTAGCAGCTCTGAGCTGCTAGCTCAGGGATAAGATCGATCTTTTCACAAGTTATTTGTCTCATAACATACAGACAGCACATGGTGACAGTTTCATGTGTTATATAAAAGTTACATACTGCATATTTAACTAGCTTGCGTCTGACAAGCTAAACAATTTACACTAATTTGTGAAAAAAAAACGCAATTTCGATGCTATGAAGCTTACCGGTCTCCTGCGAAATTCTGTTTCATGTGACAATCTGTTCCCCCTGTGTCGGTAGCGCGCAGTTCAACCAGACACGGATCTGACCATTTTAACGACAGATTATTTCAAACAGCTGAAATATTTTGTTCTCCCCAGATGATGTTGGCAGATAAAGAGCAAATGTTCCCAAATCTACAGGATTTGTTCTCCCTGATGAGAGGAATAAACACAGTTAAAGACTTACTGGTAAATTAATTTGTTCCCATCTTATGGAGGAACCATATTCCATCTCATCCATAAACTTTAGTAAATAAAGACAAAATGTTTTCCAGTTCTCAAGGACAGTTGTGTAGTACAATTGACTGACCTAAATTTCAAGATGATTGGTTAATTCTTGTCCCGTGGTTTCTAAATATTTATTTTCTTTTTTGAAAAGAGACGAACAATGTTCTCATGCATCAAATAATAAAGAAATATTTCATGATATGTAATATAAATGCTAGAACTTATTTGCAGCTTAAAGGTGACATTAACTATCAAAAATGAGCAATTACTAATATCTTTTATCCAGTAATTCCAGTATTTCAGTAAATTTTCATGTCCTGCTATCTAGCTTACATCTTTTTATGTCAGCAATAAAAAATACAAATACACACAATTTGTTGAAAGACACTGTTTGGTGGCTGACTGATAAATTATGAGTTTAAAGAAAACATGACCAAAAAACTACAGGCAGACTGCAATTCTTAAACATTGCAGAAAATTTACATTATCATTCACAACTTCTCTTTCCGTTTACTGATTGACCCACGTTGAAAGAAAGATACCAGAGAGAATCCAAGTGAAAGGGGAAAAGCCCAGATTCTGTAGCAGTCTAAAGCTTATTTGAGCAGAAATGGACAGGAAGGCAATGGCCAGGCTAGCTCAAGCAGTTTTGGGAAATAAACATTTTGCTGGAAACTGCTTTATTATTATTAAAACCACAAATATGACTATATCACATGAAATCTATTAGTTTGAAAAAAAAAAATTATATAGTCCAGTGAATTTATTCTTTGTTGTGAATTGGCGCTATAAAAATAAACTAAACTAAGCCGAATTGAAACGCTCTAAATTTGAGCTTGCGCCTCATTTGGACTACAAGCCTGACAATTTGTGACACTCTGGTCACAAAATAAGAGGAGAGTTTAAACCCAAAAGCCACACTCAGGAGGTTATTTACTTTCAGAGTCACAAAAATGTCAGGACAGCTGTTAGAGCTTTGCTGTGAACTTGAACACACTCTGCAGTCCTGCCCTTCAGAAGAACATCTTTTCCAACATTCTATCAACTTCCACTCTGCTTTCCACATGCGAAGGAGTATCTATCTGTGCTGCTTTAAGAGTTTCCATGGAGGCACATGCCAGCCACATGTTAAACGCTGCCTTGGAGCAAATGGATGGCATTATAGCTGGTAAGAGTCTCTGTTTCATCATCAAAGTCTCAAGAGTCTGCCCAGTTTTTAATAATAGGCTTTCATAAGACCACCAGCAGCCAACAGATTTTGCTTCTGACCACTTTACATGTGTATTTAATGACAAATCCTTCCTTACCATGGTAAGGAACGATTGTTTTATGTTTCCTGCTCATTCACACTGTATGTAATTGACCTTGTTTCTCCCAGTGATTTAACTCAAGCTTCTGTTGTTTCTTGTGCAATTCTTACAGAACAATGTGAGCTTTAACATACTTCTAACATTTTATGTCTATTCTTTTCTAACATTGGTGATACATTTTGCTTACGGCTCATGCTGCAACAGCAGCAGTGTTGCAGCATGGAGTCATGACTTTAAGATCTATATTCAGAGGTGAGAACCTAGTCATTATCACATTTAGCAACAACTTAAAGTACAAGAAAAAAGCTAGTAATTAAACAAAGCAACCAATAATTTTACCATCAAATACCTAAACGTTAACATTTATTGTTTCTCCAGATTCTCATTTCATGTAGTGATTACATTACTCTACCTTTTGCTTTAGCTTGAAAAGGCGCAACATGAAAAGTGCTATTTTTTTCTAATTTGTGGATTTGAAATGCCATAACTAAAGTTTGATACTTTTTACATTCTACATGCAGCAGCAGGTCATTTTACTGCCCACAAGGGGGCATCCCTGAAAATCCTATTCCTCTCCCTGCAAGTCATGCTTTTTTCTTTTTAGTCAACACAGAACAGCTGCAAAAATGCATAATGATAGAAATAACCACAATATTTGAGGTAAATGCAAATTCCTATATTTGTGGATTTTCTTTGTTTCATTCTCTAGGCAAAATGTATGAAGGTCTTTTCAGTCCTCCGATGCAGCCGTGTGACCAAGGTTACAAGTCTTCAGATGTTGACCCAGAGTTGCCCCTCCCCACGCCCGTGGACCCTGCTTTTGTGGCACTTCAGCTGATGGAGGTCCTCAGGGCTGTGCTGGAGGGCCAGAGGAGTGAGGAAAAGCAGGGTGCTCTCTGTAAACAAATGTCTACAGATACACCAAATGTTATATTAAAATGGCTGCAAAGAGTTGAGGTAAGTACGTTTTCACTGACAGTGGCAGTTTTTGCACACATTAAGCAAATATAATAGAACTGTGAAAAATGGGCATGCAGCTATTCACAGAACGTTGTCTTCTAATGTTAAAAGGTTTGCTCATTGAATTTAGAAGTTTTGCTGGGGCCTGGCAAGAATTACTTCTAGGATCAGATTTTTTATATTTTGCTTCACTTTCGGTCTGTGATCCTGTTTAGCAACATCTGGGGGACTGTTTTCTGGCCTGCTAAGAAGTGAACCGGTAGAAGGATATAGTGAATGACACTAGTAATGAGATCCAGAGCTTCTGTTTGGAGTGCAAGTCTTTTTATTTCCCTTTAACATCTTATCTCTTATTCTTTTAATCTTTTCCTTTCAGAAATAATGGTTTAAGTGATTTGCATAAGACACCTAAAGTATGTGCGCTTGTTTAGATGTAATATCGTAAACATAATGCTCACTTCCTTTCTTCTCCTCTGCCTCCTCCCCTTCTGTAAAGCCTTTACTGACTTCTTGCCCCGCACCACATCTGAGAAACATATGGTGGAAAAAAAAAAAGTTTCCTCTCCTATATTCCCCATTTAGAAAGCCCCACAAAGCTTAGTTTGCTTGAGGGGTGCTGCAAGAGCAAACTTAGGAGAGACAAGAACAACAAGAAGAGAAAAGGGAAAGGTTTAGGACAGAAATAGTTGAGAAAATCATTAATGAAATGGAGCTCAAATGCAAAAATATGCAGCTAAAAATCAAGAACTCCAGTCGGGCATAAAAGCAAGAAAGAAAGAAAGAAAGGGGGAAAAAAAGGGCAGTTGAAAGTAGATAGAAAAAAATAAAAGAGGGCGCGGGGGTTGGGGGGCAGGAGGTAATGTAAAGCCAACTGGCATAGTTTGACTTATTCAGTTCAGCTCCTAAAATCTGAGGCAGTCTGGGCTCCAAACCACACAGACCTAGATCCTTCCTGCACGCTCCTTACAGCACCGCGTTGTAGTGAAAGAAGGAGAGCATGCAGTGCAGTTAAAAGCCATTGTTTTGATTATGTGTTGGTGCTTCATAGGATATATTCAGTTCTGTTAAACATCAAATGTAAGATCTCAACTACAATGGGTCTGCAGAATGGAGAATCATATTGATTTCTACAAACATTTCACTTGGCTCAGAAAGGTAAGACATTCACTATTATGTCTACTCTTCATACCTTCATTCAACATAGTTGTGTAACTCTTTCCTACATTTTTTGATTTAGCCTTTTGTTTTTACTTTTCAGTAGTATCCTTACAGTTCCCACAGTCAGCATTTAAGTGAAAGACTTTCATCTTCCAAACATGAAGTGTTGCTGCATAATAACAGTTTTGTGTTGTCATAACGTCTGAATAAAATTTCTCTTGCTTGACAAGCTTTCTATCCTAAGGTAGTTGTCTTGTTTATTTTTCAGAATTTTGAAGTTGTTTAAACTGAATTAAAGGAGGATAGTACAATGTATGAGATAATTCACCTTAATCTATAAAGTATCTTTTAATAAATATCAGCCATTTGGTTATGGAGATAACCAAATATCTGCCATTTGGTTATGTAATATCTGAATATTAAAACGTAGTAGAAACCAATAGAAGAGGTTTCTACTACGTTTTAATATTCAGTGCTAATTAAATTAATAGAAAATGACCTCTGAATAGAAAGTTCCAACAGCAAGAGTGGTTGTGTCCTTTGACTAGACACTTGACCCTCCTGCCTAATGATGGTGGTCCCCAGTAGCACCTGTACATGGCAGCCTCTTCTATGTGCACGGGGCAGCTTTGGCTACTGTGTAGTTTGCCACCATCATTGTGTAAATGTGGTTCAGTGATGTTCATAGCTGTACAATGAACTCATCCAGAGTCATATGGACATCTTTTGAGAATGATCCTGATTAGTTGGCAGTTGGCAACACACTTGCTTGCTGCAACATTACCAACTAATTAAACAAATCAGCTTGTGTTTAAATAAGATTATCTTACCCACCTCATGCATACAGTGAAAAAATAAACTTGACCCATATTATTTTCCCCCAAGTACACTGTTTTTGTTTTTGCAGTTTATTGTCAGATACTATTTAAGTGATTTCTTAATTATAAAAGTTGTAAAGGCCCATCAATATCCAGTAGCATGATTTGAAATTGTAATTTGAAAACTTAATTTTGTATTTCCTCATGTATTTTTATTTCACACTAAAATATGGTTCATGATTTGAAGCATTAAAGTGGGCAAAATAAATGTGTACAGGTGCAAATATTCCCAGAGTAATTCAATAAAGTACATTTCCCATATATGTAGAAAACAAGTAGGAGAAATAAAATAGGAGGAAAATTAGGATTGAGAACACTGGAGCTCAAAAGTGAAATTGGTGTTTCTAATGAGACATGCAAGTTGCAAATGTAAGAAGTATGAACCTTCAAGGCTCATTCACCTTCTTTTATGGGCCACAACAGATTCAGATTTTGATTCAATATTATGAATTCTTTTATAACTGGATTCACTACATGGTCATAAGTTGAAAAGTTTTTAAATTAATCACATCATTAATATGATTATGTATAGACTATAAAGCTAATAGTCTATTTAAACATTAATGTTGGAACGTCAGACTTTTACATATTTGAGAACGTATGTTGCAATTCTTTGCAGCACAAACCACAAAAGCTTAACAATTAATTCTGAAAAACAATGTTTTCTTCCAGAAGTTCAGTTCAATTCAATCTTTTTTATTATTATTATTATTATTCAAATGATAATTAGGAAATCTGGGTTGTATTCCTGTGCTTTGCACTTCGATGACTGAAATACACTGTGTACACTGACCTAATACAGAACTCCCCTTTAAACTATGTAACTGGCATAAAATGTGGAACACAACTTTTAATGCTGGATTAGGATTTGTAAACCTCTTACAATCTCCACACAGTTGTGGCACTGTAAGAGGTTTAAGATTTCAGTGCTAAAAGGCTGTAAACAATAATAAAAATGAAAAGCTAATTTCCACTGAGAAACTGTTCTGTCTTGTGAGTATTCGAAGATTGTTCAATTATTTCTATTCAACAGGCAAACCTCACCTTAAACAACAGCAGTGAGTCCTACCAAGAGAGGTTATCACGTCTGGAGGGAGACAAAGAGTCACTAATTCTGCAGGTATAACACTCTTGCATTGGTCTTGGAAAATACAAAAAGCACAACTAAGATTACTTAGAAATATTAGAATGTTCCCAACACTGTTTTGTTCCTGGGCATCTGAATATAGAGTGAATTACCTGGGAATTGATTCTAACCCTTGGTTATATCTCAACACCGAGACAAGGTAGAGATGGGAAAAAGAGGGTGAAAGAACAAAGATGTATGGCAGCATTGTGTTGTAAGTGTTGCACAAGTTTCTGCTTCAGTACCCAGGTGAAGCAACAGTAACAAAGTGGGTTTGGTGCTATTATGACTCCACAATCTCATGTTTTGACTGATGTGTTTTTCTTATACCTGTAGGTGTGTGTAGCACTCCGGGCGGCTGAGCAAGTGCTTTGTAGACAGGCTTAGGCTCGCACCATTATGTGACCTGTTGCATGTAGGCGTGCTTGTGTGTCAGAGTAAGTTTCGAGCAGGTGCCTTTTATCATTCATTAGGCCTCAGAGAAAGAAAATAAATTCTTTAGAAATGTTTGCTTCAACAGTTGGTGTTCCGTTGAAGCAGAGCTCATCTATTTCAAATCAGTTTTAGCATCTCAGCATCAAAACACAACATCACAAGTACACTAGCACCTGATTATTTGCCCACATGTGGGGTAGATTCTGTGCACATAGATTTAGCACAAACAGTATGATTAATGGTTAATTCTTTCTTTCTTCTAAAGTTTCTCTTTGGTAATAAGCATCGTGGTGTTGAAAAGCATGTTCAGTTTTTTTCCTTTAACAGCTCCACATTTGCTTGAAAACTCATTTGTGGGTTGAGTAGAAGAGTTGAGTAATTGGGTCTTTCCAATGAAGTACTTGCCAAATGCTAATAAAAAAGAAAGCTCGCCATCTTTTGATTTCTCCACAATTAGAAACTGAACTTGAGGGAACTGTTCATGTTGGAGTGATCAACACAGCATGTGATAAAAGTGGGTTGAAGAAAGCCATCCCACAGCAATTTGTGTTCAAGTTGTGCAACAGAAAGAGGAGCTGCAAAGCTCTATTTTGGTTGTGTACATTTCTTTTGCATACTATTGAGGCCTCTACTTGTTAAAAGAAAAAGGTTGTGTAACAGCCAATATTTCTTGTTTCTTTAAATTTCTATCATGTACAATCCAATAAACTACACCATTTGGTTCATATCCCTTCTCATAGTCTGAGATCGTCTGGTCAGAAATCAGTGCTGCTTACTAATTTTTAAGACCAATGAAGTAGACAGAAATTTCTATTCTCATGTATTCTAAGTTGTGCAATAAATTACCTTTCCCTTTGCATGACTGTGAGTCAGTTAAATCTTTTAAGCATCTAAAATATTTTTCTTTGCCACCTTTCAATCAGTTAAGGCTTTATCCTGTCCCCTGTTCTCTAAGATATATGTGCTTCTTTTGACCTATATTTTTGGTTTTGATTGTTCCCGTCTTTCAAAATGTTTGCCTTCTTTTATTTAGCATGTTGTGACTTCTACATAACAAACTGGTTTATAAATTAATTGTACTTAGACAAAATGAGAGTCATTTAGAGTAAGCTCTTAGTATTGGGAGTAAGGTTTTGTCAAGGTTCTCATTGGCAAAACATTCTGAATGATGCTGCTCATCCTACAAGTTTCATAAAATATACTGAAATTTCCTTACTTTTAGTGCCAAGTATATTTACCTTTGTTGCTGTAATTGTTTCTTTATTTAGAATCACAGAAATTTCCAGAAGAAACTTTTTCTATCATATATCATATATGTAGAAATTTTAAGAACCAAACCATCAGTTTATTTTGAGATCCCATTTATCATGTTGTAAATTATCTTTTGACATACAAACCCCCTCATAGGTGAGTGTGCTGACAGACCAGGTGGAGGCTCAAGGGGTGAAGATCCATGATTTGGAAAGTTCTTTGGTGGAGCATCAACACAAACTCAACAGTACAGAAGAGATGCTACAGCAGGTAATTGCCTCTACTAGACTTTGAACTATGTGATTTGTTCAGACAATATTGGCACAAAACAATTAATTTGTGTGAATCTGGACCAAAGTCTGGAAAGCCTCACAATCACTGCAACAGTAATTCAATTAACATGTTGTTCCCATAAAAATATACAGGATACAAAGACAGCCCATCTCTTGTAAAATGGGACCTTTTCTGCACTTTCATGTGTTTTTCATAAGCTGCACCCAGTGAGAACTTCCTCTTCAGAAATTCATTTCTTGGATTATGGAGAAGATAGCTTTGGATTACTTTGGCAACAAAAATATTTAGTACGCTCAAACATTTTCCCAAACAGTTTCTCACTCTGGGTTCCTGTCTGGTTTATGCAAGGCCAAACTAGTCTGTCTGTGCAGGAGATTAACTGCACAGCAAGCCACTCCCCTAACTGGTAATAACCATGACTGCTCACATGCAGGCTTCTGGAGAGAAAGAGAGAGACAGGAAAGAAAAACAGAAGGAGGGAGAAGAGAACAAACGAGGAGGAGAGAAACAGCTGTAAAAAGGTGGAGAGATGGGAGGGAAAAAGAACGAAGTGGTGCTCCTGTAAGAGCTGGATGTGCTTTGCTGGCACTCGGTTCTTTTGCTTTAGATTTGAGATAGTTTGTTAGAGGCCACTGGATGAACTGGATATGTGAAACCTTGTCCAACTTGAACTCCGACACATTGTTTGCATGAAGGAAATACTGACAGACACTGGATAAACCAGGTATTAACTTTCCTTCTTATGTTGCAACTCTTGTAAAATCTTTGTTGAAACCCGAAGTGAAAAAATCTAAATAGGTCAAAAACTTATTTAAAACTGTGTCTTTTTCTTCTACGACTTATTTAGCAAGCTTGCACATTATGAAACGGGCAGCCAGTTTTTTGGAGATGTGGTCATTATGAGGCTTTGGACCTGAGCTCTAAATCTCTTCCTGGTGACAGAATTAAAATACTTTCCATGTGCTGTGTAGAAGAAGTTCATATCTTTTCAAAAAGCCTACACTTTAAATGTTTACTGGGGCTACTGTCACTGTTTTTTGCTCTTTTCTGAATGTTCAGCACCTGCTTGACATGAGCAAAGTATGAAGTACATCTACCTTTATGTTCTGGTATAACTCTGATGGCTAACAGCCTTTGAGGAAAGAGATCACAGAGCTATTAAACTGTAATCTCCCTCAGCATGACAGGAGGTAATTTTTATACAGAGGACAGGGAAATGCACCTGTCAAAGTTATTTTGATATTCTGTCAATGAATGTTTTGCATGCTTTTTCTTGGTCTCACCCCCTCCCTTCTCTCTGCTATGTACTTTGAGAGAGCTGCGAAATACACATTATAAATAGTGGTCATGGGTTGTGTATATTTAGCCACCCAAACAGCTTCAGAAACCAGTGTGGTTTGTGTGGAGGGACAGTCATTACAGAGCTGGTAACTTGCTGTGCCTCACACTTCATGTTGTCTTTGTAGAGCAAGTGCTGGATCTCGTTTAAAATTGGGGTTTTAACGTATAGGTTTGCGTCTGCCTGTGTTTTTCACACTCTTGCTGTGTGTTGTTGATGACAGGAACTCGTGCATAGGACGTCACTGGAGAAACAGAAGCTGAATCTTATGGGGGAGGTCTCTTATCTGAAACTGAAGCTGAAAGACATGGAGGGAACGCAGATTCATGGGGCAGAGAGGCAGCACAAAGCTGAGGTGAGACTTTTCACTGGGTCAGGAACCCCTCAGGTACATTATATAGATCATTTTAGGTTTATTATATTGTCTTAAACTCAGTGTCTGTCAGTGAAAAAACCGGTGTGCAGAGAACAATCACTGAATTCACAGTTTTTTTGTCATAGTTTCCAAAGTGAACAATTACTTGATGTTTAACACCATTAAAGTCCTGTTTCCAAATTACCTTTTATAGTTTGATTTACTGAAGATGAATATGTTCAATCACAGGAAATTTAAACGTAACTCTGGTAGTAATAACAAGGGTAAAAATAATTATCTGCTTTTTGAATGGAAGCTGTTGACTTTAAGGAAGCCCATAAATCCTTATAGGATCTGTGGAAACAAAACATTCACCTAAATACTGACTTCATTGTACCTGGGAAAAAAAATAGTGAATGGGATTTAATTTTTTTTTCTTATTTTAACCTAACACGCCAGTCTTATTTGCTTAAGACTGGCGTGTTAGGTTGCCAGCATACTTCATGGGCATTTAGAGACCACATGAATTATAGAAACGGAAATCAGAACTTTTACCAGACAGGGTACTGTAATGTATGTAATTACTGCCCAAACACTGCTCAAAGGATCTTTTTGTCCTCAGTTTAAAGGAGTTAAAACCCCAGGGAGCTGTCGTGACGGCCCAAATATGTGAGCCCTTAGTTATTGAAAGAAATTTTCTGTTTAAATGAACATTTTTTTATAAAATTTTCTTGGAATCTTCTGAATACAGTTAATATTTCTGGAGGTTTGATTTGTAGGTCCAAAATATCACACCCATTAAATTTTTAACACCTGCTTTGACAAAGATCAAAGAAACTGTTTTTATTATTATAGTTGTCCCCTGCGTGCTGCCTTTGTTATCTAAACATTATGTCCTCACATATGCATGTTTGCATGTACACACACAGACACGCGCAGGGCACTTGGTCCTGGAGCCAACAAGCTTATGGTTAAAATTAGCCATGGAGGCCTTCCATATCATTTGTCATATCCGTTGTACTGAACCCCAAGTAAGACTTCCTCTGAACACTGTCCAGGCATAGCATGTGTGCTGTTTACACACTGTCTGGGGGAACATGGGTAGAAATCACCTTGAAAATGGATTGATTTCTGTTAATATGAAAAACATAGAACATTTTAGTTCCATGTTTGTAAAAACGACATAAAAATATATTTTGGACAAACCAGTGTTGGCTCAGTAAAAGTAACGGTACCAGTAAATGTCCCTTTAAATACTAATTTCAAATAGGGTTGAAACAATTCCTCGAATGATTCAAGTACCTTTATTATTAAAATTCTTTGACGAAAATTTGCCTGCCTCAAAGCAGATTAATGTATGTTTTATTATTTAGCGCACCGTGGTCCGGCCGGGACATTATTTCCGTTACGCGCAGCTCTGACTTCCGCCTATGTGTTGTTGACAATTGCTAAGTGTTAGCGGCATACGATTAATCGGAAGAATAATCGATAGATTACTCGATTACTAAAATATTAGTTTACAACAACCCTAATTTCAAATGTAGCCATATGAAGATACATTCTTTACCAGAAACCTGGAATTCAGGGATCTTATAGATAATATAAAACAACAAAATGAAATAAAAAAATGCTTCACATAAACACATAAAATGAAATAGACACTCCTGTTAATAAGATATCCTTTGAGGTATGAAAAAAATTAACCAATAAAATAAATTAAGATCTTGTCTTGATTTATTAAGACGGGTGTGTTAGGTTGCTAGCATACATCATGGGCATTTAAGAGACCACATGAATTATAGAAACGGAAATCAGAACTTTTATCAGACAGGATGCTGTAATGTATGTAATTACTGCCCAAACACTGAGATGTGTTTGGACAGTAATATACAGTATATACATATAATGTGATGTATATCCTGTATTTAGATTGTCGTTTTTTTGATGCTTAGGGAGCGCCCTTCTCGTCAATTATTGACGCAAAGAAGTTTCCCGATGCATCAACTTGTGACGCTGAAGGAACCTTCCCAAATCGTCAATATGTGACGCATGGTCAGAAATCGCCCCCGACTCGTCACATATATATCAGAATGTGTTGGGATATGAGGTCAGAACTAAATCTGCCAGAAAGTGTTTGTGGATCACCTGATTGTCAAAATTAGTCTGACTTCTGACAGATTTTAGGAACTGTGAACAACCACAGTCTTATCCACACCCCCACAAATCTGTCAGAAGTCCTGAAAAATTTAGATGATTTTGGCAAGACAGAGTGGACAAGCAGTGCCAACTCATATGGGACATACACAGACTCCAACTAACAAAGACAGACTACTGAAATAAAATTAAAGAGGTGGTTTGAAATAATTCTGTGCACACATATGCAAAAAAGGTGATGCACCCCTTTTTTTCCAGAGTTGTTCATACTAACAGATTTATTTATCTATCAATTGGTTTGCACAGCATACATGTCAGATGCAAGCTGGAAAGGTTTCTAAGTTATTTATTTTGTTTCTGTTTTATATTTTTGTCTTAACGCAAATACCTGGCATTTAATATGGGTGTAGACTTTTTAAATCCACAATATGCACAAATCCTGTACATAGTTTCTTTCTCTCTCTAAACATGTTCTTCTCAATGTTTTTCTTCCCTACTCTGTCAGACTGTAGTGAATTTCATTAGTGAACTGCAGGAGCAGATGTGTCAATTTCAGAAGGAGATCAATAGCAAGATCCAGGAGAAAAAGGCCTTGGAGATCTCGACTGACAGCAGATTTCCAGTGGTGGGCCCCACTGAGTCCCCTGAGGGTCGAGGCAAAAACTTCACTGTGTCCTGTGATGGGCCCTTGGGGTGTATGCAGAAGCTAGAGGAGACTCCAGACAGACCTTTGGGGAACCTGGGAGAGGGTAGCTCAGATGCAGAGCAGCTGTGCCACTGCGGAGGAGAAAGAGTAGGCATAGTTCACCTGCATGGCTTCCAATGTTGTGCACAGCATGGGTTGTCTTACTTTATTGTGTTGACCATCAGATGGAATTGACACATTCACCTAATATATTGAGCAGTGCTAAATATAGCTGAACAAATACAAGAAATACATTTTGGATTATGGAATAATGTGACATATTAAGTATTGTCAGTCATTAAAGACTGTGTGCTGTGTGAAATTATTAGAGTAAGCGTCTTTATGAAAGCAACTGGATTGTAAGCCTGCTAAGTTTTCCAAATGTTCCTGTGTAGGTTTTACTGAAAGAGCTCAGAATTCTCAAGGACAAAGTACAGTATCTGGAGGACCAGAAGTTACAATATGAAAAGAAGCTCAAGGCAACCAAGGTAAAATATCTGTGTTGACATTGCGATACACCACAAGTGCCCAAATTCCACTGTTAATTGTCCGCTCAACTTTCCTGAATGTAGTCCAGTCTGATGTTTCAGCCAGCTAAGTGAGTCATTCTCTTGTGCACGTGTTCCCTCTTTTTTTTAGGCGCTTATGGGTGTGATATATTTTTCATTCAATAGAAATAGAATTAATAATAGCTTAGTCTATTTAATTCCTGTCTTAATGTTTTTATATGGCTTTATTATAGACTTTCCTCTGCATTTCTTTTCTCTTCAGTTCTTCAGTTAGAAAAACAAGTGCACAGCTTTTAAAATACAGTACATAATAAAAAAAAAATACAAAGGAAACAGTCATCTGTAGTGACAGGAACCTGTACAGTTCAGAAACAGGCTGGCCTCAAGAATTTTGTTAAAGAGCAGTATGCCAAGATTACTACGCTGTCGAGAAGTAAATAGAGCACAGGGTTTGAAAGATTTTAAAAAACTGACTGAAGCAAGAGTTTACTTTGCATAAACAGCTGAAAGAAAGTTCAAACAATCAATCTTACAGAAATTGTCTCCTTAGATTTAGGTTGTATGAATTCTAGTAGACTTTTTGTGTTAAGACGTAACTTTTAATTATCCAACCGCATTACAAAACTCATTACTTGCCAGTGTAATAACCATACCTTGTGACTTAAATTATCATACTTGTCACATTTAACTTTATTCCAAAGATGGTGACACAGTTCAGCCTGAACAAATCTTTTTCATCTGTGTCCTCCTTATGTAACTTCCTTTAAAACAAACTAAACTGTGGAGAGTTGTGGTTCAACATTTGGTGCTTCAGAACTCAGAGAAAATAACTTCTCCATTCTTTGTTTGAGGTGTTTCACACATAGCAACTTTTGAGGAGATTTGAAAAGCATACACGTGTCTAGTCTTTATTGAGTGTAAACTTTCTGTATGTGAACCTTTTGTAAACAGTGACAAGACCTATGTTTTCTTTCTGCTAAAATTCCTGCTTGTGTGTCACCCTCAGGCAGAGATCAGCAGCCTTCAGCAACTTCTCCTCACAAAGAATGCAGAAATTGAGAGTTTGCACACTCAGTTGCTGGCTAGACCTCCTCTGACGACAGAGATCTCAGAGAGAGGTAAGCAAACAATTCGTGCAACTTCAAGCCTTCAACAACCTTCCAGTGAAATGCTACAAATACATACACATAATTAGATGAAGACAATTATCGACTGTCCTTTTGCATTCAGTAAGAGCTATGGAAACATTTTGGCTTGACCATAGATAAATTGTGTTTTTGGGGTCGGGGCTTGTGTGTCTATCTCTCAGAAGAGATGTACAGGAAAAGACTAAGCACCAAATGTAAGCCAATGGAGCACTCAATAAAATCTCTTGGGCCTTGTCTACTACTAACTGCAGATTCACTGCTTTTTCCCTAGGGTGTTTTTTCTTAATTATCTTTTTTATTTCCCTTTGCTTTAAAAGACTACTTTGAAAATCATCAAAAGTTTACTTAAATTACCACTTCAGTCTTTATGTGTTTCAAAAGAAACACTGTCGTTTTGTCAAAAATTGTCTGCTTCTCAGATCTAGACTCATAGTTGTCGTTTACTGGAAATGCTGATTTATTTCTGAATAAACGGGAGCCAAAATAGATTAATAAACTCTGTAACTTTTTTGTGATTTAGATCAAGAACTCCAAAGGCTTCGCAGTGGAATGAAATCACTGGTTGCTACCAATGATGAAAAGGTAAGCTGTAAAAAAAAATTGAAATAAACTTTTTAAAATGATTTTATTGTGGAAAAACATTTCATTACACCATAACTTATTCAACTGCTCTGTTTGTGGGAACACAGTCATTTTTTTAGGAAAGTATCAGCTATAAGATCCTGTTATTTCCTAGAGGTGCCACCCTCTGACCATTTACGTTTAGCACAGAGGATCTTTTGTATTCTTTCGCCTAGAGCATCTTGCACTTTAAGCACTTGCAGACAGACTTGCGTGTAGCACACTAGTGAGGACACACACATACACACACACGCACGCACACACACATCCTGGAACGAGCCTTTTCAGACTAGCCACAATTAAGCAGGCTTTGCTCTGCCAAGTTTAATTTTGGAGTGAGCTGCATTAAGATAACTGGCAAAACCAGGCATGGGCACCACTTCAAAACAAACGCACTCCTTGCAGCTGTTTGCTGCAAAATACAGTTTCCAGTGAGGTCTAGGTCTGTTCCCTCCCTGTCCGTTACTTTGATGTAAAGGCCATATGGTGGAAGGGTAATGTCTGTGGGCGTATCAGCCACCAGCCGAGTAAAACCAGCAGCGGGTGGTCATGCTTCTTAACTTTTAATGAATATCCTAATAGGGTTATGTTGACTTAAAGCTCCACTGCTGTGTTTTCTGCAGGACAGACAGATTGAAGAGCTCACTCTTCTCCTGAATCAATGCAGACAGTTCAGAGATGTTACTCTCATCTCAAGACAAGGTATTGGGATTATTTACCCTGTCACTTATTTATATGAGTGACTGAATTTTTACCCTTATGATGTATAATCTATAATCTTTCCATAACTTGTCGCAGCTCCATCTGCTGTCAGTTCATTGTCAAATGGTCGGACTGCTTCAAGTAGCAGTGAGGAAGGAGACCAGAACTTGACCAAGACTGTTGACTCTACCAGTACAAAATCCGATGATGTGAAGTCTGAGGTGGGTTTAAATAAATCTAGCTGGTTTTAAAGTTAGCGTAGAAAAATATAAATCTAAACAGTCCATGCAAATTCTGTGTATTGTAACTTTTTGACCCACAACAGGTTTCAACAAATAGTTCGTCTTCCCAGCAAACATCAATCCAGACAGATTGCGATTCCAGGTAGTAAAATAGTTTTTCATCATAATGAATTTTGCATCTCTTATTGGAATCTTTCTGAGTGTGTTTTGTCTTTTTTGTTTTTTTACAGAACAGAGCTACAGATTTTATCAAGTAGCTTGAATGACATAACAAACGGACATTCACCCAAGGTATTTGTAGTATTAGTGAGGTATTTGCCTTCCCTTATTTTAATCAACAGACATGCACATTTAATTCAAAAGTAGCAAGTGCCTCTTCTCATTATGAATATTTAGGGTTTTTGAATATTTATTTTGTTGCATGCTCATGGTTGAAAATTTCTAAGTTACTGGCTCAAACTTGGAGATATAGCAATTATGTTTAGTGTCCTCTACTTGACTGTGTTCTGTACTGTTTCATCACTGATTTCAAATTCTTTAGAAGTGTCTTTAGATCTCTTACCAGACTTAAGAGCTGTTGCAGTGGTCCTCGTGAAAGCCTCAGACTGGGGCTTTTGTCTTACCATGCTGTTCATTCTCACTTTAAAAGTCAGGAACACACCAAACTAAATGCCTGAGATTTAAATAGTCAATTGCTTTCAAAATTCTGATTAATCCTGATGTTATATTCATGAGTTGAATGGTGATAGATGTGTGAGTGTGTTATTCCTGAGACATTTTGCATAAAGAAAAATACAGAAAAATACACTTTTTTTCACATGGCTGTAATTGTATTAAATGATCTGAGCTCATTGATTTACATAAGAGTTATTAAGAACTTTCTCCCTTTTTATGTATATATCTTTTAAATTTGTTAATAGTTTCTCCGTGGTGGTCTGGGTGACAGTAGAAGTCAGACTTTGCCTGTGAATTCTACTCTCCTGGAACAAAATGAGACTGATGATACAGATATTCAGAGACAAGAAAATCCAGTTGAAGATGGAGACTCATGCCAAAGTAAGTTCACACAATGAGTTTCAGACTGTTGTTCATGATATTGTAGGTTAAGCAGTGTAAAATGCTTTGTTATAATGTATTTCAGAGGCCTAGAGATTCTCATGAGAGCAGACAGGATTCAATTTTGGAGCTATAACCACTCTCTTCTGACCAGAAGACCACTGAACTCTTGATCACAGCTAATTGCAGAGGCTCCTGTCAGAGCAGATGGCTCGTGGGATAGGGTTACTTGCCCAGCCCAACCTCTCCCTTTCTTGAACCAACCACATTCAGCCCAGCTCCACCCTTCCTTGATGTGACTGACCAGTTTAAAATCCAGGCACACCCTGTTATCTCTTTGAACCTTTTGCACAACCAACAGACTTTATCATAAATATATCACCATGTAAATTATCATAAAACTTTTGTTCACGCTGATACATTTACCCAGTGATCTGTAACCAGTATTTATCAACTCAACATGTTCAAAAAAAATCTGGCTCCATACTCACTCATCATTATCAAGATATTTTCTGTTGCGTTAATAACAGGGAAACTGATATAATCTTTATTCAGATGTCATTAATCAAGAGCATGTTTTTGGCGGGAAGTTACTGAAGCTTAGTCTGCGCCCTGACGCTATTCTGAGTAAAGCACTTTTTCAAAAAGAATCCTTAAAATGACCAGTGCTTTTGTTCTCCGTTACTGACTGTTGTTTTTACCCCCTTAAGGAAAGTCGGAGAGAGCCCATGACTGCACACCCAGTGAGAATTCCCCTGCTCCTTGTGAGGCACAGCCTGGCCAGCGAGCTGTGGGATCTCCTGAATACATGAAGAACAACAGGAGCTTCAAGAGATTCTGGGGAAAGTAAGTGCTGGGACACAAAAACAAGTAAGCAATGTCCAAACAATTAGGAAGAGGTGACATTTATTATTTTATTTTTATTGCAGTTGCAGTTTTAAAACTGATGTTATGACCTAATAATTAACTGACCACTTGACATTTCTTGGGCAGGTTATCTGCTGATTTTAAAATGAACAAGTAAACACAGTGACATACCCTGACCTGGTAAAGCAGTGCACTGTGAATTACTTTTGGTTGATCCCAATACAACGACATGCAAAGTGTCTGTCAGTATTTATTTTGAGTATCAAAACTGCAGTCATTTTAATCTGCCAGCTTGCACTTTTGTTCACACAGGCTTCGAAGAACCCAGTCAGGCGGCTTCCAGCCTGCAGATCCAGATGCGGGTCAGTTCAGAAGAGGAGGCTTACGTGCAACAGCGGGGCCCAGACTTACCCGAACTCCTGAATCTAACCCCACACGGTAAAACACTTTGTGTTTCAACATTTTCCTACTGTACTTTCAATACTTTAATAAATTGTATGTTTTGTCTCATTGTTAATTTTGTTGTTGTCAGCGACTTGAATAGTCCATTCAGTCAATGGACCAAGGAGCAGGTGTGTGGGTGGCTTGAAGACTACGGTCTTGGCCAATACATCAATCTCACCAGACAGTGGGTTGAAAATGGGCAGACGCTTTTGGCAGCCACACCTCAAGACTTTGAGAAGGTTTGAGAACTGCATCCCAAATGGAACACTTGTACAAAAAAGATTTTACATATCTTTACACTTGTATATTGAGTCATACAAATATTATAAAACATATCCAAACTATTGTTTTTGTTCCACTTTGACTTTTCTTTCTGATTTCAGGAGATGGGCATGAAACATCCCCTTCACAGGAAAAAGCTGCAACTTGCTTTGAGGGCCTTTACTTCAAAGGTTGCAGAGAAATCGTCAGAGCTGGATCATATCTGGGTCACCCGTAAGTGTTAATCTGGAGGAAATATGTCTCAAACTGTTCATATTTTAGTTAAATCCACAATGATAAAGTAGGGCTCCTTCTGTCATAAACCCAACAGTCGTACACAGTGTAATACATCATAAGAAAATGTAAATATTATCATTTGCCAAAACATGAAAATTCAACTGAGCACATTTTTGCATGAAGCATGTTTTTAATGTCGTATCTTAGTGAGCTGATCTATGTGGGATTTTCTGTCCCTCTGTAGGCTGGCTGGATGATATAGGATTGCCTCAGTATAAAGACCAATTCCATGAGGCTAGAGTAGATGGCCGGATGATCCAGTATCTCACAGTGGTAAGGCTTAATCAAATTAATACACAATTTTCTAATACACTTAAAGTAATAAAGCTGTTTTTGTTGCTTTATGAAAGCAAACTTTTCATCAAATTCAATGTTTAATTTTTTTTTTTTTTTGTCATTTCAGAATGACCTCTTGACTCTAAAGGTCACCAGCCAGCTTCACCATCTCAGCATTAAATGTGCCATTCATGTTCTTCATGCCAATAAGTTCAACCCCAACTGTCTTCGACGCAGGCCAGGCGAAGAGGTGGATAAACACAAAAAGAATCAAGTTGAAACTAAAAATATACTTGTGGTTGTATTACGATGACAAATATGGTGATGCCTCACTGTTATTTAAAGGCATGGAGGCGTTTACTGAAATTGTAATCTCATAATCTTCCACAGGATGGCAGCAGAGATTAAATGAGCTTAATCTCAGTTTTTATGTTTCTTTTTAAACAATTGAATTAGCTATCCATCAGCAGTGATTAAATATTTCTTATACAGTAAGATTCCAGTAGGTATTTTTTTATTTCAATGGAATATTATTTCAGTGACATTTTGCTTTTATTCCCAGAAACATCCCTCTCCTTCAGAGGTAGTACAGTGGTCAAACCACTGCGTAATGGAGTGGCTAAGAGCAGTTGATCTTGCTGAGTATGCTCCTAATCTACGGGGGAGCGGCGTTCATGGTGGCCTGATTGTAAGTACTGCTAAAAAAAAAAAAGCTGGTCTGTGTTATTTGTGATTTTACATTACATAAAATATTTTCATTTCTACCTTGCATATCTAACAACATCAAAAAGACCACACTAGGTTTCAGAATGAAACATAGGTTAGGTTAAGAGAGGGTTTAATGACCTTTACTTTTTTTATCTAAAAATGTTTTTAAAATAAGTTTAAATTTTTACATTAAGGTTCCTTTAGACAAATTAAATACTATGGGTGATAAATCAAAGACTATAAAACATAGCTACTCACTGTTAGTGCTACAGCATCTAAAATGCATAAACCTGATTATTTGTTCAGCAAAATAAGCCACTTCTTCAGTTCAGGTCACAAGTGATTGTTCATCAAATCAATCAAATATGCTATTACACTGTACTGCCAAACGTTTTGAGTCACCCATCCACGTTGTTGCATTCAATTGTTTCAGTTACTTCCACGACTACAAGTGCAATATTGGAACTGATTGGGCATGACAGCAACTCAGGCAAAATATTATAGGTTGCATAAAGTCACAGAGAAGAGGTTGCCAACTTTCTGCAATGTTACTTGCTACAGACCAACAAGCTTCATTTAGCCTTCAAGCTAAAGCTAGGTCAAGAACAGTGTATAGAGACTTTCCATGAAATGAACTTGTTTTTGCAGCTGGATCTGAGCTTTATATCTTCCAACTAAATGCTTGGCGTCAGATGTAGTGGTGTAAAGCACACTCCCATAAGACTGTCAAGGGGTGAACACTGTACCTGCTTTCTGGAATTACAAATTACATCTATTTGGCAATCTAATCAATAACCGTGGATGTCAAAGTAGCCAGAAAACCTGCACCTGCCTGACTGGAACATGTAATGCTTTCTACAGATGGGATTGTGGTGTGGGGTTGTTAGTTGGACTCTACCCATTAGCTCCAGGAAACGGGGGCTGATTGTTTGGTCTAGCTCATTGGTTCCAGTGAAAAGATGCTTTTGAATAGTCTTGTTATTTTTGGAATTTTGGAGCTTATTCTGTACCACCATGTATTTGTACCAGTGCACAAAGCAAGGCCCTTAAGATCAACAAGTAGCAAGTTAAGCAGGAAGGAGTTCACCCTGCAATCACTGGGTCACTGGTTTGACTCTGTTTGCCTCTGTCATTGGACAAAACACTTCACCCACCATATTTGCTGGTGTTGATAAGAAGGGCCAATGGCTGGAAATGGCCACCTCGCTTCTGTCACACTGCCCTAGGGCAGATGTGGCTTCAATCCTGTAGCTTGCCATCAACAGTGTGTGAATGTTTGAGTGGGAATGACTCATTTCATCGTAAACTGTCTCTAAGAACCCTTTGAGTGTTGAAAAGCGTTATGTAAGTCTGATTTCATTTCATTAAGTGTAGAGGAGGTTAAATAGTTTGCACAGAGTCCAGACCACAACCTGGTAGAAAAGAGACTGTAGGCCAGGCCTCCTCATCCAATATCAGTGCCTCACCTCACAATTGCTCTACTGAAAGAATGGTTGGCTATTTCCACAGCCACAATTCTTAATATTTTAAACAATTTCCCTTGTAGACTTAAAGATATTGAAGCTATAAAGGGTGTGTGGCCAAACTAACTGAAGCCTTTGTACTAAAATATAGGATGCACTTAAGCTTCATATGTGTGTGAAGAAAAGTGGCCCTTTGAGAAATATATTGTACCTTTGCATGAGTATCACAAGGCATCAGTTTCTCAACAATAGTCTTTCATATCATTTTTCACAGCACAAAATAAACAAGACTAATTAAAGTGTAACTAAGTAGATAAATTGTGTCATTCATAAGTTTAAATGTAAATAAATTGCATATTCATAAGTTCTATTTCCAGATGTGCTGCTGGCTTTTGCATCTTTAAGGCACACTTAGAATATGTCTCCATTTCTTTACTTATCTGTGTAGAACTGGAAGAGGCTCTATAACTTTTAATGTTGACAATCCGGCACATTGAGCTGACATGCTTAAGAACACCAAACATGCAAAATACCTCTGGCTTTGAAGTGAAACTTTCAACTAACTGCTGTAGAAAACCACAAGACAAATCAATCAGTCATATACCCTGATCTTTAGGAACTCCTTATAATTGTTGTGACTTTAGTTATTCATTTCATATTTGGTCTCCCACTTTCTCATCCTAACGATAGCCTAAAAGGGGCACAATGGCTTCAGAGGAGAAATTTTGCTGTTCAAAGCCTTTTTTAGTTGTTTTTATGGCTTGAGACTGTTTCATAACAAACTACACTAAATATTTTATTATCAGTCTTTTTTGTTCTTTTATAGATCTTGGAGCCTCGCTTCAGTTCTGAGACTTTGGCGCTGCTTTTAAATATTCCTCCACAGAAGACTTTGCTCCGACGTCATCTTGCTACTGCTTTTGCTGCCCTGGTTGGGCCTCAAGCCATGCAGGAGAAACGAGAGTATGGCAACGCCACAGGCCATGTCCCACTTACTACCACTGCTAAAGTGAAAGTAAGAGGGCTGTTTGAGCAGATCCATATGTAGTTATTACAGAAAAATAACGGATATAAAAATGGATTAACATTGTATTGTACCTTTTGTGTTTTTTCAGCCAAAGAAGCTGGGCTTCACCCAATTCAGTCATCTCAGAAAGAGGAAACCCGATGAATCTGCAGACTACATTTGCCCAATTGACAGTGAGGCACTAACAGTGAATGGGGTTTCCCGGGTGCTCACTCCATCACACAGAGGCTTTAGCTCAACTTTGGACAGACAAGCTGAAAAGTGGCAACCAGCGGCTGTAAAAGCTCATAGTAACGTTCCAGATAATAACTGAATAAAAAAGAAACTCAGTTTTATCTTTCACTTATTGGACTTAAAATTTGCTGAAAGATTATTATGGCTTTTCACCGGGATGTATTTCTGTTGGGATTTGGTGGATGGGTTTGGAAGACTCTATGAATACATACAAGTGTTTTATTCATCATTGTCTTTTTGATCAGATTTGAGATTGAAAATCTCAGTATTTAAGAGTTAAATGTATCTAATACGATGCGAATGGCATTACAAAGGCTGCTCCCGGCATTCCTCATGAAGATTGATTCCAAAGCTTACCCCACTGCTTTAAAACTGTTTTATTGACCATTTTGTATCTAAATATTTCTGTATTTTTTTTTTATATATGTAAATTAGGATTGTATGTACAGCTTAATTATTGACATCAAGTACTTCAAGATTGTCTTTTATTTTTGGAATTATTTTTGGCATTTCATTTGGTATATTAGATCTTAAAATAAAGTTATTGTGTAAATAGTATTCTGCTGATTAGACAGTTAACCTAACTGGAACATAAAATTGTCATTCATTAATATTCCTTAATAAATGGTAGGTTTCTAATATTTCTGAATCTTTTAATGCAGTGTAATATTTATTTCTGTTTCAACGTTAGATATAGATAGACAGACCGTAGTGAAAGGTCACCAGAGCACTCGTGGCTTTAACAGCTAAGATACAGTGAAGAACCCTCAAGCACCCTCTGGGAGGATGATGGGTGTGTGGAAGAATAACTTGCTTATAAGTTGTGTAAATACTTCCACCTGGAATACAAGAGGATAAACTGCAAAAACTGTGGAATTTTTAATTTCATTTCTTTTCCAATTTATTTTTTAACCCTTATAATACACCAACATATTTGCATAAATATGTTGGTGCATCATAAACTCATAGTCTGTTGTCAGTTTAAGTTATAAAACTGACAACAGACTATGTCATACACATAAAAAAGATGTTTTAATGTGTATGACAAATCTGAACTGTAACCAGGTTTCATTTAATACCTGAACAAGCCAGATATGATTATTAAAAAATGTTACGTACTGGCAAGTAATTAGTAGCCATATGTCAGTTTTATTAATCCATTAGAAACTGCAGTACATATTAAAGCTGCATCTGGAAGCAAATGATCACCGGGATGGAAAATATAGATCTGCTCAGTCCAGTCTTCACACTTGCTTTACCCTTTTTTGTTTATATATATTTTAACATCTGTTTTATGGTGCTGTTTAACAAATGTTAGTCTCGCTTGGGGACATGTTGCTGCTGCTTGGAACAGCCTAAAGAAATACTAATAAAATGTGTCTAGTTTTATTTTGGCGTAGCTTTACTCTGCCTTTCAAAGATAGAAATGATAGACATAATTCTGCTGTGTGAAGAGAAACATGAGGTGTTGTCTGTTTTTCACTATTGGGCTTGTTTTTTTTCTTTATTTTTCAGTTATTTTAAAGTAATTTTAATGGATAACTTTACCTATTTGACGTATTTAAAAAAAACAGCAAATTTGTTTATTTTAGATTTTTTTAATCCTCTTTGTGATGGTGTTTGCTGGTCTCAGCCTGTTCTATCATCTTACCTGTCAGTATTTATTCAACATGTGGGCATATCTCTGATAGTGTATGTTGCCTGTTTTTTTTTTGTTTGTTTGTTTTGTGTTTTTTTAATAACCGCATTGTGAACTGTAATTGACAAATATTTAAAATCAGCTTAGTCTTTTTTTTTTAACTTTCAATTTCTATAAGACTGTTTTTGAAATACACACATAAAAACTACAATTAATATATTGGCTCTGAATTTCATTAGTTTGAAAAGAAAGACTATTCTGATGATTAAGTGCAAATGACTGTCATAAGTCCTTATTTTTATTCAACTGATCAACATAAAAGAAATTGGAGAGATGTAAGTGTGAAGGTTGGCATTACGGTAGGTGAACATCTTAAAAACTCAAAGCGATTGTAACACAAGGTTTAATAAACCTGGCGATTGTGATATATTAACAAGAGGTTACATGAATTGAATGTTAAGCGCAACATGAATCCTTTTCAACCAGCAGGTGTCAGTGTTGCCTATGTAGTCTGACAGAATACCGCCAGTTGTGAACTTTAACACTTGGTTTCAGCTCTTTGTCACTTATCATCTAATCACTTTTATTTATTTTGGGACAATCATTTAATCATCCATTTTGTTCTTTATTCTTGAAAAATCAATGGATGTAGTGTTTAATGTGGAAAGTGTCAGAGTTTCAGAATCTTCTGTTGTTATTTCGCTCTAATTGCAAAGTATGTAAGACTTTTCACATTAAAGAAAAACAAAAAACACATTAGATCTAAAATCATGTCGGATATATCCACATTTTCTTCTATTTTACTCTGCTTTCCAAGTTGTATTTTTTGTATTTTTTTTGTATTTTTTTTTTTGTGCATGTCTACGTGGAGAAAAGATGCTTTGTTTATATCTGTGCATCTTAGGCTAATTTCAGTAATGTGATCCAGCCTGCACCCGCTGACAGTTTAATAGCTATTATTTGTGTCACCCTCTCTCATAATGCCTCTGCTGTAAATTGCTACCTGCAGGCAAGGAGGGCTTGACTGACATATTAGCTTGCAATATGGTATCTATTGTTTTAATTAAGTGTAAGTGTTTGTGACATTCATTGGTTTCCAAGTTACTTTTTAATAGCACATCAGAAAAAAAAAGTGAAATTAAATTATTATGGTTTACATTACATAAATGTTTTCCAAACTCTTTGCTAATGATTACACATTATTCTACCACTGACTATCAATTTATTTAAATGCATCACAAATAAAAACGATGGATAGGTGATGCAACATAAACCCTCTATTGGCAGCATCTGCTTCCAGTTTTTTTTTCTTTTTTTTTAATCCACCTATACGCTTTATTATTATTCTTTTGTCCCTGACGTTTTTGTTTTTTTTATTCATTACAACAAAAACTAGTTGTTTTTTTTCTTTCTTTTTTGGGGGGGGTTTCCCATCAACCAGTCTATTTGTGCTTTAGTTTCTCCCCGTTTCTGCCTGATAAATTTACTCTTTTAGATGCCCTAAGTGAGGCATAATCATGTTTTCATCTGATGTCACTGGCCATTCCTGTCAGTAATGTACCACCAGCTTGCCAGTTGGGGGAACATATTTGATGTTAGGGAGGTGCATGTGTTGCATACTCTCCATCCAGCCACTGAAGTCGTATCTGTCTCTGGCACACCAGTTTGTTCTGACAGGCCTGCCACAATGATGACTGCATCACCCAGATGCGGCAGAGTGGCTTCCGAGCCAACGCTGACATGCCGTCTAAAGGAGCAGTCAGCCGTCTACATGAGTCTCTTTCTGCCCCATCAAACCTCAGAGCCCATCTCATCCCATAGAAGGAGGCAGCATCGCCCTGGTTGGTTGTTTCGTTTTTACTCTCTGCGATGAGTTCATCTAATGTGACAGACTTATCTGACTTAGATCGTCTTAATATCTCTAACGAAGAGTTTGTGTCTTTAAATCCTTGAGTTATCTGAAGACATTCTGAATTTGCTGCGTAAATGTAATGCTGTTGTTTTTAATATGCATTATGATGACAAATTCAAATACAATTACCATCTGTGTAGGACGATCGCATAACATAATCACAAATGCAAAAATGCTCACAGAGATTATATCAACATTTAAAAATTTCCCCCTACTCAGCAGCTCCCTCTTCAGATTCAAGTTGGTACTCAGACTTTACTGCTTCGAGACATGAATATTAGTTCCAGTCAGACATGTTTGCAAAATGAAAAGATTATTTTAAAGCTAAATTTGCCCGGGGCATGAATATATCAGACCTTGCCTTGGCATCAAGTCCGTTGCTGCTGTTGCTAGTTTGAAGGAGCGGAGTGGGGAAGCCTTGGAAGCTTGGAGACGGCAGCTATGAGAAGGAGCTGCTTGGATGGTGGCGCTTGGTTCCACCAAACGTTTTGCAAATCAGAATGGTTGTCAAGGAATATTTAACAATTTTTCAAGCACGCGTGAAAAAAAATAAATAAAAATAATAAATCAACCAGAACTATCATAAAAGTGCTGAAAGTCAAAAGTGTTCCCATGTCAGAAGAATGGACGCTGTTTCTGCACCTCTGGCCGTCATCATGGGTGATCAAGACTGACACACATCACCAAAGGCTTTCATGTCTGATGAGAACACCTGTCTGACTCTCAGGATGAAACTGGACAAAGGCTTGCCAATGCAATTAACATTTCATATGTGCTGTGCTGTCTCAGACTACAGTTTTGTGGTGCACTTAAAGAAAGAAGACAGCGCAAAAACACAATTGTAGCATATGGTATGCTGTTGTAAACTTTTTGCTTTAGTTATTTTTTGTTTTTATCTTTACCATTTCATAGATCTAATTCCTAATCTAAAATGAGTTGGAAAAAGTGAATTTCTTTTCTTTTTTTTGTTGAAAGGAAATGTTTTGGGTAGTTTAATATCAAACATAAATAACCACAGTATCTGCCAAAATCTCGACATTTATTTATTAACTATCCCAAACCACCCAACCAACCAACCGACTAAAAAAATGAAAGACTTCAGACTTCATTCTGACTGAGATCATATGACAAAACCTTAAACTAGTTGTTTATTCTTGAAGAACCTCCAATATTACTGAATTAAGGCAATACTGCAAGAAAGTCAAAATTCCTCAGTGCCAGAAATGGAAAATGCTTAATGTCAGTTGTTGCTATTTGGTGTAGAACAACTGGATATCAAGTTCACTGGCAATAGCTTTTTCACATTGAGCCAGGTGTGTTCGAATGGCTTTTGTCATGTTTTAAATGAAATTACAATTTGAAAACTGCTTTTTGTAATTACATAAATGATCTTTCACTGATCTTAATATCTGCCTCATCTGAAACATTTAGGTGTGACTCAAAAAAGCATAAACAAAAGAAAAATACAAATGACATACACTTTTTGTCTTTGCTGCAAAATCACTTTGAATAAACAGAACGGTTAAAAGCTGGGGTCATAGAGATTTATTACATATTTTATATTAATTTTGTTCGGCGGATATGAGACACAAGGAAAGTCAATCATGAGACGTTAATGCTGATGGTCTGTAAGGAGGAAACAGAAATTTCCACTGAGTAAAGGAACAAAACAGCCATTCGAGCTTTTCCTCCAAAATGTATAATTCAGAGTACTCATAAATAGTTATTACATTTACTATTATGACAAACTCAAAAATATTATTTTACTGTGTAAGTTATCCACCTCTTAGAGACACAATCTTCACATTTATTAACAAAACACCTGGTTGTGTGGTTTTATTAACCTCCTGCGTAAATATGAATACTATAGCCAGAATACATTGCATCCTCTTTTTGTCACATCCTGTTTACAAACTGCAAATACATACAGCAAGGGAGCTGTTTGATGAGATAAGACAGTCTCATTTGGGCAATATTGCATAAAGAAATATGCAAAAAAAAAAAAAAACAAACCCACCAGCCACGCTTGATGAAATTACAGACAAAAAAAAATGGTCTCTGATGAATTGGCACTTAATTACCGGTTGATTAGCATAATTATGCATGTTAATAGCATCTCAAATGAATTGCAGTTGTCAGGAGGGAGGAAGCATCTGTAGTGGTGGCAGCCTGATACATATTTTCTCCTATCCAACAGCGTTGTCTAACTCTTCCCCTTAAGTGTTCTCCATTAATCACAACACACTTCTTTTCCTTTGGAGTGAAATTTGGCATTTTGGGATAATTGGCCCATTATGGTGCGCTTGTCACATCTGTAATACCAGGCTAATGAGTCCCCTTGTGTGCTAGCATTCCAAGATGATGGCAGAGCATTGGTGCTGAGTGGCAGGTAAAGATATGACTTAGTCATACTGAGACATATAATCAGACTGTTGCAGAGCTCATCCTCTCAACACTTTCAAAACACTGACAATATTTGGATCTCTGTGAAGCCATGGTGAAATAGTGAATGGGAATTTACTACCAATTAAAAGATATAATATGAAAATATGTTATCTCATACAGATTTTAGACTATAGTATATTTAAAGTGATTTAATTTTACTGTTATATAGTAACATACAACCAGCTATTAAACAATTTCTGTGTATAGTCTATTTTATGACCTTGTAGATGTTTCAACAAAAGCATATCTAAATTTGGATTACATTTATTTATTTTTTTATTTTATTTGTTGTAGTAAATCACAATATATTGTAACATCATAAATAACAATATACACAGTGACATACTTTTGTTGTTTTTGACACATCTTATTCTACTAATTTGAATCACTTACTTTAAAAACAATTTCTTGACAGATCACAATGTTTACCTTCTCACGATTGAAAAAAATAATGCCGTAACGTATTTGATAATAAATATTTCCCCACACTACTGATCCTGGTCTCTTATTGGCAGGCACTGAGGAGGGGTTGGTGTCAAAGTTGCAGTATTACAATATTACTTACAATATTCTTAGGTAATGCCTCTTTAAAAAAAAAAAATAATCAAAAATCAAAAAAACAATTAAATGAAGCAACAAACAAAGTACAAAACTCAGTGATTGAACCAATCACTTTGGCCATTGGCTTTTGTGGCAGGGAGAAATTCTTTGGATATTAACTTACTAATGCCTTGTGGTCTGTCATTCTCAGAGACAGCCTCTTAATGCCCAAATGGCTCATTTACATTATTGATAAACCAACCCTGAATCACCTCAAACATAGACTATTTAGGGGAAATAATTTTATGCAAACTACATATTGATGGACTAATGATCAATTGGTCCTTGTGTGGTGATAATATGCAACCACTAAAGTGTGATGTACATGTTCAATTAGAGAGCGTAGCTAAGTAGTGGCTGGTTTAAACAAGTGGCGTTGTTGCACTGCTTCTCCGTCTGACCATACATCTTACTCCATGAATGATATTGTGACCGAATTCTTCATCATCCTTGATAAATGTTTGCAAAGCAATCTTCTTCTCCAATAATGGTAAACATTTTCTTTAATTTAACTAAGGTGGATCAGGACATCATTTATTTCACCTTACAATTGTCATTTTATGCATTTTTAGTGAAAGCAACACAGGAATAATTTAGATAACAGACCATTCATGTGTTAGTATGATGATCAAAGTCCAGGCCTAAATTAGTTTAAAAGTCTTCAGTAAGACTAAAAAGTCTGACAAGTACACATTTTTGCTAAGGCAAAAATTGATTTGCAAAGAGGAATGTGCTAAAATTTTGATCTCTAGATGTGCAAAGTCTGGTAGAAGCCCACCAAAAGACATGCAGACCTTTGAGGTGAAATTGCAGTGATAGGTGACTCTAAAAGTGTTTATTTTGGTGGCTTCATGCCAAAGGTGAGCATTAGTTCAAAATTTCTTAAAAACTAAAGTCCGTTTTTCTTAGATTTTTGCCAAATTTTGGAGCCATTTATCATTCCTTCACTTCTGACTAATACCACAGACTTTGCTCATAAAAAACCCTGACAGCATGATTTCTTTCCCATGGCTCCTACATCGTAAGTCTTGAAAAGTTTTTCTTGAAAAGGTAAACGTAAATTTGTTGGCACAAATTTTGCTGTGCAAGACGTTGGATTTCATGTTAACATGTTCATTTGAAGGAGGACTTCTTTAATTTTGTTTGAGTAGAAAACAACGTGGCGCATGTTTTCAGGGTTTTTTTTCTAACTCAGTGCAATCTCACTAGAGAATCAATAAGGAATTAAATCGATAAGTAAAACTGATTTCTTAAGTGAATATTTCTTAAGAACAGTGTATCTTTAATTTGCCTGTTAGAGCCTTTAAACATTTCATCTTTCTTCTTAATTTAAACCTTTTAAAATATTTTTTGGAGAGGTCAAAGCAGATAAAGTCCAAAAATTGATTGATCAAACTCCTCATATGCATTATAGGGACATCCTTTTCCAAACAATAAAATAATCAATGCTGTGATCAAATACATTGTTGTGTACAAAGTGATGCAAATGGTGTCTGCCAGAGCTCCTTTTGTGTCTCTGACAAATTGGGGACATTGTTTGCATGCAGGGAGATTGCCTGTCTCTCATAGTAGCACATGGTACAGAGGATTTGTCTTGCTGATTGATTGGTGTCATCTGTAAATGTTCATCAGTCTCTTGATTTCTAAGAGCCATCACGATAAGAAAAAACTTATTTTAAAAGCAAATGTAAGTGATACAATTAGCATTTCTGTGTCTTTATGACAGAAATTGATTTTGTTTGTCCAGTCGGTAGAAGTATTGAAGACATTTTTCAATTTGCACTATTTCATTTACCCAACTTCAAATGCAAAGCATCTTTGGCAATGACTGCCTCGAAATATTAAGAATCTATTAAAACTGCACCATTTCCAGCTTCCAAGTCAAAGACTGAGGAATAATCAACTCATGCTTTGGGCAATGTTAGCCCTCAATGAACTTTTTAAAATGAATGACCACCATCTGCACTTGTGTTCACAAATCCTGTTCATTTGAATGAAATGTTTCTCTTCATTTTTAGCTTTTCCACATTTATCAGCCAGGGGGAAAATCATTTATCAGCGCCATACGGGTATTATGTATGCTGACTGCTACCATTATGATAACATATAATAATGAATAGAGGCTGTGGTGATTGGCGCTCTATGAGCCTCAAAGGCAATTTGCACAGTCATATTTCAGGCGTACTGTGCAATAATTTTAAACCAACCCTGATGTCTTTGCGCTTCAAATGTCCACAGGCAACACATCTTTGGTCTGGAGGGGGGATTATTGCAGATGTTAATCATTCATCGGTTGGGTAAAGTTTTGACAAAAGGTCAAAAGCAAAGAGCAAAGTCATTGTTTGCAGACAACTAACACCCAATGAAAACCATCATTTTAAAATTAAGAGCCCAGCATGAAGTTAGAGGAATTCTGATTCACACTTGTTTTCCAACCTCAGGACACTGATGCCTTGCAGTCACTGAGTCAGCCATGAAAGTCCACTTGGAGTTCAGTTATATCAGGCAGCAATTGAAATAATCCCAGGCCAACATATCTCTAAGTGAAAGACTGTAGATGATATTTTGTTTTCAATAAGAATAATCTAGTCTGGCTCCGGATACAATTCTGTAATGATATAGCATTCCTTTGACATGTACTTTTAAAAACAGAAAACATCGGCTTTCTTAAAGAAAAATATGAGCAAATACTGAGATATTAATGGTGTAAGCATTCAGCCTAATCTATTGCTAATCTATTACAGTTTGCCTAAAAGATAGTAGAGGAGAAAAGCGACATCATATTATGAAAGAAATTTGAGCAAGTGTGTTCAAAAGTAATTAGCCCCCTTCTTTAGCACTGTCCATTAGCCCTGACATATTGACACAGGAGTAGAAAACATTCGTGTCAACTCTGGCAGCTGCCTGCACCGTTCAGATAAACATTTTCTTTCTGTTTTGTTTTGATTCCTGATTACAAAATGATTAGTCAGCATGTCCGTCACCTTCTTACCCTTCACCTGTCCTGTAGCTTGACTGACAGATCAAACAATACAATGGTGGGTCTTCGTAACGTGTCTGCTACTTTCTCTGCTGTAGACATTAGTCCTTTTTCAGTGAAGCATATTTGGCTTGTAAAATTCATGTATACAATGGATAAATAAATTTGGGCTCATTTCTTTTTCAATAATTGTCTTTGAAATTAACATAGGCAATAAATTTTCTAAATGTGAGGAACAATTTATTATTATTATTATTTTTTACTGTAGTACCTTGGGGGTCATAGAAACAATTTCTAATTCTATGCAATCAAATTGTAAAAGACTTACTCTTACCTTTAAATTACAATACAGCAATCTAACAGAATTTCCTAAACAATTTATACCACTGTGTTGAGAAATCACAAACGGCAATATTTTTTCTCCCTGAATCTTTTCCTGAGTAAATATTAACTTCTTCATTGTTCATTTACCAGTATCTCCTGGCTAACACAAGGTTTAAACAGCTTCAGATAAAACAAAAGAGCTCTTTTATAGAATAGTGTCACTATGCATGAGTGACTATGACCAAATCCACACATTTTCTGTATACTTTATCAAATATTCATGCTTATTCTAATTGCCCTATTATATGCTGGAATCAGATGTTACTGTTATTACCTGAAATAACTTTGCAATCTAGTGGCAAAGGTGACACAAATTCAGAGAAAGCACTTCATTTTGGTTACTGACGAAGTAATGTTTGATGACCATGTGATAACTTGTTACGATAACAGCAGACAGAGCACAGGGTGCCCTTGTGTTTATTTCAGTAGCAGTCGGATTGTTCATTGGTCACCCCCCGACGCTGTAGCAGCTTATATTTTGATAAGAGTTTGATAAAAAAGACGATAAGGACAGTATCTTAAATCTTTGGCTGTATTGATTTACTGCTCGGGCTTCTACAAATGACATACCACCGTCTCCTTCCTTCTTTAACAACTTCTTAGATAGTCAGAGGAGGTTGTTATTTTACGCATCTCACTACATATTCTTATATTGGAAAGATATATCGCTAAAAATATGACTTTTCTTAACCCTGGATTCAATTTGTGAGTTAAGGTACAATACAGAACCCTTTTAAAAAAAAAAAATAAAAGACCATGAAAGACATTCTGTTGATTTATATGTAAAGGTACGCACCAGCAAAAGGAATGTCTTTCAAAGTTTCATTCAAAATGGCCTCAGCCACATAGCTAGCATTTGTCTTTTCAATGGAACTATTTTAGAATAAAGAGAAATGCTGTCCACTTTTACAAAGCTGTAAATGTCTGATTTTACTCACCATAACGGAGCAATCAACATAAAGGTCTCAACTTTGGACCTAATTCCCTGTAATTTATCCTGCTGGAGTACAGCCAGGATTATTGATAGGATGGTATCATAGAGCCATAATAGTAACTGATTGCTGCAAACGTTTTTGTAAGTTAAACAAACTTTTAAAGCTGACCCAATAAGTAATACAGTTATAAGGCTGAAAATATCCACTCAGATTACCTTTAGTTTGAGGAAATATATTTTAATCAAATAAATTTAGTTTAATTGTGCATCATAAAATAAAAGTAATTTAAATAACTATTCTGTTCATTGTGATTTGATGAAGAACTAAAACTCTTTCTTCTGAAATAACATGAATGGTTTTGTTTTTCATTCACAAAACATTCTTGATAAAGCAGTGTTTATGATCTGTACTCCCTCACTAGAGACAAATCACATGCTCTGGCACATGGTACTGTGCTTTGGCCTTTGATCAATGGTTAGAAATGGTTAACACTTTTCAGGTTATGCTCTTGGTCCTGGTAAAAATAAGTGAGGTACTGAAGAAAAAGAAAGTCCACTTATTTTTTCAGTTTTCTCTTAGTAGAGTTGAAAAATGGGGGTGAATTTGGTATATATTACTGTTTTGTTTTTCTGTCTTTTGCAGTATATTGCCAGTAGGATGAAATATTAAATGCTTATAGGTTTTAGATTTTTGATTTCTTGTTTTGATTCACATATTTTCATGTGACAGGGTTGGGATGAGAATAAAAATGAGCAGAAGAAATCTTCGTAGATCTACTTCTTTCCATGAACAGGAATTTGGTGGAAGGTAGTGTTATTTTACATTTTTTTCTTGGGCAAGTGGTTTTGACAAACCTTTGGTACAGTACTTTGGATTTCTTGCTCTCCAAAATGTTACTCTTCAATAAGCATCTAAGCACATGTTGTTTCAGCCAGTGGATCCACAAGTATTTTTCTCTTTCCAACAAATTTTGCACTGAGATTTGCACTGTACCATATCTACTTTTTATACTTTTGTATGTTTGCATATTTATTTTTATTTAAATAATGCCATTCAAGGTTGCAGGGCAGGGGGAGCTAGAGGCTACCTGTGCAGGCAAACGGTGAGAGGCAGGTTGCATCCTGGATGAGTTGCCAGTCAGACCAATACAGACACTCCAGATAGAAAACCATATTCATACACACATATTCACATATAAAGTCAAATTATAGCCACCAACTAACCCAACATCATTTTTTTCTGACTTTACGAGGAAATAACTCAATCCAAAGATTTGAAACGACTACCTTCTCAAGATACAGCCATGTGATTTTTTTTCTTGTTTCCACTGAATTTATTAATTTTTCATGTCTATTATGTTACCCTGTACTTAAAAATGCTATTAAAATGCTATGTACCTAAAAATGCCATTTAAAGACACCCGTCACATTTAGACAACAAGTTTTTACAGAACTGTAACTAATGAAGGGATTTCTTGATTTGTTGGTGATATTCCACTGGCATTTACAAAAGCTGGAAGATTACTGTGGTTTGCAAAAGGATGTCTAGAACTCCTTAAAGCTTTAAGCCTGTGATTGTAAAACACAAATATATTCATACCTTTTCACCAACTTTATACAGATTTATAACTTTTTTTTTGTGGAAATCCCACAAAATAGTGTTAAATATTAAATATTCATATTGAAAAGTGATAAAGTCACAGTCTGATTCAAGACCTTCTGGTACAAACTGAATGCTTACCTGATTATAAATCACCTTGGAAACACATGGTGATGCAAAATCCATAATGTGAACATCATGCTTAAAACCATATTTAAGCATTCAGGAGCACTGCTACAATAGCCTGTTAGCATGCATTTTGCATTTATTTACCAATTAAAAATGCATTTGGTATGGATTTGAAAGTACTATGCAAAGCTGCAGTGCTCCTGTAAACAGATTACGGTCCTAGGGGACAGTGTGGTATTGAATGATTAAATAGGCCTACTATGATTTATGATAATGCATAAGAAAAAACAGGGGCCTCTACCCTCAGTCGCTTCACTACAGCAAAGAATCGTGAAATTAGCATTTACTACAATTCTTCAGCTTCCAGTAAATACCTTTACTTTAATATCTCGCGTAAGTTAAGTCTTTGTCCAAAATTATTTCAGTCACTCTGTGCATCTCATGTTCTGCAGTTGTCAATGCAAATATCTGACATTGGTGAGAAACAAATTACTCAAAGTAAGCAAGACAACAGTCTCTTATTTGCACACAAAAAACCTAAATGTTTAAAGAAAAATAATTTTCTTCTGTTATTGAAAGAGTGTTACCCTACTCCTCAGTGGACTCTGATCTGTTTTAGCAGTGCAACACATGGCATCAGTCGGAGCGATAAAGCCCATGTTAAACAGCGAGTTGATTTGAGCACTCCATGAGTGGGAGAGATGTTCGTTAAGACCTCTTTCAATTCAACTGACATGTTGAATGCTCCTCAGAGCAAAGGGAGATTTGAGGCTTCGCTTTATGTGACAGATAAGATTACATAGCTAATCCAACCATGTCACAAGGGAATCATGTAGTCTTCAACTTGTTCTTATGAAGTGCTTCTCTCTCGCAGTTGGTGTAATCAAGAAATCTCTTAATTTGCACCTGATTCAGTTTCTGTATTCAGCAAAGCAATTGGACCTAATATCTTTTATTCCGTGGCTCATCTATGTTTCGTTCTAAGGCCAAGGTATTATCCTTTTAGTGTTGGTTTTGCTTGACTTTAGAATAAGTAGTCTTGTAGTTTTGTTTTATAATAGACCTATCCAGCAGTACACCTAATTACAAGGTTTTCTGGTAGAGTAAAAGTGTTTTTTTTCCCTTCCCTTTCAGCCCACAGACTCATCAGGCAGCCATAGCAGTAAAATGCTGAGCTTCAATGAGACATTCACAACAGTTTTAAAGCCTTGCTCCCATTCTGCCAAGGGTATTTTGAGTCAGCTTGAATTTGTACCCCTCACTCCCCAAACACCCTCCTGCCCCCCAGAAAAAAAAATAAATAAAATAAAAATCCTGAGTAAACACACTGAAAATGTGAAACCATTTTAAAACTCTTAAATGGCACATTCACTGTAATATTCAGTGCAATTATGTACGGCATATGCTACACTGTAGCTAAGGGGGGAGATTCTTAACCTTTATCTTTTTAAACACTACTGGGTACATATCTGTGTATTATCTACAGCCATATTGTGGCAATAACACAGGGGTGTTTCCTCCTGCTGGCCACACTTTAGGAACCTTTGAAATGTAATTAGATTTTATCAGCCAGTAAAGCTAACCCTCTTGTACAGATCAAGTGTGTGTATCATATGATTACAGTACCATGCTCTGATAAGAAACATTTCTGTATGAATGAAAACGTGACCTTTGGCCTTGTGTGTTTTTGTCACTATAACGGTTTGTAATTGGTGCTACACAGATTACAAAAAGTTAGTGGCAATAGCCTAATATTTCATATGTTAAAGTAAAGAGCTAAAAGTGAACTAGCATTAGTCTCATTTGTTTGTACATCACTGCTGAAACAGAAGAGGTCAACTGAGATTCAGTATTCAGCCACTAAAGTCACTAATTATTATATAAAAGGTTGTCTTGCCCTGAAATTTGACCTGTTTTATGGTGTTTAACTTTTAACAAGACTGTATTTTCTAAAGTAAACCTTATACTGTACTGAAGAATTAAAGACAGCAATTTCAATCATTGCCTTATTGTAAGGATTACTGAGAGAATCAGGGTCACACAATATCCTGTGGCTTTTCAAAAAAGAAAAGAAAAGGAACTTGTATCCACCTTTATCAGTAACTCTTGAGACTGTATACCAGGTTGACCTCTTTCGCAGCACTAAAGTGTGGCTAAGGCTACGAAAAGGGTACTATTCCAAATGAAAACAGCTAATATATGGTATAATTGCTTTGTGTTCTATTTGCTTTTGATACAAATAATTCAATTTCATATAATTTGAAAGTAAGTTTATAATCAAAGTTATAAAAGATGGGGCCCATCGTTCTGGGGTCAAGTCTTGACAGGAGCAATATATGCACAAGACTTGGCTGAAGCCACCCTGCTGTCACTTTGTGATTGGATTAATGTTGGTCTAGCATTGCTGCCAGCTTTGTGGAAACCCCAGGTGCTTCCTGCTGTCTTGCCTCGGAGGCCCTTTGGAAGTTCAGCCAGGTGCTGTGTTACTTTAAGGCACATTCAAAAAAAGTTTTAAAATTAAGTTTAATTACTACAGAAACATTTCTGAAATTATGTCCTTAGTAAAATACACAAATTCTAATCTAGAGCATATACAAATTATTCTTGGTGCCTTTGATCCCCAAGTAGGGTAGCCATTCTCCAGATATTATGACGATTACTATAACGTTATTCTGATTGTTCTAACACATATTGACAGCATATTTATGGAGTTTTTAAATTTAATTTGATATGAGTTTGCATACCACTACTGCCCAGTCCTGATCCTATAGTAAAAAACAGAATGTTAAAATGTTGCTATGTTTAGTCAGCCCCACTCACCAAAATCATTAGCTCAATGGATGAGACATTAATGGAAACTAAGAAAAATATAATATGACAAAACAAGAAATGACCAAAGTAGTTTGCATTGTGTAGTACACTTTTGTTTAAATCATTCTATAAATTTGAACTGCAATATTTCATTTTGTGACTTGTACCTTAAAAGTCTCCTTTTCTGTTACTGAATTATTTGATTTCAGTATTAAGGTCCTCAACAAAATAAGGACATCATTAAGAATTTATGAATATCACATCAGTTTCTTTTTTCTATCTTTCAACATTACTGAACCCTTTTTCGTTTCTTAATTAAAGCACTCTACTCCTCCCCACTTTCCATCACAGTTGTGAGACCCCTGTGCTGCAGGATTATGGGATTACACCAGAAGGGTCCATGCTTATGAAAGCACTCAGTAGCAACCAGTCTGCTGCTTGGATTCCTGTGGTACAAAGAAATTCTAGGTGAAATTCTTTATTTGGACCAACAGAGCCTCTGCCTTTGTAAGCAGCACAGCAGGTCTGTGCTGGCATCCAATGGCATTTATTTTTACTTATTTGCCAAACAGTGTAAAAAAACAACAACAAAAACCCCCTAATTATCTATGTATTTCAAATGAATTTCATTGGGTTACAAATAACTTTGAGCTGTGTGTGAGTGTTTGTGTGTCTGCATTGGAAGGTGTAGCTGTTGTTTGCCTTACTGTCTGAATTAATAAGACTATTACCTCAGCAATTATAGCTCTGTGCAGCACCTTGGATTAATTTCTTTGGATATCCAATGCTATCAATTAAAACTGTTGCCATAAGTCTAGCAAGAGAGGGTTTCAAAAGATAAATTTCCCACCAAATAACAATGGCAATTTTGTAGGTTGTAAAACTGGGAGCAATTATTTTAATAAGCATAAAACAATTTCTACAGCCATGGCCGATCCAACGTTAGAGCTCGTGCCAAAAGTAGAAAAGAAAGAGTGTCAAAACAACCACAGGAAAAAATGAGGTTACCTGTTCAGAAGGTTGTAAAGGACGGAGGTGTTGACCTCCTGCTGCTTCACTCTGTGTGGTCAAAGACTGTCTGGTCAATGTTGCGTTGCATTTTTCAGAGGATGCATATCCACACACATAGTAAGTACACTTATGTAGAGGTCACAAGTATTCAATCCTACAAAGCACTCAAGCAATGAACAAATGGATTAAGTTACTACTGCAAATCTCCCATACAGTTATATTACATGTATAGTTCTAAACGTTTATCTGTGAAGTACTAGTGCTTACTGTACGTACCTAAATGTTTAGAGCAGTATTCTAAGCTTGTTAGAACTAATGACAGTGTCAGCAGCAATGATCAGCAATGATCAGCAATTTGAGAAGCGTCATGTTAAAAACATACATGCATTTAAATCCTTACAAGACTGAACTCAGTGGTCATGGCAACCCTCAGTTGTGGACCCCATCGTTTTGCTGGGGTCCACAACTGGTTTCATTTCCAAAAATGTCCAATGCCAAGATTTCCCCCACATGACTTTCAACAAGGCACCAGCACCCCTCCTGACCCCACTAGGGACCAGGATGGATGGATGGATGGATGGATGGACGGACAGATGGATGGACGGACGGACTTTCAACATGACAGGTTTGCTATTTTCCACTGAAGCGAACTCACAATGGCCCTATAGACATCTCTTTGTTTGGCAACCAAGCCAACTTATCACGTTGACACGCCAAAATTGGCACAAGAGGCAGACTTGTGAGCAAATGTCTTGTTTACTGTTGGCATACAAATTGTATGTAGGAAACACAGAATACCAGCTGAGAGTGTTTGCACTAATATTATTGGTGTGGAATATTTTCTGCTAACATAATCCTGTGATATAAAATATTTGGATAAGCAAGATATTTAAAGAGGGGTAATAAATAAAATTTACTTTTTTGAGTTTTGTGTCATATTGTAATGTTATTCACTCATCAGAATCATACCTGGAGTGTTGATTTGATTCATGGGTGCCTGAACACTTGCTCCCACAAAGTGCTGCCTATTTCTACAAAGCTCCTCCTTGGGAGTTACAGTCTTTAGCCAAGCTTTTGCCTCACAGAGACCTTCCCTGTACAGCTCCACCACTAGCTCCACTAGCAGTAGCATCCTATGAATGGTTTCACGCTGCTCAATAGAAAGGAATTGCAGGGATGACAGCATAAAGGTATATACTATTTAAGTTTAATGTTTAACATCTAAGTTTAAGTTATTTAAGATAAATGAAATCCATTGCATGACTATATTTAATACTTTATTTTTATCCACATAAGCTACTAGAAAATGCATTTCTAATGAGTACTACTGAGTACTATAGATACAGTTGGGGTTGACCAAAGCACGCTTACCTTGATGTAGAAATGTCCCTATAAATAAGTTTTCAGTACATGGTAAAGAATCATGTAACAAGCTGATTATCCTGCTCAATTTGTAGTCTCCTGCACATCTGGCTCTTAAATTACCACTGCTAAAAACAAGGAAAAATTTACAATGATCTTGACAGGGTTTCAGACTGGGCAAAGAGCCCAGTCCCCCTACCTCACACAGCCTCAGAGCCCGAAACACACATGGGGGCTATTATTCTTAAAGTAGCTGCTGTGGCACAAGGGGATAATTTGAACAAAGTGTGTGTGCATGCTTGAACACAGTCTTTGAATGTTTGCTCTGTTATCATGTCCACACATCTCCAGCAAGTGGCAGAGTGAAAGCATGCCTTGTCAAGATAGAGGTATAGGAAGATTGTTGTGCTGTTTAAACCCTTAAAATCTCCTTTCCATTTATCCTTAAACTGTCAAGTCAGCTCTTGAGTGACTTGTTAATTTACATATTTGTTTTGTTTTCAATTTGGCAGGAGAACTGTGACACGTGTGTTTATTAAAGAGGCACTTAACAGATATGCACTGATGTTCAGTATATCTAAATCTGTAAGTCATATAAACATTATTCATATATAGAAGATGAAATAAGACAACAACAAGTGCCAAGATAAAAGTGGAGTGGTATACAACATTCATTCATCCATGCATTTATTCATTCACCTCTTTATAAACTATGTCCAGGATAATTTTTCTAACCCCAAACTTACAGTAATACCAGTTGTTGGTCATACCTCTAGGCTGTAGACGGACTGTCTCCTCATGGTACTGGGTGAATTAGGCTGTGGCTCATCAGCAATGTGCTAAACCCATACGTGACTTAGGGTTACCCACAAGAGATTTGGCCTCTAGTCCTACGACTTCAACCACAGAGCAGAAACAGAAAAAAAAGTCTCATCTCAAGCACCCGTAAAAGAAAGGAAGATAGCAAGTGTCAAATAATAGAATGTGCTCTTATGGTGAGCTTATGATTGCTGTGTTCTCCAGTCTAACCTTCCTAATTTTTTGCATTAGGTTTAGTTTTTGCTAAGTGAGAGAGACAGCTCTGATAGCTTACTGTTTATTGTAAGGCTACCACTCAGAAATGTGCCTGATTACCAATGTTTTATGGGATTCTTCCAAGTCAGATAACAAAAGGCAGAGTCATTAACACCAGTTTTGAAATATGACAATTCTTTAAAAAAATATTCCAGCTTTTGTGTACTTTTGATGCATATTTGCAGTGACTCATCCTCCATATGGCTAAAAGTCTCAACCACTCCTGAGAGGTGAGCCACTGGCTTTTATTCCACATTTATTCACACAAAGAATTGAGTTTCACCAAATGAGACACTCAAAAAGGCAATTAAATGTTTTTTTCAAGGTGTGTAATAATGTAACATGATCAAATATTTGTGCATTGAGTAAGTATTAAAAAACTAATATGTTACTTTTCCAGTTGCTATTAAGTGTTATTTGAGCAAAACCACAATGTTGGTGTAGTGTTAAGTGTAAAGTTCAGAATGAATTCAAAGGTCTCTTGTTAAAACCTATTCCCAGACTGCATAACATTCCTTTTCAAGAAACTAAATTGTTTCTAGTGTTTCACAAGGTGATTCTCTCAGTTTATCAGACTCTGAGCTCAACCATTGTGTTTTCTTGCCTGCCAATAATTCTCTGCTACCTATGTTTCATTCCTTAAACTTTATGCTTTGCCAGTTAAAATGGAGGGTGTATTCCTTTATTCTTATATGCTATTTGAAAAAATCTTATCTTAAAAATTCACCATTTTAATAGCAAAGCAAAAGAGTTGAACTATTCAAAAATAGGCTATGAACCAGGTTTGATGGCATCATGCCTTTCTTATAGTTCTCAAATTTCCACTTGAGTTCCTTCGTTTTTAGTGAAATGATGTGTCCTGGTAGAGCGAAGACAGGAGAGCTGCTCTGTGAGATGGAAGGTTGGAAGTTTGGAAACTGTAGCGTCGAGGTGGAGCTGCACCTGGAAGGCAGGCAGAGATGCGACTTTGGTCTCTCCAGAGGTTTTGCGCAGCTGAATGGTTGCCACGGAGATGAAACGATTTCTCAAACATGAATAAAAGAATCAAAGCAACACTCCAGGTATGTTTTTGGTGAGGGAATAACTTTGAAGCATGATGTAAAGTTTTTTTAAAAAGTTGATTTTACATAATACTGCCCCTAATATAGTTACAAGTTAAATCAAACCATGACTATAATCGTTTTAGTAATGTTTGTATGTTTTTTCAGTTATTTATTTGAAAGCCAATAACTGTTTATCCAGTTAAATATTGACAATGTCAAATTTTACTGTCCTCATTCAACCTCCACACATTTGCATTGTATACAAATAAGACACATTATGTTGGTTGCATCTAGTGTCATTCTTAAATTTCAAAACACCTATTTATTACATGCAGATTAGTATTGCCCATCATCACTCTTGCATAAAGCATCCACACATCAGAGAGGGAGTTGCTGGGGCAGGATAAGGGGTGTGATTTTCATGATTTGATAATGAAACTTAAAAGAAACAGAGTGATATCTGTGGGTGGGCTCAGGGGAAAGAGATCCAATAATTAAAGTGTACAGGTGATTCATTCAAAGACAAAGAACAGCTTATGAATATGTCAGCATGGTAGCTAATTGCAAATGTTAGCAGCAGTTGAAATGGTGTGTTCTTACTACTGCTGTAACTCCAAATTCTGACTTTTTAAAATTCTTTGTTTGAACTGAAACGATCACTGTAAGCACAGATTCAGAAAAAGCATATTTTTAACGGATATATGCTTACCAAAATGCAAAATAAGTGAGGGAAATGAGTCGCAAACTGTCTTAAAATGCAGAGGATAATTCAAACATTGAGTTCAAAATGAAGTAACAGTTTTACAAAGCTTGATCCCTCATCAAACAAGCTATTCAATGAAGCGAAGTCCTAATCTTGTGGTATTCACAGTCTATTTCCAATGTTTGAACTTGAAGAGAATCCACAGGGAGTCCTGGTCTATCAGTGCTTTAACCTTGGTTGTGAAGCTAGCCTTGCCTTACTTCTTGCACAGGTAAAACTTCTAGATCTTGATGACCGGGTGCAAATTCTTTTTTAAATAGCCTTAAGAATAAAATAATTTAGGTCCCAGTTTCATTGAATGCTCTCTCATTTTTGTCATGAAGATGTCTGCTGCCGAAGCAGTCGCTCTCCACCACATCAATTGCAGAACAAAGCTCCCGGTGTGCTGAAAAAGAGTCCAGTTGGCATACATTTCTCATCCCCTACTACATACTGTCTAAAATTACCTTTTAGAAAAAAGTTATTTGTCACCAGCACTGATTAATAAAAAACATATCCTGGCCACTTTTAGGATTTTAGAAGCTCTTTACCAGTGAAGCAATTATTTTCAAACATGTACAGATATGTTTGCAAGTTACAAAAATAGTTCATAACCCACAGATGTTGCAAAGGGAGTCTGCCGTTAAACATTTTGGAAAGAAACCGCTTCTGTTTTATCTTCTGGGCATAATTTATTCTAGAAGCAAAAAAAAAAAAAAAGTAGCTGTTCATGACCTTGATAGTCGGCACATTAAAGGGGAGAGTGTTTGCTAAACGTGAAATTATATGCTGCAAGAAAGACATGGCTACATCATTGGAGTCACCCCAGAGTAAACAAATGAGTTCAGCAAGCAGAAGAGGGATTACCATATCTCCACTTAACTTATTTTATCCTGTGAGAATCATCAATATTAAAGGGTAAGGAGAAGGAGAGAAACTGCTGAGGTGGGCTTTTAACAGCAGGGTGAACTGCGATGTTTAAGCAGAGAGATAAATTAGAAATCTCCTCAGAATCTACAAAGAGAGTAAACAGAGTCGTTTTATCTTTTCACAATGTACCGATTTCTTGATTTTGAAATGGTGTCACAAACAACTTAATTCTTGTACGCCGAGTTATTTATTTGCTCTTCTTGTTGGTTTTGTGTTTATGTGCGTAATTTGATCTAACAACATGGGCTTTGACATATATATTGCCATTCTACTTTTCAATTACAGTCCAAATGTATTCATTACTCATTTTACTCAAGTTTAATTTATGAGTGTTTTAAATCTCATTACAGTTTTGACAATTTTTCCAGGTAATTTGAACTGACGTGTGAAATATGTTTTAAGTGGCTTCTGTGAAAATCATAGGCCCTGCCTAGCAGTGTATATGTTGCTATTCTTTTATTTTGTTAATTGGAACATCTGTGTGTCTAATGTGACGTGATGTTGGATATTTGTGAGTTTTTTATGTTCTGTGGAACAGGAATTTGCTGTGAAACAGCAATTAGGCCAGATTTCTTAATTTTTTTTACTGTTAAAAAAAATACAACTAAACAAATAATCTGCCACGCTTATGTAGATAACACCATATGGATGTAGATACTACAATAGGGCTGTGAGGCTCACAATGATGGTGTTGTCAAGCTTAAGATTCTTCAGACTAAACTTTAGGTTGCTGATCTGTGAACTTTGCTCCTGTTTATCTCACTGTGACAAAAAAAGAAACAATTAAATAATGCTTTACACCGACACTTACTCAAGCTTGTGCACACATGCCAGCTAGGGAACACACACCCTGAACGGAGGCCTTTTTCTGCTTGCCAAATTGTAATCCTGGCCTCCACCTGATATAAGTTATCAATATTTTACAGCTGCCATTAAAACTTTAAAGAGGCAACAATTAGACAGAGAAACAAAGGAGATCTTTCATGAAGTGTGGTCAGGAAAGCTTTTAAAGACGTCTTTAAACCCTTTCATTTGTTCATATAAAATTCCTCCTGTTACGTGAAGCTGTGTGGTTGGACACGTTTCATGAAAATATATTCTAACGTAGGCTGTGGTTTCCTTAGGGTTGCCATGGCCATCAGAAGGGAGAGTTTGAGTGAAAGACAAAAACATCTTCCACAGGACAGCATCAAATATTACACTTATATGTGGATTTAAAAAAAAGAGATTAATAATTGGATATCCCCCACGAAAAGCATCTTTGTCAAATTTTATTGCACTTTTTTTGTTTTGGTTTTCCTGGCACTGATGGCCTTTATTCACCAGTATTCATCTGTTTAGCATTCCCTGTTTTAATCATCATCAAAAAGGCTGTCAGTGTTCTGTCTGAACTTGGGTCCTACTCAACCACAGATCATACATCACCAGGTGTCACAACGTCTGCCAGTGAATATGCTGATTTTTTTTTTTTAAATGAATAATATGGCAACACAAAAGTAAAACAAAACATAGCAATGTAACTCAAGACATTGATTGGCTTTTCTTGACACCAGTCAAAGAAAGTCAGAATGATAATGAATTTCAAAGTCTCTCACTTAGTGTTCTTTTTTAATTTGTCTCGTTTGTCCGTTAGTACTTTTACCTTCTAAAAACACAATGCTTGAAATTTTTAATATTTTGAGTCTCATAAATGCAATGAGAAGCTGAGGGTATGGTAAATATAAACTTTACTTTAAACAGCAAAGACAAATAGGCTGCAGAGTATTCTGGTTGAAGAAAAAAAAAATAGTTGTACATTTTTCTGCACCTGCACTAAATTTGATTTCTAAATAGCTGTAAAAAGAAATCCATTTTTCTTTATTTCTTTCTTGAAAAGCAGGTCAGCTCCCCCAAGATAATCCTTGTGTAAGCAAGTACCAATTCTATCAGAGTGAACCAAAATAGTGTAAAGTAGGCTAAAACAGGTTTGTCTGTTTGTTGGGGCTAAACTTTTAACTATTGTTTTTTTGGTAAAATGCATGTTCTCTTCCTATTAAATGTTGCAAATATCCAGTGTATTTATTTCATAACTGTTCATCACTTAAGTTGAGACTCAATTCATTTAAAGATGCAGTTTGTTGAACTTAGTAACTGTTACAGAACATTATTAGTGTAGTCAACTGGATACTCTTTTGCTTTCCTTCATTTAGTTGGCATTGTGGTGGCATAATAATTTTACCCCCACAGCCTGTATAAAGTGTACAAAATGAAATGAGCCCACCTGTAAGGGTTCTAGTGTTCACTGTAACTTTTAATTCTTCAGCCACATTTTGGTTGGGATTGTTGGTAATGATCAACTGACCACCTTAATCGCCCCTTTTAACTTTGGCTGCATTTTACACACACCTAATGGTATCACAGGTAGAATTCTCTGCTTAAAGGTGCAGCAGCCAATGATCCAACATGTAGTCATGTCCAGACACATCCAGTCTTTGCAGGGATTTGCCTATAGGTGTGTGATCATCAAAATAGAAAAAGAAGACATTAAACTAAACTGCAAGTAAATAACTTCCAAAATATAGCTCTGTGCATACCGTTATGTATGAAAACAAATTGCCTTGCAATAGGAATTCTTGAATCTCTTGTGGCAGCCATTTGAAGTGCTTAAACATGCCTCAATGCTTCCTCTCACAAAGTACCTCCTATTTCCACAAAGCTCCTCCTTGGAGATACAGTTTCCAGTTGAGCTTCTGCCAAATAAAGCATCCCTTCCCCAAGCCTTTACTCAGTCCTAAACTCCTAAGAACGGTTGTAAATGACATAGCAAAGACGCATTGTTGTTATTACATGCTGAAGACAGTGTTGGAAAGAACAGGAGTTTCTTAAAGACACAAGCCAATTTCAAGGTGTCAAATTGCAAAGTCAGTTGTCTTGTAAGTTGTGGTTGACAAATATTTCATTTTTATAACAACTTATCTTGACATACTTTGTGCAACAAAAGGGCTCTATGTGCCTGGAAAATACATAACACCACCCCTTTAAATGTAAACTTGCAGCTGAAAGGAAATTTTGCTTTACATGTTTTTGGCATCTCTGCATGCATCCCAGTGGATCCAGGTGAAAGTGACTTTCACACCAGTCAATATAATTACACACTTTTCTTTCTTGGTATTTCCAATGCCTTCTTTTATCCTCTCAATCCTTGCAAGCTTTACTCACTCTGACGTTTTCTTTGGGTAATTTCACAATTCAGAGAGCCATTACTTTTCCTCAAGAAGATTCTGTCATGGATCTCTTTGGCCCAGCAGTATGTCCAAGTTGGCCCAGTTATGGTGGAAAAGCCGAGTGGTGACCACATAATGACCAGTGTCTCAGGGCCTGGCTAATTTTTCATGTACAAACAGGCTGCTGACTCCCAGGCCCAGACTTATTTAAGGTCTAAGTGCCCTCCAGGGGTTATTAAACATTGTAACCTGAGTCTCTGATCTATTGCATGAAATTCACAGCAGAAACCTCTTAGCAACCATTAGCTGATGTTAAAATAAGTTTACCAAAATAAATGCTTGATGCATAAAAAAAATGTTGTATTTGTAACCCAGTACCCAATGACACATTAAACCTGTACTTGAATGTCTTCCAAAACTTCTCATCCCCAAAAAATTGGAGGATGAGAAGGTTGACATTCCAAAATGCAATTTTTTGAGCTTCCAAATATTCTATTCATCTGTTTAGAACTTGAAAAAAGAAGTAACATATTGCAGTACACATATTATTTTCCTCCCTGCTCTCTCATCTTGTGCTTTGCTCACCCTTGTCCATTTAAACTGACTCATGCAGCGCTGTTATGTGCATTCTCATTTATTGCATTCAGGGGGAAGAGTGTTTATTTACATTTTCCTCCAACTTCATCTCCCTGGAAAGCAGCTGATTTTTGCCAGTGCTTAAATTCTTCACTTTCCTTCCAGCCTGGTGATGTTGATGTTGGTGTGATAAAAACTATCCATGTAAATCATGTTGCAGCAGCAAGAAAAGCAAAATCTCTATGGGTTGACAATACTATTGAAGCAAAGGGGCATACAATATGGTGTTAGAAAGCAGTTGATCCAGATTGTTGTCTAAATAACCTATGGCTTTAAGTAGGTTATTGAAACTAGTGTAGTTACTGAAATGTGTTGTGATGTGTAAATTCACTAATTATTTGTAAGTGTAAAACTAATTAGGGTCACGTGAGCTGGAGTAAAAAAATAAAAAATCACCTGTAAACCTTTATGCAGATGAAAAGTCTTGGTTGAAGGGATCCCTGCAACACAAGTGTCTATATTCATATTTGTCGTATATGCTAGTGTGCATAACCAACTTTTATCTGGCATATGGCATTGTGAAAGAAATCCCAATATATATGTAATGTATTCAGAGTAAAGAGTTGCCTTTTTAATCAAAGCCACAGTACATCCAAAACATATTCAGGGTTTCACTTTTTTTCACATTTCACGTGAGAGCCTTATTCCAAATTGTATTGAATAAATCTCTTTCCTTAAAATACTACACATAAATGGCAATGTGGAAAAATTTGTTCAAATTGTTGCAGCTTTAGTAAAAATAGAAAACCAAAAATTCACAATTTGAGCTTTGCCATAAAGCTCACATTTGAGCTTTTTCCACTGATCATCCTTGGGGTGATATACAGTTTAAATGGAATTCACCTGTGGTGAATTCATTTGATTAGAGTTTATTTGGAAATGCCCTCACATGTCGATATATATATATAAGTTCCCCTGACAGTGCATATCTGAGAGCAAAGACCTTGAATGAAATCAAAGAAATTGTCTTTGATATATATTTGTTTTGAGGTTCAAATCTGGGGAAAGAAACTTCTCTTTTCAGAGCTCCAGTGTTCCTCTGTGAGGAGAGGATAACCATCTAGAACGACAATCATCTCTGCAGAAAACCACCAATCAGGTTTGTATGGTGGAGTGGCCAGAAGAAAGTCGGTCTTTAAAAAAAGGCTCACGACAACCCATGTGAATTTTGAAAAGGTAACTCAGCCCATGAGAAACAAAATTCTCTGGTCTGATGAGACAAAGATTGAACTCTTTGGTGTGAATGCCAGTGATTAAACTTGGAGGAAACTCAGCATCATACTATGAGAAGGATTTGCAGCAGTGAGAACTGGCAGGCTAGTCATAATAGGGGGACAGATGAAGGCAGTGATGTTCAGAGCCATGCTGGATAAAAACCTGCTCCAGAGCGTTCTTGACCTGAAGCTGTGACAACGATTCATTTTCGACTAGGACACATGGCCAAGATCTCAAAAGAGTGACACTAGAACAAATCTGGGAATGTCCTGGAGTGGTCAAGAAAGAGTCCAGACTTGAGTACCATTGAACATCTCTGTAGAGATCTGAAAATGACTACACAGATTTCTCCCATCCAGAAAAAGGATTAGAGCCTATAATTGATGCCAAAGGTTGAACAACAAGGTAATAAGCAAATGCTATGAATGCTTACAAGAATGTAATTTCTTGGTTTTGAGTTTTTAATAAGTCTCAAATTTCTTTCCACATTCTCATAATACTGTAGAATTTTGAAGAAAGAGATTCATTGGATGTAATTTGGAATATGGCTGAAACATAAAATGTGAAAATTGAACATCTGTGAATACTTTTTGAATGCAGCATAATATGTAATGTAATAGTGTGCAATGTTTTCCAGGATAAAAATTTTTAAATGATAGCAAGCAAGAAATTTATTTTGCTTTGACACACGTTCTGCAACTTGAGAGGAAATTAGCTTGACTGTCACACATTTAACATTCAAAACAATTTTTTTTTTCTGAAAATTATGTTCCTCTCATTGAAATGTATTTAATTGCTTTTGAATTTGCTAGTAATGCAGCACTTCTCAGTGGGACATTATTATCAGAGAGGCATCAATGCTCTTTCTGATGCTGTTCTATGTTCTGAAAATGCTCATAAGTGGTTATGGTGTTTCCACTTTTCACATATGCAATGTCATCATCATGAAACATATCAAAAGCAGCTGTGGATAGCTTGTAAGTGCCAACAGTTACATTACCCACATCCAGTACACAAACCGGGTAAGGCTGTTAATTACTGAACTGAAAACCCTTTATCTCTTACTCGAAAAGCCTCGCTGTGGCTTTCCTGTGTCAGGATTCGACACCAGTTTGTTGCTTCTTGATAAACCCGGACTTTTTCTTGAGGTCTTACACTGAAAGCCTGTCGTAACTCCTGTACAGGATGTTGGTCTTTGATGTCTTCATTTACAACGCACTTTTAACCTCAATGAAAGTACCATGTGGCCTTGAGCAACATGAATGAGAAATACGTGAGACATTTTTTGTCCTGGCAGTTTGATGCATAAGTTGAATTATTCACATCCATCCCACCATTTCTTTTACAGGAAAAGGAAACACAATGTAATTAGCTTTTACAAAAAAAAAAAACTGAAAAAATAATTGAGTGTTTCACATCAGCACAAATAATTGTGGTAAGTAAAAGATCTTCTTTTTAACACAGTGTAGTTTGTCTATCATTTCATGTAATTAGAAGTCAATACTTTAACTCTTGCAATTCATTTCAAATAGTTTTCTTTAGATATCGCCACTTCACAACACGTTATATCGAGGCGCTCCTAGATATCAAATAGTGCATTAAATGCAGTTTATCATTCACAATTGGCTTATAGGGTTTTTATCTAAAGAAGCAGATCGCATCGAGCCATTGACATGCAGCTTTCACTCTTTCATTACATGCTCATTTCACGAGCATGTAATGAGTAGAGAATCGCTGGCGTTTAGTAGCTGATGTCATAGCATTGCATTGTACTGAGTGGAGTATATGAGTAGTATCAGTGGAGAGGAAACAGTGGAAAACTTCCCTGTAAGAGCAACGAGCCACTAACCAAAGAAATGACACCTTTAGAAACAAACCCCGTGATTCCATCTACTTGTGATGCAGAGATCTAACGCTCTGGATAGTGGTTGAAAATGTTACGAAAAACTATGTAATATAATGTAATTAAATAACATGAAGAGTATGGCTGGAAATCCAATGTAGCCAATTCACTGCCTCTTGGATTTTCCAGTCAGCAGCTGCTACAACATAATGACTTGGACTTCACAATTCACCTTTAGTTAGTAGATTAGAACATCCTTCCTCTGATGTTCATTTTTGTTTGTGGGATCCCGAGGTAATCATAGCTCATGTGAACATCTGTAATGTTATCCTTTCACTAAGTAAACCATTAGTCTGTGATCACTCTGCTTTTTTTCTGAATACCACTTGGCCGCAGTGTAGAATATTCAAGTGAGCTATATCAGTGAGTCAGAATCAAATTCTTAATTGCAGACCTGAACTTTTTATGGTCCACTGCCCACATCAACCCCACTGACAATCTTTGACCAGCCTGTATAGGTTTGTTGTAAAAGTAAATCCCAGTACTGAACCACTAAGCAGTTTTTTTCTCGGTTGGAGAAGCATGACAGTGAACCTATGACATGGGGGGGGGGGGACACCATGACACGTTGGACCGGGTCCTGCAAAAAACAGGACATTTCCTCACTTTCTAAAAATAACCCGGGACAGGACGTGAAATACGGACATGTCCCGGGAAATACGGACGTTTGGTCACCCTACCTTAATGTTGGTTAGCCACATAAGATGATGTAGCCATTTTAAGTTAATTAAGTGAAAGGAAATGTATTAGTTTCTGAATGTGTGTACTTATGAAATTATAAGAAGGAGCTGTCACTAGCTTGTCTCATCTGCTGGCAGACCCTCAATTCATCAGCACTTAAGTAGTTTTCCAACAGTACATTGACCTTGAGTGCCTGGTATCGATTTCCTGTGGTGTCGAGCTAAGAGAGGTCGTTACCACATGGCCTCAGCCATGGGATGTGATCAGGAACAGATCCTGGAAATCCCAATGCAATAGTGATAGATCATCAGGCTCTGTGGAACATGAATCCTTACATATAGAAGCAGTGTGACACCTACACTGAATTTATAATCATGCAATTAACCAACAAAACAAAGACCAGGAACTGATACAGATGTATTCATGTATATAAGTATAAAACAGAAAGGCCATTACATGCATTCGATCTCGTGGATGTGTTTTCATTATATCCATTTATGATATATCAAATGATTTACCAGTCATTTGATAATGACAGGAGAAGTAAAGTTAAGTCCACATATGCAAATAAATAAACAACTCAGTTTAGTACTTTTTAACATATTCTTGTTTTCTTTCCGTCTCCATAGCAGAATTTTTGAAAACATCGTTTTGTATCACATATTTTCTATGTGCCTCATTTTCTCTCTGGGCAACTAGCACGGCTATTACTGGCCTTGTCTCAGAGGGAGCAATCTCTGGTGCCATCCAGACCACAGCTCACAGCCTAGACTGCAGGCCCCATGTGGAGGAGAGCAGCTTACAAGCTTTACCCACCAGGAGAAAACTCCCTCTGCACAATGGTTCTTTTCAGAGTTCCTCTGCAGGCGTCACACAAAACCCCCACAAGATTGAGGTTTAAAGGGATGCGCACATACGGATACTATCCCCTATTTCATTATTCTGACAGCTAAAGGGATTGTTGCAATACGTTAGTATTAGTAATAAGGAGCACCTAGAGTCCAAAACTTCTTGATATGCAAATGCAACACTCTTAACATTCTCACAATAAGGCGCGGATTACGCTGCATCAAAGGAAGGGAACTGTAATCAATTGATTTTTTTTTTTTGTCTTAGTTCTACCAAAAGTAAAACTTCTGCATACTTGCTTTTATGTTTATTTCATATATGTGAACTATTTCTGAAAGTGAGGTACAGATGGTAGTTTTACATTTTGAAAATAGCAAAGATATCATTGTGAATGTCAATATTTAAAATATCTCACAGGCCATAAAAAAAGAAAAGAAAAGATAGATTTATGGTTCTGTGAACACCCATGAACTCGTTGTTTACAGGCTACAGCATTTGACTTTTACTGTGCCAGAAGCTGCTGTAAATGAATTACTGAGGGGAAAGGTGCGGGGGATTGTGGCAGGGGGGCGATTCACATGACAGTGGTTTTAATTAGCATTTGAATCGCACAACTCCACATCGCCACCCCACATGTTCTTGACCCCCAAATTAATAATCATTATTTATTATGAATTATTTTTGGCTCTGTAGGCCTTCATGGACAGTAAGGCAGAAAATAATTTTAAAATGTCTTTGTATGGGGCATACAGTGTAACATGCAATTAAACATTTTTGTATTGGTTTGAAAGACACCAAAATAAGTTATTTTTTAGAATAACATTTTAGGCATCAATTATAGAAATGAAATGTCTTGCCCTTCCTCATACTGTAGCTGGTGAGATTCCCTCAGACTCATCAGCCACTGGTGATCTGTAATGGTGCACTTTGGAAAGGCATGCAATGCTTTGCGCAGAATCCATCTAAATATGTCAGACATCATGCCCGCCATGACACTGCCACAACCTGAGCTCCTCTGCTGGTAACATACTGTGCCTTGTTACCAGCAACTGCAGATCAGTTTTGCACGCAAATATCTGATTGTTATTAAATTGGAATCACTGAAGTTACTCTTTTGTTTCTTTGTTGAGTAGCGGGGGAATTCCTTAACAATCGTATCTGCAAAGTCCGGTTGCTGATCAGTCTGATAGAATTGTATCATCGTGTCTAACAAAATTCAAAATCAACTTACTTGGCTTTTTACGGTGTTTAATTAAATCTTTCAACCTTTTAATTTTTAAAGTAATTGATCTACCCAGCCCCTGGTGAACTTGAGTGCTACAAATTTTGCAGCTATGATTAATTTGGAAAAGGACAATAATAGTGAAGAATTTGAATCAAGATCTCCAGTGGCATCAGTTTTCATAGTTCCCCTCATACTTGAGGTTGCAGCATGGTACAGTAAGTACAGAAATAAGGGCATAGGGTTGAAGAGATTGTGGTGGTTCCCCCTGTTTCCACTTGTGGTTTGCATGTCCGTGGTTTGCCTCTGGCTATCATTGGAACAGACTCCCTCATACGCTCTGTGCACCGCAAACTTCAGCTTGGGTGGTACAGATCACCCCCACCCCCACAGAAAACCCAAGACGAGATGTAACTCATTTCTTCCACTACTACACAAATTGACTTCATTTTCAGAAGTTCTTATTTGTGAAATATGTAGGTGTACACTAAAGAAATTCAAGATGTTTTTCTTTTTAAGTGAAAAAGCCAAAGTAAGGAGCTAAAGACAGCCGGTTCTAAAGTTCTTTGTTTGTATCAATGCGCGCTTCTTACCCCTGAGCTCCATTTCTATGCCTTTCTCTCTCCGTCTTACAGCATTGACAACACTGTAATTTGAACTGCCTTTCCCAGGAGCCTAATCGTTTACTTCCTGCTTGCAGAATATGCAAGTATTGATTAGTTATCAGACCCTAATTGGGGTGCAATCACTCTCACCCTAGGAGGTTCAAATCTATGATGGAAATGGCAGATAGTAAATAAGCTAATAATACTTGTAAATTGAACTGCCCAATTGCCCTTAAAAAATAAAAATGTCCCCAATATAATTCTTTCAGTAGTATCAACCAGATTAACAAAATAACAATATAAGTGACAGAAGATTAAAACAAATACCCCTTAAACTTTGTCACATTTTGACTTTGTAAAGAGTCAAAATGTGAAGAAGTGTGACATTTATTTGTACTTTGTGTTCCAAAGTTAATACTTGTCAAAATAACATAACATTTTGTTGCCAATACAGCTGTAAGGCTTTTGGAGGGTATGTCCCCAAGAGCTTTCCAGAGGAATGCTGTCCCATTCCTCCCTTGAAAATTACTTCAGCCAGTGGCACTTTCTGGTGTCGGCGACATGGAAACCTCCCAGGGCGGCACTTTGTGCGGAGCGGCATGAGGACCCCCCCGCCACCCTTCCAAAATTGCATGGAATCTGAATGTTTTTCACCCCACAACCCTTCTGCAGTTGTTGACAGAGGTGGGATGGGAGGAGGGGGGAGGGAGGCGGCTTCCCCAGGGCACCAAAAAGGCTAAGACCACCTCTGACCTCCGCTCATTCAGATTTTAATGAGCTGAATAAATCTCAACTGGACAGCAATTGTCAAATGATGCCACAGAGCCTCATTTGACAATTGAGGCTCAAATGAGGCTCAATTGTCTCATTGAGCCTCATGAGATATTAAACCATTCAATTGCACCTCAGGCTGCATGTTCAGGCTCATTCAGAGCTGGAAGGAAAACAGCATGCTACATAGTTCATATTTCCAATTAAAACATATTAAAAACATTGATAATTTTCTGTCCAATTCACCAAAAATGATGCACTTCTTTGTTTTGATTTGTCACATCCAATAACAAGAAAATATACTGAAGTGTGTGACTGCCATGTGTCAAATTGTGATGAATTTCTTTAAATTGCATGTAAGTGGAGAAAAGGTGAAAAGTCTAGATAGAGCTTAACCATAGCAAAGTTACACCACCATCTACTTAAATGTTGGACCTCTTATTGTCTCTGTGCACACTGTTTGTAAACGTACTGACCTACATGTCCTCAAGCAGTAGAAGGGAATGCACAGTTCTCCACACTTCTCCGCCTCTCTCTGCTCTTAGCTTGCCTCGGCCTCTCTGGAATACTGTGGGTTGCACTGGCCACAGCTCCCACTGTGCCCGAGCGCAGTGCAGAGTGTGGCCAGAATGGGAATAGACAGTTAATGGGCACTTAGAGGACGGTGAAAACATTTTCCTCTGGAGAAGCAGCGGCTTGGATGTTTCTTAGCGGGACAAAACTGAGCTAGTAACCCGTCACTCACTGACTCTCTGTCAATTTTTTACTTTTCTCCTTATTTAGTTTTCAATTACCAAAGCCAAATTTTGGTTAAGGTAGCATAGCTGGTAGACCTGTGTGAGCAGATTTGTTTTAGTCAGTAACACAGCAGATGGAACACCTAACAATCAATAAATGGTGTTTATTTATTTGACAAATCCTTTTTCAGTATATTTATACATACTTATGCACTCTTTAATTCTCAAGTTTTTAGATGTTACCTTCATTCATTCCATGGAATGCCTTAAATGAGACTGGTTTGGCAGACATTAAAATTGGTCTGCTTTAAGTTTTAAGTGAGGGCTTTGAGTACAGAGGATCATTCAGCTCAGTTCCTGACAGCAGTGCCTGGTGATGGGTATTGGCCGGGCCTCAAGCCCCATGTCCTGTCCAGACATATGAGAATACCATGGAGTGTGGTGTCATTTAGGAAAGGCTGGAGACAGCTGCACATTTTCCAGTCTAACTTTGAGCTTTTGCCTGCATTTCTGTACATTACTGTGTTGTTTCCATTCCACCAACACCTCATATGATTTGAACACCATGTCCTACCTTTAATGTATTTATTCACTTATTAACAAATAAATCCTTCTGTGTGTTTTTTTTTTTTTTTTTTTTTTGCAGTTATACAGAAACAAACTTGAAACGGCTCTTTTGCTGAGAGAAAATGTAAGTTTATTAAAATCAACTGAATTCCGTTTCTCTCTTTCATTTCTTTTTACTTGTATATGCTCAGCTAAACCATTACCAACAATATTAACCTGAACATTAAACGTTAATATATGCTTTTATAGGTGATCGTTCAAGTATTCTTAACCACATAGCTTGCATCTCAAAGCCTGTAAATGACTCCTGATTTATCTGGGTGGGAAACAGGCCATTTCTCTGCCTTAGATATATTGTCTCAAACAGGGTTATGGAAGTGGAAGTGCCTGTTCTCTGAGCGGGAGGGATATGTGCACTGGTGGGAGGAATGAAATCTGCAATGGGAGGCAGATGTGTCCAAAGGCTACCTTCTCAGCAGAACTACCGACTCCTAAGGCAATATAATTGACTGGCTCAGGCTTTCCTGCCTTGTTTTATCCTCCAGTTTGTATTCTTTCTGTCTCAGTAGAAACCATCAGATTTGTTTCTGTGAATCGACACTGTTCCCTACTGATGAAAGCATAAATGAGGATTTTGTTTATATTTGCATCAGACTTGTTATAGAGCAAGCCTTGAAGGATTGGCATGGCATAAATAAAAATTAGTTTCAACTTGGATTGTAAAGGCCCAAGTATTAAGTTTATGTTTTATATTTCAGTAAAAGAGAACTGTGTTCAAAGCATTCACTTCTAACTGTGGTCTTTTGTTGAAGATAGCCTTTTATTTGTTCAAAGGAAAGCCAAAGTCTGAGATGTTCTGGAATCTATTTCCTTTGGTGTTTGATATTCCTACAGAGATTAACACCCAGAGCCTACTATAAGCAGGTCCAGTGTATTCACTGGCATTTTTCACCAACTGTGTGTCATACCTACACCAGCTCAGGTAGATATATCTTTGGTGAAGCTTTTCTTTGCCTTTAGAGAGAACAGTATGAAGCCATCCATCACTGGTTTTCTGCTGTCCCATACAAGGGCATGAGGTGCTAATGACTACTTTTAAGATCTGTAAAATTGACATTTCATTTATGTTGACTAATAATAGTTAAATGCAAAGATGCAAAGCCTAAAGTGTGCCAAGGCTTTCTCTTTTCAGCTGCTAGACATGGTTAAGCAGAAAGCGGCTCTGGCTGAATTGTATTCTCTTCCTCCACACTGTGTGCGGGGCCAGGCAGGGGGAAGGGAAAGAGGAGATTTATGTCCTTCTGTGACACGTGCTGCTCTTGGTCTCATGCTTATGGAAAATTGGATGTTTTAAGAAGAATCTGTCAAAGAAAAAATGTTTTCTTTAAACCCTCTGCATGTCAGGCAGTTTGACGACGTTATAACTAAAGTAAAGCGTGAAAATGCTGTTAATGACGCCAATATGTCACATTTTCACAGAAACATTCACGCCACTTTATCTTCAAACTCAAACAGCTGAAGGAGTCTTTAGCTGTTTGAAAACGGTCTGCTTCAGTCTCTAAATTTTATATAGTCTGAGGGATTGTGAGATTGAAAGAAAAGGTCCAGTGCCAATAAACTGATCACTGTTTAAACAACATATTAATTCACAATGGATGACCAGTTTATCTACATATCTTCCCACTCTCTACTTGAACACTGAAATGCCTGTCAGTAAAATTGACCCAGAATGCTTTTACCTACGACTTGTGGGAAAATGACTTCGGTCATAATTTTGTAATTCCAAACAAGGAGGGACGAGTCCATAGTTTCCAGCCATCACAGTTAGCCTTTGTCCATTCAAGCAAGCATTCCCATAATGCCCACATGTTTCAGATGCCTTATTCTTCCTTGTTTCTTCAATTCTGTGCTTGTTTACTTTCTGAAGGGATCTCTCTGCCCTCTGTTTGCAGCTTTGCTTCCCACTGCTGTGTAGGAAACAGCCACCTTGGTTCCTGCAGACACTATTGATGATATTCAGATCTAAATCCTTTTATCTTATTGTGCTGGTATATTACTTTTTTTCTGGTCAAATTGTGCAGAAAATTGTTTTATTGTCCAAACATACTCAGTTTAATGATATGGACTTAGTAAGGATCTAGCATAAAAAGCATGTGACCAAAATGAGAAAAAGTATACGAGTAATGGAAAGTTTTAAAATATTATGCAGAATATACGTCATTGTTCTATGAAAAATAGGACTCAAAACAAATGGAATTATTTTGATATTACTGGAATTTAATAAATGAAATTGAGCTTTAGCTACATCTACAAATACAAGTAGTGGAGACTTCACCAAGTAAGGAGAATTGAATCAAAAATATGTAGTCAGGATCTTCTGGCTCTTAGAAAAGCAACCAATCTGAAACAACCCATACATGGATTTCATGTCATATAGAAACAGGAGAGTGGCAGTGTGTGATATGAAACGTTACAATTAGCACTAAAATTGTTCAATTCTTCTTGCTGATAATTTGACTGCTGAAATGCAATTTTTTTCCAAATGGATGTTAAAGCCTTATTGCTTTGAACTGTATTTCTAATTTTCAAAACTCTGCAACTGTTTTTATAATTGCTTAATAGTGTTGACTACTGCTCTGGTCTTGATTGGCTATTTATTTATAATGTCTTAGGTCTTCTTTCTTTCAATTTCTGGGGCTGTTTTTTTTTTTTTTTTTTTTTTTTTTTAGAATTGTGCAGGGTTAAATTAACTTTCTTGCTGCCAAATACATTTGTCTATAAAATACTTAATTTGATTCTGAATTTTGTAAACACACTAGAATACAGTGATTACTAAATCAATTAAAATATTAACTCCACAGTTTTTCACACATATGGGTAAGCTAATTTGAAATTTGCGTTAGTAATTTAGGAAATAACATTTTAGAAAACATCACAGCAAAGATAAATTTTCTTTGAATTTCGCCTCCAGAAAATGTGCTGGATGTGTTTGGTGCCGGACAAAAGTGCAGCTTATCCAAGCATTGTGTTTGAGACTGAACCAATGATGTGTTATCTCAACTGTGATGACCTCAGAACCATCATCAGATTTGCAATATATTGCCTTGAGATGGTTATCCCTGCTGGATATCCCTGTTCAACATCTCAACCTCAGCTCAACCTCATCTTCAAACCAATTCCTAAAACAACAATAGGGTGGACAAAAAAACCTCCAGCACTTTCTCTTCCTTCTGAGCACATATGGCCACTGCTATCTGAGTTATAGATTACAGCAGGATTTCGTCTGGGAAAGAATGAGAATGCTCTTAGCTAATCCTTGTTTTCTGTTTGTCGAGGGACAAGCATGACTGTGGAGAAAAAAAAAAAGGACCGCTGAGCTATCAAGATGAGAGCTGAACTGAGGAGCAGTTGAAGTGACAGCCGTTCAAACAAATGAATTGATTTTGACAGATCACTTTTGTGTATTGTTCTCATGTGTGCTCAATTATCTGTTGGTTTCTGGTTACTTGGCTTAAAAATTGGAACAGAACTGTGAAAAAATGCACTTTCAGATTACACTTTATGTATATTTCTTAAGATCATAGCCGACAGATCATGTTCTTGGTATATACCACACGACTGCCCTATTAAATCTCATCAAACAGCCCGTATCATGTCTTTTCTGTTTAGCCCTCCTCGAAGCTGCATGCTGCTGCGTTTATCAAGTCTGGACCAAATTCAAAATCTTCCAACAAAGTCTAAATTGGTGTAACAAGATCTGTACTTAGAGACACACGCGTGCCAAAACAAATTGCTCTAATGTTGAGAGACAGAAAAGAAAAGGGTTAGGAGGAATCTAACACCCAGGGAAGATGTAAGCCAGCAGAGGGAGGTAATCTTAGAGCTTCCATGGCCTGGAGGAGCGTACCCCCTGATGTTTAACCCAACTCAACTTGGCAGTTGACCAAATCGTGAGAACAAATGTTGTGTCTTCTTCAATTAGACACAAGTTTCTCTGTACAGCCAAAGCATGGGGGAGATTTTATGAAAAATGCAGAGTTTACATAAAAAAAAATAGCACACAGTTTTGTGGTATGTCTTAGAATTAAACTGTATTTTACGTGAACTTAATTCAATCATATCCCTCAGGTTGCAACTCATTTACAAACATCATTTGATCATTTGGCTAATGTGGCTAAAATTAATATAACCCTTTTTTAGTCTTTGCATTGCATTCAAAATGCAAACAATTTTAAGCAAATGCCATAAGTGACTTATAACAATAGTTCTACAAGAACTTTCTGAATAGACAAAGAATGAGTTTCCATGTTTCTCATTCTGTCTAGCAGCAGACATGGCAGTGAGATGGATACATCTTTGTGGTGCAGAACACAGCTGGTTGCAAATTCATCACTTACATTCATAAACCAAATACTGTATGTGTCATATCCAAGGCCAAAAACTCAAATCCATCGCCTCTCTTTAAAGCTTTTCCTTTCCTGGGTAAGCTGATATTTTAGGAAATCCCTTCCTTTGCCCACCTAAGGGATTACAAATACATAGCCCCCTCCACATAGACCTGTGTAGCCTTTATAGCGCTGCAATGTCAGAAATCTGTCCGAATTGAAAGTTTATTGCAGTGTCTTGATGATGTCTTGTGGCACAAGGCGAGGTCCTGAGGCTGTTCTGACTGTCTTAAATGTGCAAAAAAGACTGAACCTGTTACTCAGTGGTGATGACTTTTGAAGAGTCCAAAAAAGTGGCAACAAATGAAGCCATGTTTTTATAATTTCTAATTCCCACACACATCCATGATTTAAGAAACACACATTTACATTTGTATATTTCTGCATTTCTTTGTGTTGCATTACAGAATGCTCCATAGGTTTGGTCATTCACATGTAAAGCAATGAGTCTAAGAATCAGCATTTGCCGATAAACAATTTAACCTATATTATTCAAAATTAAAACCAAAATAGTAACGATTACTCCAGGTAATCTTGTGTGGAGTTGTATTAAATCCCCTTCAGCAAGTAATATTACTGTCATGAGCAAGCAGCAAAGAAATATTACTTCAGTCGTTCTTTTAGATAATGTAAGAAACCCTTTCCATTCCTGCTGTAAATGTATTTCACTCAATCATTGGAGTGCTCTGTCAAATATTGCCCCGACTATTGCTTCCCGAATAAAATGGGTTAAAACTAAGATTTCCTGTCTTGGCAGAAGTCTCAACTGAGAGCATGCCTCTGCCTGTAGAGAACCACAAAGACACATCTGCATCACAGCATTATGACACACTAACATACTACAAAACAAATTCAACCAAATGAAATGCACAGAGCTACTTGCCTTCACTGGGATGCAACAGTTGTGCTGTTAGTGTAAGTCATTAGTTTGTAGAACTAGAGTAATTAAATTAGGCTTATAAATAAGTTGCTGGAAAACCCCCGGAACTGAAAAAAAGAATATGTCATCATCAAAATTTCTAGATTAAATCCTCTTTTTTTTCAAAATCTCTCACTGAATTATCACATATAAAATCAAAAACTATATATATTATTATATTTTTTTTTTACTTTTATATTTTTCTTTTTCTTTTTAACAAATGTAAAGACATGCTACGTGGTGTGTAACATGGAGCAGGTGAAAGTCCCCTGATGCAGTTAGTGAATTAAAACATCAACATTTGAAAGCAAAAGAAGAGAAACATTTGTTGTTTGATGGGATGAACCAGAGAAATCTGAGAGGATGTTAAATCCTATTAGTCAGTGCAACAGACATTTTATTGTTTACTGCTTGTTAAATATCAAAGCTGATCAGTAATACTTACAACTACACCTTTCTCTTCCTACTTGTCACAAACAAAGGCTGTTGGGTTAGTTTAATGCCTGTAGGGATAAGGAGCATGAAAGGAATTACTACCCTGACCGTGCCACTTGACACACTCATCTCCTACTACAGGTGTGATGTCTGATATGGATGTCTGAGGAAGACAGTTTTTCTCTTTGTTCTCGTCCCCCATTATTTGGACTCTTCCAGGAAAGCTGTATGCCTCGCAATGCCAGTAAAGCTTCTTGCACAGAAGTCCCACCCCCATCCTTTGACCCGACACATCAACTGTTGCAGTTATGGTTCACGGAGCTACACAACTTTCCCAAAGACATTGTCAGCTGAAAGCATGAAAAAAAAAAAAACTAAGGTATTCATGCTGAACTTAACAAAATGATTCTACACAAGATAAACCCTACATGGTGCAATAATAATGAACAACTTGGTGTTTTGAATTGCTGAACAGCTTCTAAGCAACACATCCTAATTCTTGCTCCCTCTATATATATTGAGCAATATATATATATATATATATATATATATATATATATATATATATATATATATATATATATATATATATATATATATATATATATATTTCTTAAAAATTCTTACTTAAAGATGACTGTTTCACACTGAAGGGTACAGGAAATCTTGAGGTAGACGGATAGATTTTTTCAAAGTCACACACTAGAGTGGGGATCCCCAACATCACAGGATGTTATCTATGAACATGTAGCAGAACATCCTGCCTTCCTCTCACTACTTCACTACTTCAACACGACATTAAAGGAAAGGCACACTTAGAGGCGCTGAGGTAGTGTTCCAAAATCACGTATGCTTACATTCGTTTCCTGTGGTGTTTCAGTTTTGTTTTCTCTCCCTTTTGGGGTTCACAGATACTTTCTAGGCTTCTTGTCTTCCTTTGTTCTTATGTTTTCTCAGCTGGGGAACTCCTCCGTCTTCTGAGAAAGTGGAGCATTTCTCCTGAAAAACAGAGGTCAGTTGTGTTGCGTTTGTGTCTGACTCAATGCTCATAAGAAAGATATACCACTAATCAGAGGGATAAGGTCTCACACCTTTCTCAAGCTCCTCCTCACTCTAATTGATGGGTGTAATTTGATGGTGACAGTAACAGAGTTAGAAAGCAATTAGCGTCAGGGCCCGTCGGCACAAACACTGTGGAGAGGCTACCTGTGGGTCACATTTTAATTTGGTGAAGTGCTTAGTGCTTAGCAAAGGAGTCTGCCTTTGATATACTCAGTAGATGGTAAATCCTGTTAGTGCTAACTCCACAAACTACCCCACCAAACAATGTCCATCTAATCCACTGATTAGGAACACACTAAGAACACAACAAATTATTAGGGTGTCATCTGACTCTGGATTAAAATCCACACTTATTTGAAAAAAAAATAAAAAAATGGAAGGACAAGTAGAAATTACAAAGAGGGGAGCGAATAGGTGGAAACAGAAACCAGGCAATCATGGGAGGGGTTTAATTACGTAAAGCAACTGATTTGTGTTGTTTGTAGAAGGACTAATTGTCTTTTCCCCTGAGGAAGCTGTTCCCTAAAGCAGCATCTCCAAATTACTCTTCATACAATAAATCCTTATTGCTGGGGAATAGTGTTTTACCAACGACAAGAGAAAAAAGAGAGGAGAACCAAGGTTCATTTAAGACAATAACAGCACCACAAGGAGACTCATATTTTCACTTACATCCTCAAAAAAATAGGATAATCTGCAGTGTCTTGCGTCTTCTAATTAGGCCAGCACTGCTGATCTGGTGAGACAAAGTGCCATCCTTCTTTTTCCCTGAGGAGTTTAACATGGAGATTCCAAGCAAGATCATTGACCCATGACGACCTTTAACCTCCAATTAAATCATGTTTGATTTTCATTCACAGATCTTAGGTCAACTGGCCCAAATTTCAGGGTTTCACTGGATTTGAAAGTAACTTCTCCCTTGAGAAAAAAATTCATTTGACAGAGACTTTAGACATCCTTTTGAATGTCCAAAGTAGTACTTAGTGTTCTAGGGTGTTCAGCTTAAAACTTCTTGATGTGGTTAATAAAATTCTGCATATAAAGCATTTATTAAATATATTACACAGATACCCAACTGTACAGATCTTCATGTACTGATTGATATTTAATCCCAGTGTAATCTCTGTAAACCTTAAACTTAAAGTTTAGGTTCTGTGGTCAGTGAGCACGTAACCACAGAATTAAATTTGGTCACAAAGGTTTCCTAGAACCACTCTTGACCCAAAGTGCAAAGTCCATATTACATCTAATCTTCTGAAATCATTCAGATTCTTTTTGTTGTTGTTCTGCATGTCTAAAGTCTTTAACTATTCAGATAGACTGTAATCCTGTGGAAGTCAACTTGGTCATTTTCTAAAAATAGAAAATATTTGAACTCTGAAAAACAAAACAATCCAGTTGTGAGTTAATCTGTTATCCCACAACATGGTGTAATAATAATGAACAATTTGCTTAGAAGCTGCTCAGCAATTCAAAACACCAAGAGAGTTTGAGCACTATGGGTTGCTCCTTGACAGATTATTTTATGTTTTATATTTGTTTATGTTTGGTCGATATTTATTTTTAATAAAAATCAATGGTATGGTCTATTTTGATTAAAGAAATTCAACAGCTCTCTGTTACCCTCCATCCATCCATCCATTTTCTGTTCACCCTTGTCCCTAATGGGGTCAGGAGGGTTGCTGGTTCCAATCTCCAACTACGTTCCGGGCGAGAGGCGGGGTCACCCTGGACAGGTCGCCAGTCTGTCGCAGGGCAACACAGAGACATACAAGACAAACAACCATTCACACACACACTCACACCTAGGGAGAATTTAGAGAGCCCAATTAACCTGACAGTCATGTTTTTGGACTGTGGGAGGAAGCCGAAGAACCCAGAGAGAACCCACCATGCACAGGGAGAACATGCAAACTCCATGCAGAAAGACCCCCGGCCGGGAATCGAACCCAGGACCTTCTTGCTGCAAACTCCATGCAGAAAGACCCCCGGCCGGGAATCGGACCCAGGACCTTCTTGCTGCAAGGCAACAGCTCTACCAACTGCACCACTGTGCAGCCCTACCTATAACCCTCCTTTTTATATTTAATTCCATGGATGTACTTGAACATGAACACATGTACTCACAAGTAAAGACGTCTTGTAGCTCTCATCCTAAACTACTCATCCCAGCTATTGCATTTCATATCGCTGGGGTCCGAGCACCAAAACTCTAATTCACTCTAATCCACATAAATCTTTCTAACAGCATCTTTGTTCCATGTGAGTCTCTCCAGACTGAATTTACTGTGAAGCCAGTCCTGCACCATCATTGGCTCAGCCACTCAGCAAAGACAAAACCACCATTCAACATAATAGAAAATAAAACATAAAATTGCGCTGTGATTAAACTACATTTGAAGTGTGTGACCATAACTATAACATTTCAATAAAACAGGGGGAAAGTTCCTATCTATGAAGCATGGTGTTCATATTGTGGGATTGCTGCAGGATGGATGGAATTGGGGAAAATTTCAGCAAACTATATTGCTGACAGTGATATGATAGTGATATCTGAGGAAAGTGATTATATATATATATACTTTCATGAATTGCTAGAGGGTAACTTTTGATTTTGTATTCATGAAGATAATGATATTGTGAAATTAAATCATGTTTTAAGTGAAAGGGAAACAAAGAAATAAATGTTTTAAGAAAATCAACATTTTAAAGAGAAACATGACACTAACATAGACATGTTTACCACTTCAGGTAAAGCAGCTATTGCTTGTTTTGTTTTCTTTTCCACCTAAATCAAAGTACGCACCTAAGTCACATATTCAAGTAATCAATATGTTTGAGGATGGCTGAACTTTGGTTATTTGCTATGTTATTTCAATTATCTATGAGTATGACTATTAATGAACACGTGCAATCCAGTACACACAACTTCAAGATGTACATGTCCAATCTTCTTCCTTGTTCCAATAAGTGCTGGACGTAGATTTTGTGGATGAAAATGAAAACATAAGTTATGCAAGGCTTCAGATTGGTGATAAGCCAGTAATAACTAGGGCGTTTAAACTGGTTGGATTTGTGAAAATTCTATCTGCACAGACAGAGCCAAACCTCTGGCCCGCGCTAAACCAAACAAAAGAGGTGGGAAAGAAAAGACCAGAGAAATCACCAAAGATTGCACAATGACTCATTGTATGTTCGTCATGTATGAATGTGACTATGCAAAAACAGAGACGTGAGCCGTGCCAGCATTTTCTCTTTCTCTTTGACACATGTGTCTGCAAACAATGAAAACACTCCCCTTGTTTTTAAATAATTATTGGAGAAAGTGATTAAATGCTTCTTTTATCTAATCAATATAATTTGAACTACATGTCATAAAGCACAATAAATCATCGTGATGGTTAAAAACCTAGAATCTCCCTTTGTTTTAATGCAGAAGACAACACAAACTATAACTACATTTGATTCAATCTACACTTCATTAAATAAGTATAACATTCAAAGTAATGGTCTTTAATGGATATATTCTACTGTGGCCATATATCTGAGGTTTGTCTGTGAGTCTGCAGACATGTGAGTCTAACTGGCAAAGTAACAATATTTCCAGCCTAGACTAATGTCTTTACCAGCCAGATGCAGCCTGAATGGAGTGCAACAGGAAACACATAGCTGTCATCAAGACATGCTCCTGTGGCCAGGGGTTCAGATGACAAAAAAAAAAAAGATGCTTAATTTATGCATTGAATGAGCTTTCATGATTCCTGAGAAGCCTTCCAAGTCACAGTCCTAAAATTAGTGGACTTATAGTTGTTTTTTTTTCTCTTTCGGTAGGAGCGAGTTGAAATAAATAAATAAATAAAAAGGCAACATATTTTGAGCAGCGCTGTGTCTCAACTTCAGCTTTACATGGAGTGAGAGTAGTTTTCACAGATGGAGAACAAATGTTCTTTTCAGGGTGAGTTACACAAGACTGTGCTCGAGCACAGCCCGGCAGTCAGCTCACTTTGCTGCAAATGCTTTTGAAAAGCAGCCACCAGCGAACGTGCTCATGGCAAACATTACTTGTTCAATTGATTTGTGATGCAATGCACCGAGAAGATCGGGATTTGTGTTTGCTTTATTGCATTTTTCACTTTGTTTGCAGCTAAGCACTTGCCAAATCATTTTACACATTGATCAGAATTGATCAAAGAAGCTGAAGCATGGCCTACTTAAATGGGAACTAATCAGCCTCGATGTTTCAACATCATCACCCTTACCTCATTTGAAGAAGCTGGAGTTGTTGTAGCAGCGATTTTATATGCAAGGCCTAAATACGCAGTAAATCAGACCCACAAGGAATCTTTGTTTTAAGGAATCACTTACAACAGCACAACTGTGCCAGGTCAAAATGTACTGTTTGCAAAGGAATATTACCACTTGTTAAACAGACTTTAACAAACAAACTTCAGTCCAGATTATTAGCACATAATTACGTGGTGCACATAATGCTTTGTGTGCTACAAGTAAGCATTTCTGCCGGTAACTTTCTGAAAGTATCCAATTTGTGTACAAAGACTTTATCAACTAAGGACCATGACACCCACTCAGCTTATACCTTGTGTACCATCGGAGACTAAAGTGTTAGAAAGGTTTCATTATTTTCATTTCATTCTATTAGCAACTTTTCACTCAATTTTCCTTCTATTTTAATAAGTCAAACAAACTTGTGTTTCCATATGTGTTGTGAAAGTGTGTCTTTCATATTTTGTTGTCAGTCAGTGTGTGGGGTACTTGGTAAAAAGATGGTACACTTTTATGAAAGTTTATATGTCAAACATGTTGGTTTTGGCTGCCATGGATTTGAGCTAGCAGTCTCTGCAAATAAATGTAAATGTGCAAAGGTTCGTAGGTAACTCGTTTGTTTGCACAACAAAAGCAGGAGGGCAATGAGCCTGGAGGCCTGCATAGATATGTGCAGGCTTATTAGCTCCAGATATTTTTTCACCAGAAAATAAAAATCAAGATCTTGTTTTTTCAAGACCCATTTGCTCCCAACAAACAGATGTTGTCTTGAGATCTTGCTTCAAAATTTCCAAAAAATGCTTCCACCCCCCTCTGCAATCCTAAAATACAATCTAATTTGTGAAATGCACCAGAACCTCGTACAAAACACTCTTACTGTGAGCTGTGGGCAAATCACTAAGTTTTACCTTAAAATCATATCACAAATAGGTGAGGGTATTTATGCAAAATTTATTGAGACCTGTGCTGCTGTTGCAGTTGTTCCACTAATGTGCAAACATTAAATGACTGAGAACTCTTTAATGAATGAGTTAAGAATAATAAGATTGCAGTGGGAGCAGAGGAGAAAAGGAGACAGAGGAATGAGAGTTGCCCTTGTGTGTGAACACTATTGCCATTGTGTTTGCGAGTAGGTGTTTCAGTCTAGATTGGTGGGCCCAGTGCTGTAATTGTTGATTGGAATGTCAGGCAAGTTAGAAGATGTGTTTCGGACTACTGGGAGTTATTGTCCGTGAGCGCTCCAACGTCAGGATTCTGGGGTCACAAACTCCAATTTAGTTTATAGCCTTTTATTGGGCAATTTAGTGTCTGTGTGACCATGGGAAGTGCATTCAGAAAACACTGAGACATTTAACAAGTAGTATGACTGCTATGGACATACAATAACCATGTCACAGCTTGTCTGGAGAAAAAAAAAAAAAGCTAATTCTTGTTCACTGCCTTATGCCACATCCCTCTGTATGTAAGAATGTGTACATTTAAATAAATTCCCAAAGTGGCAACCTCATTTAGGGCATTTATGTCACAGAGATGTACAGTGGTTCTTAGGCAAGATCATTAATGTCAGCTGCCTATTATTATAATAACTAGGGTTAGGGTAGGGCTAGCCTTTGCTCAACTGCACATGTTCAGAGGAAAACCCTTTAAGTCGCACCACACCTGCCTTTTTTAAACATAACCTCATTATCCACTCTGTAATCTATGGCTCCTAAATAACATCTCCCTTTAGAAAGCAACATTGTGAGACTTCCTCAGTTTCTACCGTCTTTCCCGTTTCATTAGGAATCACTCAGCACTTCAGAGGAACATTCAATTACACCCCATTGGTAATTAAATGTTCCTCAAATGAGTTAATTTAAATCATCTTAATTTGGACTTCAGTTGGGATTTTATTGCAGAGCTCAAATGAACATTAAACGCAACACCCACTGGGAATGTTTGAAGGGCTAGGCTCACAATTACAGTCAGATGACATTTTAACCGTCTTAGCTGCATACCAACTGAGAAGACACCATTATCAAAAGGTGATTCAGACTCCAGCTTTAAAACATACAACAGCCCATATTGTTAACAGCACAGTGTCATAGGTCATGTAAGTTTATAAGGGAGAGATGATCAGATGATTCACATTATTGCATAACAATGGAGCCATAATGTGTTGTTTAGTCTTTTTACAATTAGAGCAAATGTGACAGAACCTCTGGTTATGTATAGTTAACATTAGGAGATTTTGTCTGAATTTAGGAACAAAAGAATCAGAGAACATTTTTGCAGTTGTGACCAAGGTTTTCAACGGAAAGCTTGAAATTATAAAAAGACTGAGATGTTATTACCGATTCTTTAATTTTATGTGTTATATTGTTGTATTGCATACAGAATAGCAAATATTGAAAAAGAAAAGAAGGTGTTTAATTCACAAAATGATGTAGAAAACACTAAAATGTCTCTTCCATTTTTCTAATGGTAATTAGGTGTCTTTTATAATAAATAGTACACATATCAGATGTAGGATTAAATATAAGTTACTGCTGGAATGTAGGATACTTTAAACTGTAGTCTTTAAGTATTACTTTTGGAATTGGACACACATTTTACATGCATTCAATTGAATTTTAATCTCTGCGAAATAGTAGTGTGTGTCAAAAAGGCCACTTCCACAATGGTCCACCCCTTTGCACTTCACAATTATGGAAGCAATGTCAAAGTCTTGCTGAAATAACTGGAAATAATTTACTCTGATTGTAAAACTTTAGTTTTAAATGGGGGTTCATATTCTCAACTGTTGTGTAGGAAAAGGTCAGATTACTGTTGTGTTAATATAATAATAATTTGATTATTACATCAAATCATTTGGTAGTCTGATGACCAAACCCATAAGATCATGACAAAAAGATATTACACTCTTTGAATTCATAAACCACAAATTCTACCATGTCATTCTTTATTAAACAAAAATGAAGCTGGGGTGCTGTGGTGGCGCAGGGGATAAGCACAACCCACATATGGAGGCCTTAGTCCTCGATGTGGCCGTCGCAGGTTTGATTCCCGGCCTGGTGACCTTTGCCGCATGTCTCTCCCCTCTCTCATTACCCACTTTCCTGTCAATTCACTATCAAATAAAGGCCTCTGGAGCCAAAAAGAAAAAAAAAATGAAGCCAAAATGTAAACATTTGTAAAAACTAAATAAAAACTACCCCAAAATTCTGAGATACAATAGAGCTCCCACTGAGAGGCCTATTAAAGTAGTATATACCTTCTGCTTGGCAAGCTGTCTGAATCTGAACATTTCAGATTTTTCTTAACCTTAAGAGATTAAAATCTCAGAAGAACATGTTTGTTCTTGTAAAAGTAACATTAGATCTTTATGTGCAAATACCTACTAAATCTTAAATTTGATATGTGTACATACATTAATGCTAATGAAGGGGAATATCTGACCAAAGAGGTAAGTAGTAATGTTGTCTCCTATAGAAGGTCAGGAACCAAAATGTTTCATAATATTTTAACCTAAAGAAGTGAAGAAGTCTTTCCCTCTGGCCTTTCTCTTTCTTCTTTTGCTCTGCTCTAACTAGCTTGCTGACTCTGTAATTGTGAATACCACAGTTTATTGTTACTGTAAGATCCAGGTGACAATAGCCCAAGGGCTTCACCAGAGACTTACCAGAAACTTGAGCAGAGTATGATTAGTTCTGAAAACATAACTGTAAAAGTGAAGGGCACATAACATCCCGAATAATATAAACTGAAATGTACCTTCAGAAAATTCTCCATTGTCAAACACATGAATTTACTGCAGCATTTCTGCCATACTCAGCAATGACACTGCAATATTTTAAAAATACACAGTACAACTGTGAGATTGTTTGTTTTGTTTTTTTTTCCCCTGGAAGATTCACACCTCTGATATGTTTTAACCTAAAATCCTATTAAGATTTGAATAACCAGTATGTGTGAATGCATTACACAAAGATACATGCATAAAGCCAGAGTTCCAGGGTCACTCTAGAGCATTGCATGCATTCAGTTAAAGATGAAAGTCTAAGTTGTGTGAAACCATCACAGAGAAAACTTGGAAAGCTATCCAACAGTTAATATATCATTTACTTGCAGTACATATTAACTTTACACATGACAGTAAACCAATACATTATGTTCATGTGAATGTAATTATGGCTAATATGCAAACCTTTCTGCCAGCTCTTGTGCAATATTGACCAGTCTTGTTCGATTACTGAACATGAGGTGAACAGTATAGTACACATTTACAAACCTCAAAACAGCAATTTGAAATTTGTTATTTGATTTAACAAATATTCATTTTGGAGGGGATTGATATTAAACCTTGAAACTCTGTGCCACCCTAGTGTGGAGTGTCACAGCCTAGAAAACGTGCTACACACAGGACTGTAACACTGGTTCACTGTTGCCCATTCAGCCTCTGAGTTGATCCTGCTTGAGTTAAACACCAGCACTCTTCTCTCACATAACTCCCATCAGCTGCAGGTGACTAAATATTTTCCATCGGTCTCAAGGAGGCCATCCAAAATCAACCTCAGTCTACAGATGTGATCTCCTCCTGACCTTGTTTTGTCTGCGCTGTCCTCTATTGCACCCTTCTGAGCCTCACCCTCCTTCCGACTAATGGATTAAGGTAATTATGGCATGGCTGTGCCCACATTCTGTTGGTAGGGTGAAAATTGATATTCCAGTTTTGCTGTTCTCACCGGACTGTTGATGAAATTGCACTAGGCTTGAGCAATACCACAATTTCTTGTCTGTAAAGATGTAAAGCATGGCTTGTATTTGTGCACTTTGATTTTATTATCAAGAATAATACTCAGAATAAGGCTGTGACTTCCTTTTACCAACTATGTGCTGGCAGGGAGCTATCAGCTGTGAGGAATGTAAAAAAAAAACTTGAAAAGAATTACCTTATCAAGTCTCAGCTAGAACTGAGCAACCCCCACAACCTGCATCCACGCAAACACCATCTGAAAAACAGAAAACATCTCAGTGAACTCTGATCAGGCTACTTGATTCACCTTTATCAGTCAACAACGCAGAGGGATTCCAGTTAAGGTTGCACTAATAAACTAATGAATGCTACTCCTTGTGCTATTTCAAAAAGCTGGAGAATCACCTGCACAATTCCTAAAAAGAGAATTCAGAACAAATGAAAGCTGATACATTTAGATTTTGGTTCCCATTTCATACTGGTAAAATGCATTTAAGATATAACCGAAAGGATTTTACCAATTTGTTAGAAAATTTGATTGTTAGAAAACCGGAGATGGAAGCAATATTAAGTGTGTTGCAGTGTATCACCATCGACTGACTGGGTCTTGAAAAATGTTCTTTGAAAAAAACTTAAAATCATATCTTGTCTCTCTGTGCTTTTTAGATTCCTGTATGCACCCTTTTAATAGTAGGCTCAATCATACATGTGAATGGTGCCAGTTTCTTTTAAGAAGATTCTTCATCTATTCATGAACCATAAGCCCTATACCAGTCCTTTGTGGTTAAGTGTATTTAAACTTAATTCCTCTAGTTCTTTTGCCTTTAAAATTTCTGGAAACTTTGTTCTATCGATGTTTTTGTTGATTTAGGGTGAGTGTAAAACATACCTCAGGTACAACATACAGGGCAGAAATATCCACAGCCCTTCAACTTCTCTGTGGATCAAATTCTGTACAATCATAAAAATAAAAAAAATGAAGGAATACTTTAAAGTGTTTCTCTCTGAATCTATGCATGACAGTATGAAGAGAAAGGGCACACAGAGATATGCTCTGCAGAAAAAAAAAAGTCCCATACTGTCTCATGACCCTGTTGTACACAAGTCAATTAGAAGTTGGAAGACCTCTGAACTGAGATAAAGTTCAGTGTGCTGGAGATCTTTTTATGACACCTAAAGCAACGCCTGGGCTAGAACTCAGATAAAGTGATTTTTTTATTTTTTATTTTTTTTTTTTATTACACTCGCACATCATAACAGTTTGAACCGAACACCGGGGTCACTAGCATTCATTTCTTTGGACATGACGTCTTGGACATTAAACCTTCTAGCAGGACTCATCTTAAGTTCACAAGGGAATGTCGCTGTATCTTCTAAAAATATGCATAGAAATGTATCTTATATATGTGTGTGTATGCGTGTGCTTCTAATTATGTCTAAGAACACATGTTTCATGTTCTTTCTAATCGCTTTCTTTCTCCTTGCAACTTGTGCATAGAACTGCCTGAGAGGAATGCTTACATGACCAAAAGGTGGCAGTGTTGAGTTTTGCAATTTTGTTCATAGCGGAGACGGGACAAACCTCCGAGTTCATTCGTCATATTATTTACATGACAAATTCATATTTAGCGCTCAGACGAAGACTTGTATCCGAGGACCGTTGACGGTTAATGTGTGGTGCGACATGTAGATGTAATTGAGAAAAAATATTTAAAAAAACAAACAAACCATATATTAAACAAATCTTAAAAAGGACTGTAATATATGTGCAGAAAAGATACACTAAAATAGAAAAGTGTATTTCTATTTTAGTGAAACGATCCGAAAAAATCTATCTATCTATCTATCTATCTATCTATCTATCTATCTATCTATCTATCTATCTATCTATCTATCTATCTATCTATCTATCTATCTATCTATCTATCTATCTATCTATCTATCTATCTATCTATCTATCTATCTATCTATCTATCTATCTATCTATCTATCTATCTATCTATACTTTTCATTTAAATGTTAGCATATAAAACTTTCTTGTGGTCCGTATGTCATATATAGTTTTGATGCATGGAAAACACTTTATTTAATAACTAAAATACTGAGTTATTAAACAAAGTTCAATCGTTGAAGCCAAAGAGAGTAAGTCGGGCTGACAGACAGCTGGTGGCCTCTGTCAGTTGAGAAAAGTTTGTTTCTGAGCGCTTCTGATATGTTAATTAGCTCTGCGAGTGTGCGACCCTATTGGCTCTTCGTCCGAGTCAATTTCCCGTTTCCAGCCTTACGTCAGGGCGGCTACAATGCTCTTAAACTCATCTGCTGTGTGATCCCAGTAAAAAATCGTCCCACTAGGTACTCGGCGGCATCAAACGTGCGAGACCGACTCTCGGCTTGTTTCCCCCTACACCGTTCTCCGCTCGCGCAATGTGTTCCTGAAGAAGGCGTAAAGTGTTAAATGTTTGAAACACAAAACCACCGTGTTTCACATGCTGAAAGAGGACTCCGCTACTCGTGCGCGCGGCACTGCTGCGTCTGTGCAATAGACTCCGCAAAGAAAAAACTCCTCTCGCACGCCTGCAACTCCGTGGCTGCGCAGAAAGGACGCTGCGAAACCTCGTTTTTTCAAGTTTCAAGACAAACGCTTAAAAAATCAAACTGGCTCACGTCTTTCCCAACCAGCCCAGTTTGACAGCTGCTCTTCACCCCGCTTGGAGGACTGTCAGCAGCAGCAAGAGGATGGCATCAGAGCTGGCAATGAGCAACTCCGACCTGCCCACCAGTCCCTTGGCCATGGAATATGTTAATGACTTCGATCTGATGAAGTTTGAAGTGAAAAAGGAGCCGGTGGAGCCCGATCGCAACATCAGCCAGTGCAGTCGCCTTATCGCCGGGGGATCCTTGTCTTCCACCCCGATGAGCACGCCTTGCAGCTCGGTGCCCCCTTCCCCAAGCTTCTCGGCGCCCAGTCCGGGCTCGGGGAGCGAGCAGAAGACACACATAGAGGATTTCTACTGGATGTCCGGTTATCAACAGCAGTTGAATCCAGAGGCGCTGGGCTTCAGCCCCGAAGACGCTGTCGAGGCGCTCATCAACAGCAGTCACCAGCTCCAGTCCTTCGATGGCTACGCTAGGGGCCAGCAGTTTACTGGCGCGGCCGGGACAGGAGGTTCCATGGCCGGGGAAGAGATGGGCTCCGCCGCAGCCGTGGTGTCAGCTGTGATCGCTGCGGCAGCTGCCCAGAACGGGGCGCAACACCACCACCACCATCACCACCACCACAACGGTAGTCACCACCAGGCACCCGGCGTTCAGTCCAACGGCACTTCTGGGACGAATCACCCTCACATGCGCCTGGACGATCGGTTCTCAGACGAGCAGCTGGTGACCATGTCGGTGCGGGAGCTCAACCGGCAGCTGCGGGGGGTCAGCAAGGAAGAGGTGATCCGACTGAAGCAGAAGAGGAGGACCCTAAAGAACAGAGGCTACGCTCAGTCATGCCGGTTCAAGCGGGTTCAGCAGCGGCACGTCCTGGAGGGGGAGAAAACGCAACTCATGCAGCAGGTCGAGCACCTAAAGCAAGAAATCTCCAGGCTGGTCCGGGAGAGGGACGCGTACAAGGAAAAGTATGAGAAGCTCATCAGCAACGGCTTCAGAGAAAATGGATCCAGCAGTGACAACAACCCTTCATCCCCGGAGTTTTTCATGTGAGTCTCAAACTTATCGCGAAAAAAAAAAAAGTCACCCCTCCGAAAAGTTTTGGTTATGAAACCTTTTTTAATTATCTTTTTTTTTTTTTTTTTTTGCGCAAAGCCAAATAGACAAAGAACTTATTTTGTCAAGTTTTTTTTATGATTTTATACTTTTTTGTTCTTGTTTTTTCCCCTCTTTGTTTAAAGAAGCAATTCCCTCAAGTCTGTGACTGTTTAGATGTGGAGTTTTTTTTTATTATTATTTTGGACAGGCATTATGAGGAAACTTTCATCCATTGTTCTTTGTTTTTGTTCTTTTATTATTAGCTGTATATAGCACATACGATGTCTGTCAGGCTCTTTTTCCACCGCTGTTCATAAGGTTTGCAGTGCTCTTTTTTTTTCTTTTCTTTTTTTTTTTGAAAGTTGACTCAACGTCCCGCTGTTCATAAAGTGTGCATGCATGCATCAAGCATACTGCTATGAAGTTTATCAGTGTTTCCTTTTACAACATTTTACTTTTAATTCAATGTACAGGTCCCTGTCAAAGCTGCAAACGGGCTATTTTTTATTATTATTTTTATTTGTTATTTTATTTACCAAACTTGGAGGATCGCAAGCTTGCCATTTGACGCCACCTCATCTCATGCGTTTGTTTCTCATTGTGTTGAACAACGAAAATGACTGTACTTTCATCACAAACTATCCATTGTTTTAAAGAAATTTGCTATTGAACTGCCCTGCATGCTGGACATGTATGGTTTTCCTTTCTTTATTTTTGTGCTTGAAGATGTTCTCTTTGTTCCTCTTTCTTTATATTTGGTCGGATGACTCCAGCATGTCATTCATAACTCCATCTTGGCCTCACTTTTTTGGGACGAACGCAAAAAAGTGACAGGACTCCCCCCATCCTCCCCTTTAAACGTATACAAGTGCATTTCAGCTGTGTTGAAGTGCTCCACCATCGACTGTCATTGTAGGCTGCAGAAAGTGCGCACAGCATTACCTGATGGAACTTTTGTCGGCGGAGATCCTGCAGCGAGAGGACGCAAAAAAAAAAAAAAAAAAAAAAAAGACTTCACAATTATAAGCAAATCACCAGTCCAGTCTCTGGAAGCCTAGTCTGTTGCTATAAGACTTTGTTATTTAAATATAGCTATACCATTGTGCATATGTCAATAATTTGAATAATTTTCAATACGTAATTTAATTCTAAAGTTTTGTGATGTAAGTTGCAAACAACAACAGGTTGAAACACAGATTGCCAAAGCGAGGAGAGGTTGTTTTGAAAAAAAAAAAGGACAAAAAAAATCGTTAAGAAAAAATTGGCTACGCTCCAGTTTATAAAGTGAGCAGCATTGTCCAGTTCAGAAACTGCTTTTGCAGCATGCATTAATAAACTGAAGTGTGCGCTTTGATTTCACCCACATATTTAATTATTATTATTATTTTTTATTTTACAGTAATATTTAAAATGATAAAAGTGCATAAAAATACAATTTGAAAAGAAAAAGAAAAAAAATTGTTTAATTGTTATTGTTGAAGGCGAAGTGACTTGCAATATTCTTTCGAGAAATGTGTCTCTTTCAAACTGACGTACTGAACTGCACTAAAAAAAAAAGAAAAAAAGATTTCGCCTATCGCTATGTGGGAGTCAGGGAAATAAAGAAGTTCATCTGGACAGCTCTCATAAAGATAAGATTGACACCCTGTTACGACTTAATCGTAACGCTTTAATGTTTAATGATCAGGTCGGAAGAGAATGTTGTTTGTCTTTAAACAAAGTCAATATTTGCAAAGCAATAACTAATTATTATAATTATAATAATAATTATTATTATTCTAATCGATGATGTCTGGACATTGTTGGATCTTCAGGGATTGTTACCCTGCATGTACAAAAACGAAAGCACCATTCGCTAATGAATCTTAGAAATATGTTAATTATTCTTTTTTTTCTTATACATAGTATATATATAAAAATATATATATAAATATTTTGCTGTGCAAAATTATACCACTCACTAACCTTATGTGATGTTCATATGTGCTCGTTTTTTTTTCCATTTCATACAATTAAAAGATATGCAATAAACGTATGTAACTGTCTTCATTAAGTTTCTCATCTTTTTCTCTTTTGATTTGTCTAGAGACGTTTTGTCTTCGTGACTGAAGCATTCATTATGGAAATTATAAACAAGCTGATGTGCCACATTGACTATTTAGTTTCAACTTTTTCTTTCTTAACTATTTAATATATTTTTTTTTATCCCACTAACAATTAAATGACTGGTCATGCCAAAACAGTGGTGAAAAGTTTCCAAAATATTTTGAAGCTATGAGCTTAAATGTATAAAATAAGATTTTGGACAGTAGCTTAGACTGATAGAGGCCATACCTTCTAATGCATGTGAGATACTGTAATCTGGATTATCCCAGTTGATTATAATAATTTTTTCCCCCTATGACAAGTTTAATGTCTTTTTTTAGCTCACGTAAATCATATTTCCCACACGTCTACCTTCAAATTTTAACAAAAAATAAATCTTCCCACTGTATAACACAGCTTTGTTCCCATTTGGGTTTCATATTCTGATTTTACATGTTCTATATGAAACCATTTCCCACCATCTCTATCTAAAACTGATTATAGGGTTTATTTAGCTGACAGTTTCTGTTAATTTTATTGAAAACTGTGATGAGTGTGTGCGCGTGCGAGAGTGTGTTTGCAGGCTTTCTAATAGTTTTTGAGCGTGTTCCTGTGTGTAAAGCTTGTGCCAGCATGTGTTTATATGGGTATGGATTCAAACGTGGGTGTATTTCCCTGAATGAGAGTTTTAATTGCATTTCTACATGCAAGTTCCTAGTGGTTTTGCATGTTTCAGATTTGCACCTCACTTTTGTTCTTTCTCATTGTCCTGTTTGCCTCTGTGCGGCATCCTCGCTTTAGAGCATTTGTCAGTGGCGTGTCATCGTTCGGCCTACCCAGTTTCGCTCAGCCTTGCTCTGTTAGTCAGTGGGTCTGATTGTTGGCCTCATGCGGACGTGCTCAGGTCGACGGGTTTCAATGAGGGCACAGCTGTGACAAGCATGTGAGTTGGCGCACGAGAAGGTATCAGTATAAGTCAACTGCTGTGGTGAGCAGGAAAACTTCTGCACTTCTCAACTAAATCTTTTGCCTTTTTTCTTCTTTTTTTTTTACTGCTGTTTATACATCTTTGGTTAACCTCTTTCAACATAGCTATTTTACTGCACCATAGTGATAACTGAAAATGCTTGTCTTCTGAAACACAAGATGAAAAGTGCTTTTGTAAGTTCTGGTACGAGGAGTAGCCTCTTGGGCATCTTGTTTCACCGTTCCAGAACAATCTGTTTTTCAAAACAGGAAAACCAATGCGCCAAAATACATTTTGAAGAAACACTCAGGGCTTCAGAGGACAGATTCATAAAAAGTGAACCACACTCTCAGTGTTAATAAAGCACTTAATTATCTAATTTTGTTCAGACAGTAGATTTTGCAGGTATACATTTATTACTGAAATTACACAGAGACAAAGAGATAAAAGTCAAACTACACCACCTGCAGATGATGATGCACTTACACACCTCCCCAAAAAACAGGGAGGGGAGGAAAAAGGCATTTTTAACCCACCACTTGTATCCCACTTGAGACGTGTGCTGCTGCTGCTGTGGTGGCTGATTTGCCCCGAGTGAGTGGAGAGGCTGAGACAATAGTCGGTCTTGGGCTGAATTAAATGATTTTGCTGATGATTAATAGTGGTGTGGGCCACTGGCTCCTGCGATGTAGAGATGATAAATCGTGAGTGCAGCTCCGTGCAGCTGTACCCGTTTTGGGTCTTAGCATGCACACACCATGCAATTTACAACCAAGCTGCTCTCCTTCTTCCTCAATTTATCTAATTACATCTATTTGATCTAAGCAGTAGTGCTGCTGTATTTTGATGTTTCATATTAAAGACAACACTAAACTAAATTACTTCAGGGAGATTAACTCTTTGTTATTTATTTATTTATTTTTTTACCCTTTTCTATTTTACATCTGTGTTTGACATTTCAGAGACAAAATTCGTTTTGGCCAGATGTTTGGCTTCACTCTGCTGAATGCCAGGCATTTTTGTGGCACGGCTTTTTAAGTCCCTTGAGTGGTATGTAAAAAAATAAAAGAAAATGCTTTAAAGTTAATTCTTCATTGTAGATTTTATTTTTTTTAAATCTATTTTTAGCCCTTTCCTCATTAGAATAGATACCGTAAATGGAGTCAAACTAAAGGGGCACGATGTGAAAGCTACCCAATATCTGAGTCAAGACAAAACTACTTGTCAAAAGATGCTGCCTTTTTAACTCTGGTACCTGTGCACTGTGGTTACATTTGTAATAAACTGATAGATACTCCAGAGTTGTGCCCATGTAAAACTTTGGTGCTTTGTGGGCTGACTCTACAAGATGCAGCGCAACGTTCACTGATGTAACCGTAGGTCAGTTGACAGAATAAAACTTCAAAGCTGGTTCTAGACGTGAAATATTGTACGGTTAAGATTGCACTGAAAGGAATGAAACAAATCTTTGCATTGCTGCAAAGATTAGTAATTTTGGCCTGTGTGAGATGCTGATTGGTGCTTGTGCAGACAAGTACAACGTGGATGTGTGCGTAAACTTATTTAGGTGTCTCTGCATGCGTGTAGCTGTCTCTCTTTCGGACAAAAGGATGAACAGAGGTCAGAAGTTACAGTGCACAAGGCTGCTCTCAAAGTCATTAGAGTAATCCTAACCCTGGGGACCTCATTCTCATTTCCTCTGCTCAGACCCCACTGAGTGAAATATGCATGCACATCCAACATGGAAGACAGAAAATTCAAACATTCCTGTCAAATTGCTATACATTTCCCAGACAGTTAAAAAAATCAACCTTTTAAAGCATTTTCTAAGTATAAACCACATTTTAAATAGCTTATTTGTGAAGCTTATTTGTGAGAGTAAAGCTAGTATTACGTGGATAATCTCCTCCATGAGGATGGTGGCATTAAGACAACTGTCCAACTTTTACTCAGTTTGGTAAAGGCAGAAGGGTCTTGATGGTTACTTCTATCCTCATTTCTATGCTTTTTCTCAACAGAAACAGTGTCACTGTCAAGTACAGGAAGAACATTGAGGATAACTTCATGCTAATCATACTGTATTCCATTTCCACCTTATGGATCCATCACAATCCTCTATAAATGAGGCCCCCACCACGTCTTTTCAGAGTAAAACAGAAGAAAGCAAAATCATTTTCCCTCCTTTCAAATTGGCAGTAAACCACACTTACTGACTTGAACTTTTGTGTGTCTTGTTTCACACTTTAATGGGGCTTAATCAAGACAACTATGAAATGTAGTACAATTAAGAACAAAAAACATCAGAGCAATTGCAGTTGTGCAATTTCTAGTAATGTTCTGAGTAATAACAATAAAGAAATGTTTTTTTGTCTTGTTCATGAGAAAAGGCATACCACAAAAAAGATTCCAGTAGATGTTCACATGGTTACCAGTGACACCAGACAATCCAACAAGACAGCAGTTACACTGATCACTGGCCTACTCTGTGTTTGAGCAGCCATAAAGACAAAAATAATTCAAAGACTTTCAGTCATTCAATGAATTTCAGGCATCAGTTAACATCTGTGACCGATCATCAGAGTTGACTTTGCACTTTGTACACCTTCTTCCTTTGTGGCAGAAAGCACATCTCAAATAGATATTAGGAGGAAATGCGTGGTGTCATTAGAGAATTGTCCTTGAAAGACTTGCTGCCGGTTATGTTGGTAATGAGGTGGTATAGCCACTTGAAGGGATAATTTTATATGTCTGTAAATAGACCCAGACTAGAAGCCTGTGACTCAAACAAATGCAAGATTATCTTTCAACCGTAGCGACACCATGGCTGATAAAATAACACAAAGATAAAAATATGATTTTAAAATAGTAGATAAATAGATAGATAGATAGATAGATAGATAGATAGATAGATAGATAGATAGATAGATAGATAGATAGATAGATAGATAGATAGATAGATAGATAGATAGATAGATAGATAGATAGATAGATAGATAGATAGATAGATAGATAGATAGATAGATAGATAGATAGATAGATAGATAGATAGATAAATAGATAGATAGATAGATTACAGTATTTGTTACAACATTGTTGACGGATTTGAACATTTTAGTAACTCAATCCACTAAGATAAATACTTTATATTGAATAATTACACACACACTCTGAAGTTTTCACTTTTGATAACTTACAGGTAAGATAAACATGGCATTTTACATTAGAATTCAGAAGACCAATAATTTATTAAAAGTCTGTTAATTACCTACTTTTAATCTGACAAGTGAACCTCATCACAGTTCATATCCTAATTTCTGAAATGTGAATGCATATATCTATGTCAGATTTAGTGGAAAAATACACAGCATTCCAAATGAGACATTTTAAATATTCCTATAAATGTTTACACCTGAATTTAAAGGTTGTATCTAAGCAATGTTAACCAAAGTGAGCATCCCCTTTTTAAATATACTTCTAATTCTTTAATTTATTTTTTGTGAATTTCACATCACATTCTTATGTTTCACTATCATAGTGGAGCATTTATATTGCTTTTCTGCAGCTTCTTTTTACTTTTGTAGAAATTAATTATGTGCTATTTATTTGAAAGTCTAATGTTTTCAAATTTCCTTCACTGCAGTGAACTGGCTAAATATTTCCACTGCTGTCACTTTTCAGGGCATTTTAAAAGGGACCCTGTTTGGCATACCAGAAAGTTACACTCATGCTTTCACATCTGTAGCAACATTTATAGAGGTTATAAATAACTGTGTTTAATCCCACTTTACACAACCTGCTCACCTCTGTGTAATTTACTGGTGAGCTTGAATGTAAGCTTCAGTCACAAGTTATTAGAAAAATTAAATCAAATCCCCTGCATAGAAAAAGCACTAGATGTTAAGAACAATGACATGTAATTTCTCAAAATAAGCAGAATTAAAAACCTTTTTACCTTTTCTCTGATGAAGTACTGCACATGTATTTTTGCCTCTTTTTTTTGCATTTCAGGGTCTTGATGCATGAGCTATGCCTGTAGAATCTATTTGCATGCAAATTTTTACATTTCCCCACGCCATCTATGATACATGCACTGTTTTCCAGCAGACAGACATGGAGAGAGTGAATCTCAGTCATAATGGCTCGACTTGTTCCTTTGTGATTGTTTGTGTGGGTCGGCATGTGCACTGAGCAGGATGGTAGAAGGAAGAGACTGAAATCGGCACTGAAGGTGACACAATGTGTGTTTGTATTTAAATTAATGTATCCATGCTGATATGTTGTGTTCAATCTTATCTGCTTCTTTAGGTCGTCAAGAAAATTCCTCCATCTGTGATTTCACGCCCCTTCTTCTTTGCCCTGGGTTCTTTGAGGTAAATTTCCCTCCTTTACATTCTTTTATTTTCCTTTTAGTCCTAATTTAGCTCAAATTTAAAAAAAAAACACTATTTGAATTACTATAAATCTAAAAACTAATTTTCTAACATTTAGATATTTTTCATGTATTGTCTTACAGGTAAATTGTTTATGCTTTTTTGTTTCACTTAATAAAAAAGAGCACATTTATTTTATTTAAAGTAAATTCTTAATGGAAAACCTTTTGGATTTTGGCAAAATCCGTCTCTGATGTGTTTCACAGTTCAGAAAATAACAATGTACAATCATGTATGCAGTCCTCCATTTGAGTTCACAAAAAAAAAAAAACACACATTCACAGACAACACAGTTGTAAAATTTCTGCCATGCTTGATGAAGAGTGTAGCCAGCAGATTATAGCCACCATTCAAATGTAAATTAAATATTAAGATTTTCTCTTTTGTCTCGGACAACAAGAGAGCGGAAGAGTGAAGAATGGGTTGCTGTGGCTGAAATCAATGCTGTGAGAAAGAGACTGTGTGTAGCTAACCCGATTGTTCCTTTACTGATTTCACTTAGCCATGAGACACAAGCATGACAGGATGTTAGCTTAGGCATGACTTTTCACTGAAAGTGCAGCGATCTTCTATATTAAAGGTTTGTATCTATTCTCAGTTTGTGAACTTCAGTTTAGTGAAGAACACAATTTGTGTGTTAGTTTAAATTTTTTATTTTTTATTTTTTTTACTTTGTAAACAACCATCATTCCTTTCACGCTTTCCACCAGATCTTATTTCAGACATGTAAACATTTATACAGCTACATTTAGACTGTTGATGAATTATGAATGTCATAATTTATTACTTCAGTTATGTCAATTCTAAATAAATATTAAAATTTAAACAAAGAAAAAAGAAGTCATTGATGCATTGCATTTAAGTGTAAATTTAGACATAATTTTGTTTCAGTTACCAGTGAGAAAACGAGAAGGAAGAGTGGTACTCAGTGACTTGTGTTGCTATAATTAGCAATGCAAGTCAGTAATTATTCATTTATCATCATCTTTTTTTGCATGGATTTAAACAATGTGGGAATATATCAACAAACTAGGTGGTTAAACAGCATTATGCCTGTGACTAATTTAACTTCTGACGCTATCACATTCATTTATACACGCGTCTATTCCATTTTAGAAATCTCACTTTTCTTGTTTGAATCTTGACCGTATCAAGTGTAACACTTGATTTTCCGGCAACTTTCAATATGAATGCACAGTGTCTTCATTGATGTTATGCTTTGTTTCAAATCAAACGGCCTAAATACATTACACACATAAACATGTTTGTGTTTCTACTGATTTCTTCAGAGACTAGATGCATAAAGTGATCGTGCACAAATATATCACATCCTGTTTTACACACTCACTGATAATTATAAAGACCGATGCTAACTGATATTTTTAAAGAAAATAGAAAAATAAATTGCATCTGTGTTCAGACTTATTGAATATAAATGCTTCACATAATTTAGGTGGAGTACAGCTAAGAAAAGCGGTGAACAGAGTAGAGGGAACAGAATTGCATACTAAAGCTTATCACAGCTCTTGCTTTTTTTCCCCCTCATTGTTACCTGAAATAAAAGCAATTTGTCGCAAGATTTTATTTTTTTTTTCCCACTGTTGAGGGAAAGTTTGAATCTGTGTTGACACAAGAGGAGTTTTAGCTGAGACGTTGCTTTAGAGTTGCTGCAACTATTTTTGTAGTGCGTTATGGACTGGGTCCACCAGCTGATCTCAGAGCTAAAAGCTTAACCTGGCACATCACCTTGAATCCTTTAGTGCATGAACAGAAATAAAAACGAGATTGATGGAGTGCAGCTAGTAGACAGACGTGAGATATTATTGTACACTCCATTTTGAGTAGTTTCTTTAGCCTACTTCCCTTTCTGCTGATTATGGGTCACTATAATCTCCCCCACAAATGGTTTGATCTGGAGTTAAAATAACACTGTTAAAATCAGTAATAATAATTTACTCATAAGTTAGAAATTATTATTTTTTCTCTCTTACCTTTGTACCATTTGTTTTCTGAATTCAAACTTCAAAAATGAATGTAATTTTTCCTCATTCAACAAGAATTTAAAAATTACATTCTGCAAGATTGTTTCATCTCTTCAAGTTGTTCTCACTGTTGCATACTTTTTAGAAACATCATGAATTCAATGTAGCGTTATTCTTTAATTGCTAAAAATGGGAGCACAAATTAGGCTTTTGTGAATAAACAAAATTTGACAAAAATGTTAATTATATGCAGGGGTGAGACTTGGTGTATGAGGTCATCGGTTGGAGTTTCATTCTGTCTACATGTTGGAAAGTTCTTGGGAAAGGGATTGACTGAAAGGAAGAAACACTAACAATATGTGATGTCACTTTGCGGCGTATTTGTGAAGAAAATATCAACTTTGGACACTTATGTGAAAAGGGGCAATTTATGTATCTATTTAAAATTTAACCACAATTTCAAGGTTTACAAAGAACAGAAAAAGATTAAATGATGTTGTATTCCATAGAATCTGAACTCCATACACAGATTGTTGTAACAGAAATAACAGAAATATTCCTCTCACAACACATAAAAAGATGGCACACTTCTCAACCTTAATTGTCATCATTTTGTCTTAAATGAAAGAAAAAAATCCTTTGGTTACTGTAGCGGTGCTAGATCTTGAAATAAGTGTGTTGGATTTCATGCCTTTTTTTTTGTCGTGGTAAATTTCTCCACAAAATCTATGGTGGTGCAACTTTCACTTACAGTAGGAGTAAACTCTCCATGCCCAATGTGAAAAAACTTGCCTTGTTCGAAATTGCTCCCCAATCAGTTAAGTGTAAATATAGAGTACTGCTCCCAAGTGTACCTCTAAAATTACCCAAGTGAGATTTATATTTCTGTCTATGTAATGAGTTAACAATGCCTGAGTCATGACAGGAAGGGAGACAGTGTGGAGACGAGTGTCCATGTGCAAGTATTTGTACTGAGCATTATTTACATGATTGTGTCCACGTGGGGTGTGGGATTAGTGGCTGGCCTTACTCCAGATTCACTTTACTTCAGAAGGTGGGGGGGGGGGCAGGACAAAAGCCATCCAGGATGACAAGGACAAATCTTCTTTAGATTAAGTGTTTTAAGTGCTGTGATCTCCCCGCCCCCACCTCGAAGTCATCAATGTGAATTAGGTGCCCTCTGGTCACTGCTAAGGGGTGTTGAATATAAACAATGCCAAGAGAACGGATGTTAAACGAATGAAAGTGGAAAACCATGAGTGTGTCTATCTTAGTCTGCCCCATAAATCTCACATTCCCAGCCGTGCTGCTGCACTGCTCTGATGCAGCGCTTTGACAACCTTTCATCTGAGCCAAGACAGAACAAAAACAGTGTGGTTTCGTCTGTCTAGTTGGCAGAGACCTTCTCCAAAGCGGATGCATCGGGGTATAGCCATCCCTTTGTTTTATTGAGATCCATGCATATTAGAAGCAAGGTTGGGTGGAGGTGGGCTGAATAGCTGATGTACAATCTGACCACATAGCTCCAGGAGGACAGGTTGAGAAATGTACATGGAGATCCAGGTGTCCTTGCCTTGGGAAAGAGCGTCCTGACTCCATCCTAGAAAACTGAGACCCCACCAGTGTCACTGTGTCACCATAGCTCCGCTCCTCCAGCTCGAGAACAAAAGTTAGGACTGGAGAAATATACAGGTATACAGTGGTGTGAAGCTGTCAACCTATTTCACCTGCCACTGGTTTAGTGTGTGTTATAAAGGCAGACTCACCAAGGGGGGTTGCCACACCAAGCAAAGGGACTGTAGACTTCAGAGCCCAGCAGGGAGTTGAAAAATCCAGAATTTGCTGACAAAGATATAACTCCAGGTGCACATGCACTGTAGGAAAGAGACTTTGGAATAGGAAACTGAACACAAATATAGATACATGCAAATTTTTTGGGTTAGAAAATGTACAAGCTTGTGATCACATTGGCATACAATACGAGGAACACACTGGTTCAGTTGTGAAAAAGCAGTGCATGTGATAACAATTGGATTTAAACTTATGAAACAATAAAAGCCAGGCACCACATGTCACCAAAAGAGAATTTTGTGTCTTTAGAAGTTTTTTTTCCTGTCAGTGTAGTCAGTTTATACATGTTGTAAATTAAATCCTACGCATGTTTCCAAAATGCTTACCACATGGCTGCATGCTAACAGTTATGGTTCCTCTAAGACATTTTTATTACAGGATGCTCTATTTCTGGGTGCCAGGATGTTGGTCTCAGTCATTGAGGGCAGATGAAATCGATCCAGATTGACCTGTCATGTGAAGGAGAAAATGAATGAGGTAGAGGAGAGGAATGCAAAGACCACTACAGAGTAAAGGGGCAGCGCAGAAGTATAAAAAACACCCTCTTGCCTCCATATGGGTCAAAAGTCAAGGGATGATTTATTCAAGACTGGGTGTTACACCTCCTACCCCCTCTTTCTTCTTCTTTGCTCCACCTGCCTCTTGGAAAGGAGTGAGAAACTGGAGACTGCTCAGGAGGAGATGACTATATTTAGCCTTGGTGACCGAAGACACTGTGGTCTAAGTTTAAAGTTTAAAATGCAGACATCCATGTTCAGTCAAATGAATCAGTTTTTGCATTTAGAGGCAACAGAGTATATAGTCTCATGTTCATTCAAATCAAATTCTGAAACAACTTCAAAACTTTAAATGCATTACTTTTTTTAGGCATCACACTAAACTGACCTATGTGTAACCTTGATCAGTATTTCAAAAGATTAAGCTCCTGGGATCAGGAGTACAGAACTTCAAAACATAAAACCTGAATTCTAAATTTAAGTGTGAATGCAATAATGGTTGGGAAAAACAATAAAGGAGAAAGCAGAAAGAGAGAGTTACAGCTTAATGTCACAGAGGAGAGGAATTAGATTTAGTCTCAGTTTGGACTGAGCTCCACTTTGTTAATTATTTTCCTGTGGCAGTGATCTCAGCATGGTGCTACTTTCTCACTTGGTGACGAAAGACTCAGTGGCAAGTGCTTAGTCAGCCCTACTCTGGGGTGTGAGATGCTGCGGGGTCTTTGGTGGACTATAGGGGAGGAAGAGCAGTATGGAACCACAACCATGGCAAGGTGAATTCCTGTAGATTAGGGCAGGGCCATCTAGCGTGAGAAAGCTGGGTAAAAGAAATGGCATTTAGTGCAATGACCAAGATTTGTTTTGGTTTTATCTTATTCTGTGTAATCATAAGTGACGATATTGGAATTATACTACATCATGCTTTTTTTAATAGATTGATTGCTAGGGGATGGCCCATGGATCTCGGCAAAAGCTGGTTTTGTCAACTCATAACTGGTAATTAAACTGATTTTCCTGAAACTATTTAGGATATTCATCTATTTGTTGGTATCTTTCTTTGAGATTGAAGGAAACATATCTTACTCAAATTGCTCTTTATGCAGGCTGCAATGACAAACGCCCAGCTTCTCCTCCTCCTTAGGATTTCTAGCTATCCCCCAAATGCTTATAATCCTTCTGTTCTTGTTCTTTCTAACCAGCGTCACTTTCTCAAACCCTCCCTCCGCCTCACACTGCACCTGCTTCCCTCCTTCTCTCCGTTCCCTCTCCAAACGTCACTTTTCCCCTGCTTTCCTCCCCTGCTTTATTCTCCCCCTCGTTAGCTTGATGAATGGCTTCACTGCAGGGAAAGTGCTGATTTTCATTCCTCTGTCTGATTTCTGCTGGCTGTTATTAATTTCAAACACTCTGAGAAAAGCAAGTGAGTCAATAAATAAGGAAATGAACACACTTCATTCTGCCATACTGCAGCCCTCACAGTCATTTACTCAGGTTGTGGGTGCTCATTGCAGGCCAGGTTTGCATTTGCACTGATAGAGTTCAGCATCACTCTTGAATCCAAATATGTTTTTTCTATTTTCTACACTGAAAGTAAAAATGGCAAAATATCAGATGCTTCTGGAACATTTTTAGTGTCTTGCTTTAAAAGATACAACTGAATGGAAACCAAATTGTACATAGTAAGTTGCTGATAGGAGCATCCTTCATAGTTCACTGTACTGGGCTATTCAAGAGATTTAAACAGAAAGTGGCAAAGGGAAGAAATATGGGAAATAAGAGAAGCATAAAGAAGTAGCAGCTTAGCAATGTTATTGCTGGGCATTAAACAATGCTGTCCATGGAGTGTGGATGGGACAGCAAGTCTAAGTGCACATTACTTACATCCAGGCCTAATGCATTGTTCTGGCTTGTTAACAATAGACACAAACAGCCTTTGAGAACAATACAATTATTTGATTCTCTTGCTGCCAGGAGAAAATCCTTGTAATGCTTCTTTTTATTCTTCGTTTCATGTATGTATGCAGTTGAACTGCTAAAGGTGTTGAATCATACGTAGCATTTTAAGCATTTATGTGCAGAAAAAAGATTAACAAGAGCAAGTGTTATCACTGTAATTACTGTTTAATTACACTACACACAAAGTAAAAAAAAAAAAAAAAAAAACATCTCAAATTTCCTTTCTAGGCATCTTATACTGCACCATAGGTAATATATTCAGTTTTACTGGGCTGGTAATCCTTTCAAAGCATGTCCAAAAGCATAGCAAAACAAGTGAGACATTGATGTCATTGTAAAAATCAGTTTAATCTCTAAGTTATATTAAATATGTCACTTCCTTCATCCATCTGTACATCCAGCATAAATGGTGAATCCCAAATTATTCACACCACTGAGAGATTTAGATTCAGAATATTTCCAGTCAATCCAGAAGTTTGTTTAGGAAGTGGAAAAGGGATCTCAAATTCAATTCTCTTCCATTTTCTAATCATAACTAATCAAAATCTACTGGGGGTACGGATAATTTAGGTATGTAGTGGGACATCATAAACAGTACACAAACAGTCCAGCCATTTGTGGGTTGTTGCATGTCAGCGACTCCAAACATAATTTGATAACAGACATGTTCAGCAGCCTTTACTGTCTTAGAAGTATCGTCACGGTAACCAACAAATAAGAAATCTGAATGAAAACCAAAATCCTCTTGTCAATTATTTAATGGAAGTTTATGATCGTGCCAAAGAGGGAACAAAGCAAAAAAAAAAAAAATAAAAAAAAAAAAAAGAGTCTTCTAGAAAGTATTTATGCTTGCATGAGTTTTTATGAGCTTTGTACACTTTGTACTCTATTCTTTAGAACAGCATCTTGATTTACTTTCACACAAATTATTATTTGCATACACAAACTACTATTAGTGGGCTTTTTGGACAACTTAGATGCATTTCCAGCTGTGAAAATGCCTTTCCAACATTAAATGTCCCTTTGTGAGGGGCTTGTGCAGTGGAAGAAGATCAGACTGAACTGAATCCATATTCTTTTGAAAATTTCACTCATGTGTGAATTGTTCTGGTAAAACAAATTACCAGACGTGTAAGTAGTTTTACATGAATGAAACAATACAGATGAGTTAAAAAGGATGTGAGAGATCCATTTCTAAACAATAACAGGCTCTGATCCAAAACATTTCATGGTTGGAAAGTATGTTAAAAATGATAGAATTATTGTATTTTCTTCAGAAAATCACAAATCCACATAAAACAGATTCAATATTAAGTGATTATGTAGACTATTCAAAGCAGAATTAAATTCCCACTTGTAAATATGTTGGGCATTTCTGTTTAAAAATGCCATACACAAAACAATGTGCAGCTCATAAGCCATCAGACAATGGTCACATTTTGTTGCTTCTATAAATAAAATAAAATCTATGTGATAGCCCAACAGAAATCGTGAGAATTTGTGAAGTGGAATAAAATAATACATATATTTTTCAAAATTCTTTATAAAAAAAAAAAAAAAGAAAAGTGTGCTATGCAAGTGTGTTTAACCTATTTTACTATCAAATCTATTCTGAGCAACTTCCTTCTGAAGTTAACTAAATAGTAAATTTGGAAGAGTGGCAAGAAGAGAGCTCCTTTTAGAAAGTCATGAGAATTTAATTTAAGTTTAAGTGTCATCTATCATCATAAATGCTTATTGCAGTGAAAACACTAACACTTTGCCTGAGCTTGAAAGGTCACTTTAACAGAAAAAACATGGCAGTGGCAGCATAATGATGTGGGGAAGGTGATGGGAAGTTAGTGAGAGTTGATGTGAAAATGGATGCAGCTAAAAATAAAAAATAAAGAGCATCCTTGTAAAAAATTTGTTACAGGCTGCACAAGACTTAGGGCGGGGCAGAAGTTACTAATATCAGCCATACTTTTCAGAATTTAACAGTAACCCCAGTACAAGCATGTGGACCTCTGAAATAAGTTAGATAACTTTGCAAGGCTGAACAATGACTGACACAATGTAAAAGAAGCCACAAGAAATCCATTACCTCCCAATAACCCATTGTTAGACATCAGTGCAAACAAGTCATTTTATCGGTTTCAATCTGAAAAACACTGCAAATTTGTAATATAGTGCATAATAAAGGGGGATATTAAATCCATCACTGTTACTAACCAGAATTACATGTAAGGTGGAAATAATGAACATTTAGTGCGGGTAGAGCTGGTGCAAATTATATCTAATGAGTTAAATATGTGGAGCCCAAGAGCAGTGTGTTTCACTTCAGTACAGATGCTCTGTTCTACCATCCTAGATGAGTTACACAAGGCATCTGTTGCGGTTTGATAATTTATTGGCTATCAAACTCTTAAAGCCATGCCCATTTTATGCCTTAGATTTCCTAATGTTTTATGTCCAACTTTAAAAAAATAATAATAATAATCCAGACTGAGCTTATGGTAGCAGTGTGAGGTAAAGAGGGAGAGGAGAACAGAGGGGAGCCAGTATTACTGCAGTTGTAGCTGTAAGGGTAGTGGAGCCTGCATGTCTGCTTCATGGCTCTGTAAGCGCAGACATAACTATTGTGTTTACAAGGCTGACTTGCTCTTACTGTTAAATTATTGAGGTGGGGGCAAGTTAAAGTAGGAGGAACAAAATGAGGGGGCTGGGGGAAGTAAATATTTGTTCCTCTCCCTCATAGTTCTGGTTAACCAGACTGAGGAATGCTCTTTGAGTTTTATAATTACAGAGTGTGCTGCAGTGTCACCCTCGGAGAGAACATGGCCTCAGAGACCTGAGAGAGCAGAGCTTTCTGTAGACAGTATAGAGAGTGGGTCTTGAAAGTGTTAGAATTTCAGAAATGGTACACTGCTACACTTCGCCACTGACAAAGTGGCATGTTTTGTTCATGCGCATATTGCACCCTTTGCCTTGAGCATGGACAGAAACGACGACTATAAATCATGTTTGTCTTCATCTTCTCCATGGCTAATTGAGGTTACCTTACAATCATCCAAAAAGTCAGGTTTTTGCCCTACTGATTTCACTTCAGACATTCCCAATCATGCCACACTTACTGTTGTATTTATTTTGTTTTATGTATTGTAAATTAATAACTATTTCCCTTATACTTAATTGAATTGCCTTTTACATAACCTTATTAGGGTAAAGGTTTTGGATGTTCTTTCATAAGCATCTCAAACATAGTACAATCAATCCAATAAGGATGTCAGTATGATATTGAAATCAAATTCATTCAAAGTCTGATTGCAATTCTGACTAAGATGTTAAGCTTATAAAAAAACTAAAAAAAACAAAACAAAACAAAAAAAAACATGTTTTCCCTCAGTATACAATGAAAAAGCTAGTTAAACAAAGAAGAATGAAGCTCTGGCCATGGCATCAGAAGTTCAGTCATGTATTGTTTTGTTTTTTTTACCATATGCTCTCCAACTACAAAGTAAAGAGATAAAAAAAACAAAAACCAACAATGTTAGAGTATATTTTCAACAGATGGCATGGTGCAACAATATTATTTATAAAAAGTGCCTTGAACTGGTGCCAATATTTAATGCCCACGGAAGATAATGAGTAATTTAATGGAGATGTGTGTAAATACGTTTATGTACATTTTCCAATGTCGCAGTGTATCAGACCTCTCCTAGTCACTTTTCCAGAGCCTTGGTATGTTGGCTCTGTTTTCAGAAAACTGTATCTTCTTTCTCACATGACAGTGCTGCTCATTTATTGAGCACATATAACAGCTTCAGTGCTTTCAAAGCTCCCCAGTTATTTTTTCCTCCTTCTTCCTCTCTTTGACCTGGTCTTTAAAGGAGAATGATGAGTTCACAGCTGATAGTGTCTGGTTGCGAGGAGCGGAGAACAGTATAGGATGACATTATCGGAAGTGGCTGCATATAGATGCAAAGAGAAAAAAAAAAGAGACACAAATAGAGGGAGAATACTATGGTGCACATCTCTGGGTATAAACTTCTGTCTACTTGGATTACATTAATGACCCCTGACGAACCATAATAACACAGATGCATAGCATTGAATTCGAGCCACAGCCAAAGGAATGACAGTGTTTGAGCTCAAGTTTGACTTACTGCAATCATAGTTTTGTCATGAAATAAATAATCACTAGTTATATATATATATATATATATATATATATATATATATATATATATATATATATATATACATATATAGATATATATATATATATATATATATACGTGTGTGTGTGTGTGTGTGTGTGTGTGGAATAAAATTAAAGAAAATGTAACACACAGTGAAACCCAGCATTCCAAAATTGCTATTAGTGACAGGAATGTGAAAGGGGAATGATGGAAGGGGACAAATCTCTTCCTCCGTCCCTGCAGCTAAAGTAAAATACTTGTGGTGACGGGTTGTGACAGCCTAGGGAGTGAGGGAGCAGGAGGGGAGTGTTACGCCAAAATCCCCAGAAAAAAATAAGAGAGGAGGGAAGATTAATTTAGGATGAGCTGCCATGAGTATGCACTCGAAGAAAATCTACCTCTCTTGTCTTTCTCACTTTTTGCACAGAAGCTCATGTCACTGCCTTTTTTTCCCCTCTTCTGACACAAATGCTTTGGTTAATAGATATTTAGTGTATAAATTCTTTTAGAAATTCTCCACTCACGACATTATCATAATGACATAGTCAATAATTATAACTACTGGTTCTCAGGCAGGGTCCCCTGGGTCAAAACTAGACATACGTCAAACACGTATGTCACACCAGAATTAGATGCACACCGGAGAAGCAGACTGACTCTCATTTCCTTCCCTCGTCTCTTGATAGTATCCCTAATAGACCTCTCTCCCAGTGGCACACTGCTATTGCAACACTCACCTACTATTGCTTTAATGAGATATCTCTGCTGTTTTCTGTATTTCTGGGTGTGTGTGTGCGCGTGTGTCTGCGTGTGTGTAGGGGTGTGCGCTGTTACATCTGTGTGTGCTTGAGGAAGAAAGATGTTAGTGATCCTTGTTGCCCTGTTTATCTCCACCCTTCTGTTGAAGTGGAGGGAGGTCAGAGGCAGGGCCGCCTGTATCCATCTCCATTCCCACGGCTGCCGTCTCACGAGTGCAGCGGTCATAGGAGGATGTAAAGAGTATGGATTTTTTTCTCACCCTCTCTCCACTCACCAAAGCAGGAAGATTAGACAGAAGATGAGCGCAGCCTGGATGCTTTCATAGCACAACACTACAAACATTTGACCCACACTGGGTCGGATGGAGCACATTAAATACGTGCAAGCACACATACGTGCACACGCAGATCAAATACAAGAAATTTTATTTTGTGTTGTATTGTATTGTTTGCAGCTGGGTTCATTTTTGCATGTTTGACACTGAAATCATGCACTCTGCTGCAACTACGAACTGCATTAAATTGTTTTAACGACCACAGACCAACCAGGTTCATTCCTTATCAAAATCAAATTGGTTTTATAGTGTAGCAATACAAGATAAATAACTCTCCTGAAGATTAATTCTTAACATTTTCAGATATTTCAAACTACATTCATAAATATAGAGATAAGATTGCCTTAAATTTTAATGATTATTATTTATTTTAAAAGTATGCATGGAAAATCCATCATTTTACTAAAGGTACTGGAGAAAGATTTTACTTAAACAAAGCCGTTTACACACAAACTCAAATTTGACAGGGTTGAGTGGTTGGGGTCGAACGGCATAACAATGAATTAACAAATGGTATAAGACACATTATAATAAAGTAACCATATGATGTAGAAGCAAACTGGATCCATCAAATGTTCGAGATATGTCTGTATTTTCTATATTTGCACACTTTGTTTCTGTTTTGATGCAATCTGCAGAGGTGTTTTGCAACATGTGAAAATGTTATGATTCTTTTCACTTTTTTTAGATATTCTTATGAGATATCATGATGGATCTTATTAAATACAGGCCAAAACCTGAAGTTTCTTTCCCATCAAAATTAAAAAAAGAAGGAGAAACAGCCTTTTAGGTCTTACACTCAGTGTGGTATTCATGCCTCACAATGTTCGTTGAATCCCCAAAGAAATTAGTTTTGCTCTTTGACCATTTCTTTGTCTTAAGCCAGATGTAAAAAACATAATAGCGCTGCTTTTTTGTTCACTGTCAGATAGAGTGCCCATAAAAAATTATTCACCTGCTTGGGTTTGTTACCCTTTTATTGCTTTTACAAATCAGATCATCAAATGTGTCTTATTTAACATTTTAAATAACATTTTAAAAGTAAAAAATTTAATAAATTAGACATATTTAAAAAAAAAACAACAACCTTAAATGTCAAAGTACAAACTGTTTTCCACAAAATGATGACCATTATATGCTAATATTTAACATAAAATAAGTAATTGCATATACATTCAACCCCCGTAGGTCAGTATTTACGAGGTGCACTTTTGGCTGCAATCACAGCTCATAATCTGTGTGTATAGATCTCAATCAAGCTTGGACATCTCAGCACTGCAATTCCACTCCATTTTTGCTTTCAAAACTTTTCAAACTCTGTCAGTTTAGGTGGGGATCAGATGAACAGCTCTTCTCAGGTCCTGCCACAAATTCTCTATGGGACTGAGGTCTGGGCTTTGACTGTGCCACTCCTGAAGTTCCACCATGTTGTCATCAAACCATTTATTTGCAACTTTAGTTGGATGCTTCGAGTTGTTGTCTTGCTGGTGAATCAACGTTCTCTGAATAAATAGAGTGCTTTATAGATTTTCCTTCCTATCTTTCCAAGCCTAGTCTGTGGCAGAGAAGAATCCCCTCAGCATTACTCTCCCACTGCCATGTTTCATGATGCGTAATGGTGTGTTTGCAATGATTTACATTATTGATCAGTTTTAGGTCTGATGAGACCAAAAAATTCAATTTAGTCTCATCAGCTCAAAGCACTTTCTTCCACTTGGTCATGGAGTCTCCTTTTGTCAAACTCTAGTGGAGCCTTGATATGCGTTTACGTCAGCAGTGACTTTCTTGTTGTTACTCTTCCATAAAGCTTTGAATGGTGAAAAACCCGTTCAATGGATCTTGTTTGCAGACTCTCTCAACTCTCAGCTACTGAAGCTTGTAGCTCTGTTAGTGTAGCCCTGTGTCCTGCTGGCCTCTCACACTGGTCTCCTTCTTGGACTGTCATTCGGTTTGTGAAGATGGCCTGATCAAGGTATAAATTGGTCCATTTTTTTTTTTCCTGACTTATACTTTTCAATAGCATAGCACAAAGATTTAGAACAATCAGAGAGCAGATTTTGAGCAGATTCATGGTCACATGCATACTTAAATATTAAACTCCCCCTGTAAAATTCTGGTCCAGTGCAGAAGGGGAACATGTCACTGGAACCTTCTGTTTTATTTATTTTTGGGTTTTTTTGATTACGTGGAATTAAAATGTGATTTTCCTTCATGCCAATTATGATTTCCTCCTCTTCCAAACTTGTGAGCTTGTAATAGTCATTCCTCTCGGCCATGATTGTTGTGTTTACTATGCTGTTGTAAATCACAGGGAAAAACTCCACGACCTTACTGAAGCGGGACGGAGAGCTCAGCAGATCCTGTAGTCCGTGAAAAGTTTGTGCAAAAACCACGACACAACAATTTGACTTTGGGCAAACCATGCTGGACCCTTAAAGATTAACCTACAACCAGTAAGAACATTCCCTGCCAGCGCATTGCCATGAACACAAAATGCAAATTTACTTCAAAGCACAAAAAAAAAGAAGTTTTTTGGGAAAATGAAATATGCACTGAGTTGTAGGAAGAGGCCTACGATGTCCTTTACCCCCAGGTTAAGAGATGCAGAAATGCATGCTATGCACACAAAGAAACAGGATGATGAAATCCAAACCTAGCTGGTTTCACTTAAAATTAAAAATGACTTGTGTTAATCAAAATAGGTCTTAGCCATCTAGGTTCAAGAAAATAGACTATTCTGTTCTCCTCCTACTCCTTCCTCTGTTCATTCCACATCAGAGGCCGCAATGACTAAGAAATTGCATCAATAACTGAACTTCCTTCATACAGTTAAATACAGATTAAACTTTTTAAAAAAAGGCAAAAAACAAATGTTCACACATTAAGAAACTGTTTGACAAACAGGTCAATGACGCTCTGCATCTTAAGCTGAACATCAAGACAGTTGTGGCATATCAAGGGTGATTATCTGACGCTCATAAAGAGAATGCTGTAAAATATGTCATTGTATGTTTTTCATTCTCTGTTCTTAATTTCTTAGATTTAAGTCCACTTTTTGTTTTCCAAAGTCTGTACTTGAAAATGTTGCTTAAAAAAGCCACACTAGATGAAAGAGAGAAGCACACACAGAGAAAGTGTGGGTGTCCTGCAAAATGAAACTGAACCCTAACGTTATTTGTATTTTTAGAGTTTTCAAACCCCAGAATAGCAGAAGATAAAACTCACGATACTTGTGTGGGCAGAGGTTTGACAAAAAGACATGCTTAAGTTCTTCAGGCCAGAGAGAAAGAATCGGTGAGAAAATTGTAAATGTTAGAAATCATGCAGGCTTGCTTTGAAACCAGATCTGTTGAAAACACAAATGACTGTGGACTACCTTAACAGCGTGTAAAACCGTACTCGTTGCTTTTACAATTGGATATACTTTTGCATGAGTCAACCTTGCCTACTGAACAACTGGATCACATGAAATGTTATAAAGGATAAAAAAATTAGTACACAAGACGAAAAAGGATAAGAAAACATACATGGTCATTTCCATGTATATCAAATACAAAGTTTACATAGGTACACATGGCTAGTTTTACTTTATAAATAAACTTATGACTAACTTTAATTTTGATCTAATGGAATGAATGTGATGACTAAGCTAGATAAAATAACCAATCGTGATATTTTGAAGTGTATCTGTTTCTTTTGTTTGTACACGGGGAAAGGTTTATGCCTAGAGCAAGGTGGAAGTGCATTTTTATCTTATAGGAGATTTGTTTGTGCTTTTTTTTTGTGTTTTTGTAGACACACAGAGGGCAACATTCCAGTGAACGCTAGGTGGGTACAGTGACATAAGCAGGGCACAGTGCCCCTTCCATACACGATGCTCTCGCAACACCTACATATGGAGAGGTCAAGGTCGGACATTGTTCCCACACACATCTTATTTTGCGCTGAAAAGCATTCACGTAGGAATACTGGCTATGCACCATCTTTTATTTTGAAGATGGCTTCACTTGCAACATTCCTTTGCATTGTCATTGTGTATGCTATTTAGGGTGAATGCATTTCTTCCCCCAACTGTGAGCAGCTACAGTACGTCTGGTTCCACACACTTGGCAGCATCCTGCACACACACTGTGTGAGTGCTGTAAATAGCCAGAGTGTGTCGTGCATCTCTGCTGTGTTTGGACCTATTTTAGAGCTGACACAGGAAACAGGGCCATTCTGACAGCCACCCTGCCAGCCGGTACAGCACACAGCAGCCCCAAAACCTTCTGTCTCTCTCTGTATCTCTGTCTCTCTCTCTCACACACACATTCACATGCACATGCACGGGCACGCCCGCACAAATGAGTGTGTGAATTCCCAAACACAAACAGGCGTGCAAGCGGACCAGATTTCTGCATGTTAACAACTTATCTGTGCTTTATCCCCTTAATATACTTGAATAAATCTGTTCAATTTCTTTCTCAACTCCCCAGAAATGTCCTTTGTAAACCTTCCATTTTGTCTTTAGAGTTGTCCAGTTCCATCATTGCTGTAAGGGGAAGAGAAGAATTTACCTGTTTCTGAGTGAAATTTCACTGCATAATAATAACTCTGGCAGGGAGGAGCTCAATTACCCAAGACACAGGTTTCTTCTCTCATCTGCATGAGGCAGCTGGAGACCAAGTTAATTTAGAGTTAATTTATGTGTGTAGCTAGTTTTGCTTCTTTAGTTTTTTCTTTTTCTGTCCACCAAACTGGTGTAATTAAATATAGCATCTTCATAGTTCATCTAATGTGTAAATAGTTTGGCACAGTAAGTAATATAGAAGCAAAAAGTGAATGGGTTTAAACCTAAATTAAGCTGTATTGCAGTGATATGACAGTGCTGGCTCATTTAGGGACTGTTAGCATACAGACATAAATGCCTCTTCAAAAGAGGGAGCACAAACCTCTCTTATTTAGGGCGAAAGATAAATTCTGCAGACTGCCTCTGCCTTCGCAATGTAATTATGCTCACAGCAATGTCCCTTTACAGCCTGCCTAACATTCGGAAATTATCTCCTTGGAATGAAGTCCAATTAATTTTGGCACCTACAAAGCTTACCTGTGCACAGAAAAGCTGTAATGACACTTAGAAATTGGCTCTTGCAGTAATAGTTTATAAATAACGCGAACGGTGAGGCAACTGTGCGCTACATGATACAGACAAATGTCGATTTTCTTTCTGTACTTTTTGAAAACATGCACACAAACATTCACACACTTTACTTTAGTGTTACAAAAATAAACTTCAGTTCAGTTTGTCAAAAGGTGGACGTTTTTTTTAATTACCCAAAGGAAATAGGCTATAGGTCCTCCTTATGGCCTTTTATTTCTTTGACATTTATAGAAAATGTATTAAAAAATATATATATATATAGACATGTTTAGATGCCTTGTTAAAGTATCCATAAACCTTTAACTTTTTGCAGTAATGGATTACATAGTTTCAATATGTTTTATAAAAATCTAAAATGTCTGCTTTTCATGTGGGATGTAACTATGGAGAAAAAACAGAAACAGAAGCAAGTTGCTGGAGCAGAAACTGAGGGGAAAAAACCTAAAAATAATCAATTTCCAAAATAAAAGGACTTTGGTGTTCTTGCCAAAATATAATTAGTCACAGAGAAACCAGCCATTTTTTTAAAATATCAGTGTTAGAAGTTTTTAAATGGTAGATTTTGTTCTTGAATTTAACTTGTTTATAGAATAAATCTAATCCAGTTTAGGGTGTGAACTTTTAGCTCAGTAATTATAACTGGCTTTGTTTGGCTATTCACAAGTGTTTGTTACTAGTTTTGGCCAAAAAGATGAAGGTTAATTTAACGTGGCTAATTTGCATCACCAACACATCATCCAACCCCACACTAGTAACGGATCCTTGGAAATAGAGACCCCAGCCCAGGTCCATTTATGGGTCTGGGACAAATGCTCACCTATACGAACTATGGAATCCAAAGATCAGTTCACGCCACATGAATTGATCTTGTGGCATGAATTAATTAATTAAATTAAAGTTATTAATTTAATTAAATTAAGAATTAATTATTCTTAATTAAATTTAGGTTTGGACTTTGACTGAGCCACCCTAACACATATGCTTAAATCTTAGTAATTTTGTTGTAATTACCAGGCTGAAAACTGAGCCTTTAACAGGTTTTCATTCTGTTTTGACTTCTATTTAGCTCCATCTACCTTTCCATCAACTCTAGCTATTTTCTCAGTTCCTGCTGATGAAAAATATCTTCACAGCTCAAGTGCTGTCATGACCATGTTTTATTACATGATGATACTTTCAAGGTGATGTGCAGTAATAAGTCTCAAATAGTGCTACATATGCAGGAAATAAAGTTAAAGTTTAGTTTTAAAAGCTCAGAAATTGTGTGCAAGAATTAAGTGTAAGCCAGGTATCTGACACATATTTGTAAACTGTAGGTAGAGACAGTGGTGTGCGGTCAGGGGAGGCAGGTGAGGTAGTGCGTTGCGTCACCTGTAATCCTGACAAGTAAAATACGTACATGATCCAAACAGGGATGTGAGAAAATTAATTTGTCTTTTTCTTTGCTCCATATATATTATTTTTTATTAGTGGTATTCTAATTTTTATGGTTGAAAAAGCTGAATTCTTGCAAATACATGGTAGAAGTACGGGGAGAGGCAGTGCAGTGTTGTGTCTCACCTCTGGTGACGCTGTGTCACACATAGTGACTGAAGCCGACAGTTGGGGTGTTCCTATCACTGTCTCTCTTAATATCACCAATATAATTGCTTAATTATACAGTCTACATTAGTGTTCCACAGTCCAATATATTTTATGAATGTGAGTGACATATTTAGTCTTTCTGATCGGCTGTACAATGAAAATGTGTAGGGTGAGGCAGAAAGTACCGTACCTCACTGATGCTGGTGCTGAGCACCATAAGAACAAAAGGGAACAGGTGCATTTCTTCTACGCATTGAAAAGACTGAAAATAATATTTAAAAAATACAAGTCGTTCAATACCATGCTTCTCCCGAGCGGTCGTCACCATTAAAGCTGCCAGGTTTCCAAATATTAAAGGAAAATGAGAAACAAGCATGGGCATTTTTGCACAACAGAGTGACAGAGATAGTGGTTGAGAGGGAGCTTATCTTTACAACTGATCTTACTAAAAACAGAAAAGTCTGTAAAAGGAAACAGTGGTCTTTTCGGGCCAGTGGCATATTTTGCCACACCACAGTAGCTCTCTATTGTAGGGCACTCTGTGATGAGTCAGCGCTTTTGTAGAACAGCAACTTTAGTTTTTGTCCCTGGGAGTCTGGATGTTTTGTACAGAACTACTACACAGTCACAAGTCATTCATAAATTATCTTTCACACCAGAAATATACAACTATTTCTTTCATCATTATTGTAAATATTGTACAGGCTTTTCACCTGGTTTGTTCTTATTTTAAGGACTTGAATTAATTTAACTGATTTGAAAAATTATTTCACTAAACTTGTGGCCTTTTAAATATCCAGTGTTTAGGTTTTGTTGGTATCTAGTGGTACAGCTACACAATATGAATAGACAAATATCTCAGTCTCACCCTCTCATCTCCCAACTGGTAGTATCAGTTTTGGTGACTATGACAACACAAAACAGTCGCCCAGAATTGGATATTCAATTACCCTTTGATAACCTACTGACACAAACTGAAAGAGGAAGATTTTATACAGAGATAACTTATGTGAGCTAAATACTTGTCTGCCATTTCTCTTCATAAGGACACTAATTAAAAGGAAATCAAATACAAATTTTTATGGTTGCCTTCCCATCAGCTGCAAGGGAGTCAAGCATTTTTACCAATTATAGGGAAAATTATTAGCAGGGATCCCATGTCCTCACATTCTGGTTCTTGGATTAGCTAAAATGCTTTTTGAAAGTAATGGCTTATCTGATATCCATAAAATCCAGTGTTACACAAAAGCATTCTTTTGCTTGATTAAGCTAGAAAAATCGCGTTGGGTGCAACTGGGTGCTCTGAGATCTTTCAGCTGCATGTTATAGGTTGAAAAAAATTTGTCACTTTTTTCTGGAATTGAAAGGATTCAAGCGTAAAGTCCCCTGATCTCAAACATAATTGTGCACTGATTAGACTGCCTTTGCTCCATCAAAGTTCTAAGCAATGCTGGTTCTATCAGTTCTATCAGTGTTAGGTTATATACAGGTGCTGCTGTTAAATGGTACAATTTATCCACTTTCAAAATTAATATTCAAAGATTTTTATTGGCAACATCTATGTGTCAATTCTCATTTGTGTAATTGCACATAGCATATCATTGACCAGTGTCTTGCTGCATGAACACCAACTATTTAGCTTTGCAATATGGTACATATATGGCAGAGGAGTGGTGTACTGGAATGTGAGCTTGGCAGACTGTGGCTACGCTATTAGCAAGCGCTAACAGTTTTATTATTAGAAAATAAACTGTGCGCTGCAAAACTGTGAATGTTATTAACACCTCGCCATCTGGGGCTGACAGCTGTGTTCAGCCGTCACCATGGTTGAACTGCTAAAGTCAGTATCTGAAATCTCCGGGCCTTATCTGCAGCACTTTCATTCTGTGTGTATCTGTCAGTGTGTGTTCTCCTCTTTCTCTCGTTATCTCTCTTTCTTCCTCTCGCTGTTTTTCTTGCAGATGCAATGATAACGAGCGAGTTAAAACTTTTTATTTCACAATTTCTCACGCACATACAGTGAACAGGCAGCAGAAGCATTTACTGCTTTTTATTGTTTAATTGTATCATGTATGTGGTCTGTGGGACATTCTGTTGGTTTTGCAAAGCTATGTTTTATTAGAGTAAGTCAATTTAGACTTCCTAAAATCAGTTTTCTTCTTTATTTGTGCAGAAGCTTTCTATAAAGTTTTTTTTTTAATTATTATCCAGACCTTTCTTTAATGGTGCAAATACAATGCAAACATGCTTCATAAAAGATAAATATTGTATTTAACCACCAGTGTCTGACTTACTGTATGTGTTTATCTCTGAAGTTACTTTCTTAGGCATGTCCTCTATAGTGTTTCTGCAGGGATTATTTAAGTTTTTATTCTTCATGTGTTTTTTTTTTTTTATCCCCCATCAACCAGCTCTTCAAAAGCCATCATCAAAACCCTCCCACTCCACTCCACTCCTTGGCTTCTCATCTTTAACAATAATCCTTTTTCTAAAGAAATGCCAAAACAAATGGACACATTTAATTGTAGACACTGCAGAAAAAAGAATCATTCTTTCTTTGTCTTTGTCTAGACCTGTAGAAAATACTTTTCTCTCCTTAAACAGGCCAAATGTTTCATCACCCATGCTCCAGCTAATCTACATGGATACTTACCTTCTTTTAGATTTAGGTACATTGCAACCAAGCAGCATGAAGGACTCTGGATGGCACAGTAATCTATTTCACATGTAGCTGCACAGAGTTAGTGCACCAGCAGAGAAATAGCATGCTTTCAGTTTCACTTCTTGTCTTTTTCATTACTCCATGGTTACCCAGTGTCTAAAACTATTTATCTATCTGTTTCCTCACTGTCTGCTTGGTTTAAACCAAATCAGACTTTTTTTTTTTTTCAATTAAGAAACAGCTTGAAGATAAGAAAATATGTTTCTCTTGAAATGGATAGGAACCTTTAGAGAAGTAGAGCAAAAAGTCTTAGACACAAAAGTGTGTGGTTGAATTTTCTCACTCCATACTTCAGACTTTAAATCAATACATCTAACGTAAAAGGAAAAGTGAAGAATGATCTCATAGATATCAGTGTACTGACCACAACTCCACGGCACTGCATTATGTGGTGAAGTCATTTAGTTTGTTAGATTTATATGCTGGCGCCACATTGGTGTTGCCAATCCCTCATCATTTAGTTTTGTTCCTGATCTTTATCGTCAAGGAAAATAGAGCACTCATCACGTTTCCACTGTTTTTGAGCATCCAATATTTAATTTGGAAACACAATCATGTTGGAAGCACAGGAATGCCATGTTCAAGTAAAAAATATACTAACATCCTCCTCGACAGGTGAAGTGTTATCTAACACTCATACCTAAGACCTCAGCTGGTAACTGAACCCAGGACTGTCTGGACAAACCTCTGCTCTGCTGTGTTAATTTATGTTTAAATGCCACGTATTAAGAAATAAGTCCCAACAGTTATCAATTTGAATTGTTTCAAGACAGCTTGAAGAATAGACAGTTTCATTCTAAGTCAAAGAATTCTGGCTGAATTGAGTCATCATTAGCTCTTAATGTTCATTACTGAAATGCACAGTGGTTCTGAAATGTTCAAGAGATGCGTTCACACCCACTTTATCTTGAAGGCGCTGTGTGTTATGAGTACATCTGATAATTACCAATGATTATTTTTGTAAAAACTGCAAAGAGTTTTTTGTTTGCATTTCAGGATATGCACTGCACTTACACACTATTTTAAGTTATGTCTAAGCCTTAAAACAACACCTGCATTGGTTGTGATTTCCAATAGTATGCTTTTCTTTATTCTGCTATTCAGAAGCTGAAGAAAGTTTAGAGAAGACAATTTGTTCTAGTTTATAATCATTACAAGATAAGACATTTGGTTGTGAGGAAAGAAAGCAAATTAGTTGGTTAATCTGAGAGAGAACACTGAGTCACTGAGTCATTCTGGCAGCAGCAAAAAAAGGTCCTTGTTGAAATACTCAACACAGTAACAGCAGAACAGCGTGTTGGTAATTTCTTCAGCAGCACACGGCTGAAGCCTAAACAAACAAACACCATTTGAAGTGTCATTAAACTCCTGACAAGTTAGCACGCTCATTCCCCTCCTTGTGAGGTTCGCAAAATTACCATTTTGTTCTGAGGGTGTGCCTATTAATGTATATGTTTGTGCAGATAAATGCCTGCATCTGTGTTCTACATGGTTAATGCACTTCACTCAAGCCTGACCACAAATCAAAGTGATGGTTGTTGAGTACCACATAAGAGAAGAGAAATGAAGCAGATGAGTGTTGAGATCAAACAGACCATCCCCCAGTTGAAAGCTCCTCTAGAAGGGTTGGGGGACTGCATAGCGTCAGTCAGTGTATTTCTCTTTTAGTGGAGCCGATACCACAACCACTAATGAGGTGATAACACAGACAGACGATAAGTTGTTATGAAGATGAAATGAGATTTGTTAAGTCACTTTGCTCTCTTACATTCTGTCTCTCTCTTTTTTTGCTGCGCTTTCTGCAGTACTGAAGCTTCTTTCAGGGAAAGTCCTCAATGTAAAAACTGTTAAAATGCAATACTTCAGTTAATGTATTACGTGTTGGTTTGTACTCGGATCAGAACTTGAAGTGCTCCAGATCCAGCAGACAATGGGCCTCTGAGGACAGATGAAGTGTGGCACTGATGAGACTTAGCCAATTCTGTCACTGGATTGACTTGCAGCCAGTTTCCAATGTGGACTGTGTTGGAGTTTGACGAGACTAATTTTAGTTTGTGGAACAGCCAAGTTACAGTTTTGTATGTAAACTCAGATCACAACTATAAAGTTTTTTGGGGGTTTTTTGTCTTTTTTTAACTGGTCAACTTTGTGATTTTCTTCTCACATACCAATAAGTCCTCACATGCCTGTTATTGTTTGCATACTGAATTTATCACCAAAATATCGGTATAGAGTCAAAGAACACTCAAAGAACAACTGCAGATATGTTTGGATATCTGGCAATGGAACATTAATGTTATTCTGAAATTGGGGATAGACCCCATTATATGCACATGTGTGCAAAGTATTACACCTAAAAAAAAATCAAACCCACCTAACTACGTGCACAGTTTCTCTAACTGTTGTACTGTACATGCATGCAGGTAATTTGCTTTCGTTTGAGAATCAGAGTTGTAATTTTTTTTGCCTTATAGAGCAATTAAAACCCTTTGGACATTTTCACATTTTGTGAAGTAAAAACTACAAACTTCTTTGGACTTGACTGGGTTTTTATGTTAGGCCAGCAAAACGTAGTGGGGATAGTAAAAATGATGCATGATCTTCAATTTGATATTCAAATAAAACATAAATGTAACATGTTTGTATGTATATGTATTTTGCTCAAAACTAAAATTTTGTAGAAATGTTCTTCATTGGGGTCATGGTTGCCAGTCATTTTGGGGAGATCTCAACTAGTTTTTATAATTCAAAATTGTGACTCGTTAATTTTCTTAAAATTAGCTCAAGCTCCTACAAATTTAATGTAGGTAAGGCTTTACATTTGTTCATGTTTGGTGTAGTGGTCCTACTGGTAGTGAACTTTTCCCTCAATCTCAAGTTTTCTGTTGTCTCTCTCTTTTTTTAATGTTCCTGTCTCTAGCTCCATCCATCTTTCCATGAATTCTGACCATTTTGCCAGACATCTGAACTGTCTAGCTAAAGAAAAACATCTCTACAACAAGATGCTACCATCACATTTCTTTATGGAAACACTATGATCAGGGATCAACTTTCCAACCAGGTATAAAGGAGGTTTTTGGCCCACATCTGACCAGACCACTATCACTCATCTGTTTTCGCTTTGCTTACTCAACCAAATTGTAGCTTTGACTCCACAGTCCAACAAGACTTTCAACAGGGAAGTAATCTTCCCACTTTTTTATGAAGGCCAGATCTGTGAAGAGCACAACAGTTTTCCTATAAATAGATTCAAAGAATATTAGTACTTTTGCAATGCATGAAATCACACATCTGTTTCACATCCACAGAAAGGCTATTAAACGTTCAATTATTTAAGACCATCTGTGGAAATAACTTGCCTAGCAATTAGGCATTAGTTTAACATCAAACCTTTTCCAACATGTGACCTCTTCTGTTATTGTCTATTTTGTCTCTATTTCAAGTTTTTTTTTTTTTTTTTTTCTGATTCTAATAATGACAAGGTGGGAAAATCAAAGACTACTTCATAACTGTTTTTCTTTTTTACTGCCAACTAAATTATTCTTTGGGACAATTGCTGACTAATCTTCCACGTTGTCTCTGTGTGAAAAACTCAGAGCACTGAATACAAAAGCAGACTCTTGCACTTGAAATAGTTTATGCTGAGCGCCTTCGCCACATGTGCTTCACAGTGTAATAATCTAAAAACCCCCTTAAGGTCTCCAAAGAGGCTATATTTGATAAGCTGTGTCTCTTGTGAAGGAAATGTGGCATGTGTGTTGGGTATGAAGGGTGTCATATGTCAGGGGCGCTGCGTTGAGAAAATGTTATTATATAAATGGACTATGCACGACAAAGACTTCGATATTATCATAATTAAAAGTGAACCGCACCATATGGTGAAATGAAAAGCTGCGCATAAACAATCAAACTGAAAGCCTCTCAATGAGCAGAAATACATGAAATGCTCATTTTTCAGCTGCAAGAACTAACAAATTGAATATACACTTTTCCGTAACCTTCTCCTCTCCTCATCTTATGTAGGAGTGAATGCTTGGTTAGTGCCCTGGGCCTGTTAGGGGTCTACTGTACTATCCCAGAATAGTCCTGTCACGTGGCAACTCTGTGGGATCTGTTCCCCAGGCAGGAAGCTGTTATATGGTTACAGTTATTTTTGTTGTCTGTCTGAGGATAGTTTTTACTGTGCTCCAAAGGATCAATAATCGTCATAAAAGGACTGCGTCACCCAGTGCCCTCTTTGAGCAGGACAGTCCGAGGGTGTGAGTAGGTTAGAAAGGTTTATGTGTAAGTGTATGCAAGTATGTAAACAACCATATATTCTAATGTCTTGAGGTATGCAAAATTAATTGCACCGGAGTGTGACTGAACATTTTTGTGTTTACTGTGAGATGGCAATAAATTTTACTTTTATATGGACAAACTCACTTTGTGGATATTGAGAAATGTCTACGCTATGTGAGGAAAAATGAGTTGCAGATATTCTGGATTATAAAGTTCTGTGGTGGTTTTAGAGGAATTACAACATTTATCATCTGAATCTGACCACATGCAGTTTTTATGCACGTTAAAATCCCACCTCTTGACCCGTCCTGACTCTCTGGTCTCGTCTGTCCCCTTCTGACTGAAAGGCAAAACGGCATCCTTGCCTTAGCCATGTCTGTTGACCGTCTGCGTCTAACATACAACTTGTCTGCTGTACACAGCCTATGCGCTACCAGGGCCCTGAAGCTGCAATCTGCCCCAAGAGACTCGGAGAGAGGAGGCTCTGTAATAGTCTAGGCAACGGAAGCCGTCTTCTAGCTAATTGGTTCCTGTGTTTGTGGCACACACAGACAGTGTCAGACTCAGCACTTTCAGCCCCTATTTCTCTTCTTTCCCCCTTTTTCATCCTTGTTTCTGCCAACGATAGATGCTGAAGGTTTGACACCCCTTCCGGACCCATGCATGATCTAATATGTGCATTGCTGAATGTTTGCATGTGGCCAGACAAATGAGATGTTTCTGATAGTGGACTGGCTGTTCCAAAGTGAAAAAAAAATAAATAAAAAAAAACAATTTATGAAGAATTACAATTAATGTTCAAAAATAATGAACAAAAATAGCACCATATCTGTTCCTCTCAATAATAGTCACACCCCTTGAACTGTTAGTTTTTTTTTTTTGTCATGCCACAGCAATAGTCTTATGGTTGCGACAGGTATCTCCACGACTGTGGAACCTCTGGAGATGATTATGCAAAGAAGGATTCTTCATAAAATCAAAAATTGAAAATTCTCTTCATGAGGCTGTCTTGGGAAGAAAGAATTTCTTCAGTCAGAGACTTCTTCAAATTTGCTGTGATACAGACTGTTACAAGAGATTTTTCCTTTCAAAATTTGTCGCTGTCTTCAACAATTCCTTGAAGAATTTGAATTAATATGAGATACAACAACATCTAATTTCTCTGGGAAATCAGTAAAAGATTTTGAATTTGAATTTCAATTCTATTTACTTTTCAGTCATAGATCAACACAAACTACCACATAATTGCAATGTGAAAAAAGTGATCAATGGTTTTACTTTTTTTTTTTTTTTTTACAAAAATAAAAGATGTGATGTGCACATGTATTTAGTTCTTTATACTCTAATATTCTTAAATAAAATAGAGTGTCACCAGTTCCTTTTAGAAATTATATAATAAATGAATCAAGTCCCATCTTGTCTAATTTATTGTAAGTAAAATAAAACTAGAAAACTTCAAAAACACTTAATGGAGAAAATTAGTGGGCAAACAGCATCATAAAGACCAAGGAACATATACAACCTGTGAAGAATTAAATTTTAAAGTAGGGCTAGGGCTGCGTAATCCTATTTGGAGAGGTTCCACTTGGGGATTCCACCCAAACTCCAAGATGCAAAGATTGGTGGGTATGAGTGTTTGGTGCTTTTTGGTACTCTGTTGTTCTGAGTTGGGGGTTAAGTAAATGTCATGGCTGAACTTTACTCCTCTGGCAACCTTCTTTTTCTTAAACATTGATGTTCCCTGATGCTGTCAGACTGTGAAGCCAATTCCTCCAAAGCGAAATGTGCCGCTTTTGAACCTCCACTTGCTTTTCCAACTTCATTTTCTGAGCCTTATGTCTTCACGAGCATTCTTACTGGTACATCCACATTGAAGCGCAATTTGCTCTTCAATTTCCTCAAACACAAAATGCCATTGTGTGGTTCTCTATTCCTCCACAACCCTAAACAAACAGCCAGAGTGACAATAGAATAGTTTAGATCAAAGGATATCCAGCACTTAAAATCACATAGTCAAATCAGAGAGATAAAGTCTTGTTACTTATAGATTTTGAGCTATTTTTTAAAGAGGAATGGGCAAAAATGTAATGCTACAGTTGTACAAAACTACTACTGACATACATTCAAAGTTTCTCCATAGTACTGACTTATTTGTAGTCACCATGGTGACTGACTACAAATAAATGCAACACTTTCAGATGTTAATTTGGATTTTAAAAAAGTCCCAAGCTTGATTTCCGTCCTCGGTTTCTTTGCTGCATATCTTCCCCCGTTCTTTCTGCCCCCTTCTTGTTGGACTGCTTTCAAGTAAAGGCCACTAGTTCCAAAGAAATTAGAAAATTAAAAAAAAGAGTAACATGTTCCTTCCATTTCCAGGTTACCGTAATTAGCACTTTTTTTTAGGCTGTTACATAAAATTCCATGAAAAATAATTAGAACTTGCAATATGTCAACATTTGAAGAGTTAAAATTGCATGAGTACATTTGCAGTACCACTTTAAAAACAGTGCCATCCTTCTCGTTGCTTACCTACTCTACACCTACAATTTTTTTTCCGTCCTTTATACAAAGGACCCACAGACCAATAGGCACAGTAGTCGAAGGTCACCGTGGTTCTCTCCGTATGTTGCCCATCCCCCTAAGAATGCTCTGTCTTTTCACGAATGGCCTCAATGACAGAGGAGGCAGACTCTGGTCCAGGTAATCACAGCTTGTATCTGTTTGGCCACTAAAATGTGCACTGATGCTTCCACTGTGAGTGTGTGACCTGTCACAATGTGAAATGAGAAGACTATGAAGTGAAACCCACTGGGTTCGAGTGAACTGGCACACACAGGCTTCTTCGTGCTCTGATCACAGAGTAGGTCCCTGGACGGCCACTGCCTGATGTTATGTGTGTTTATCACCTCAGGATGTCCTCTCGTAAACAGGCTCAAACTTTGCCAGTGCATTCTCATATATAGTATCCTCTTCTTTACTGTCTGCACTATAGGTACTGTGTGTGTGTGCATTGCTTCCTTGCAGTTAACTTAATGGAAAATCATTCCATACACTTTGTCTTCACACAGGAGGCTTGTAATAGAATGAATTTGCATGACAGTGAAGTTTGGTAAAAAAAAAATAATAATAATAATAATGTTGTATCCCACAAACTTTTATCACCTAAGACATTTCTGTGGTCACAAAAACAAATCATAACAATGTCAGCAATGTCTCAAGTGAAAATATTTAACACTGTGTATTTCTGATGAAAAATTTGACTTTCTTTTGTTTTCTACTCTTTAGCTGAATTAAGAATTATGTGGAGACATTGAATCAGACAGACTTCAGTTTCTTAGACACTGTAAAACGGAACTTCACATGTTGGATTTCAGCAAAAGATTAGAATACAATGGAGTATAATGTGATCATTTTTAAATTCAGTTAAATCCTTTGTTTTTTTTTGACTGTCAAAAATTAACTAAACATATATTTGAAGACTTGTCTGAACTCCGTGGAAACAAAGCTGTTTGTACAAAAGCTTTGTTTGTAAGCTAGCACGTCTCCTACGAGACGCTTTGTGTGACAGACTCTTGTCTCCTGTCAAAGCCTTTAAAATCGCTGCGTTCGCCCTCTAGCCAGTCAACTCCAGAAATGACCTCCTCTGTGTGGGTAGCTGGCCCAGCTCGGCCCTTTCTCTGCCCCACTGCATTAAACATTGATGGATCTCTAAGAGAAAGCTGGAGCCTGTCTTCTACTGTGGTCTGGCCTTTGCCTATAGGAAGTCTCTTCTCTGGCTGAAACATGTCTCCTTTCAACGTCTCTCCCTCCTTTTCTGATTTGATAACATTTGCTGCTTCTGTGGTTATTTCAGTGTGGTCAAATGAGGCTGTCTGCACCAAGTGCTGCTCAGTCTTAGGAGGCACATCAAATCTCAAGAAACGAGAATGATAAGTGTCTGCTACTGCGGCAGCCTGTGGTCACTTGCACAACTGTGAGAGATGACTTCCTGGAAATGACTCTGTGTATGTATTTGATTCCTGTATTTGCATCATTGTGCACTTATGTTATGCATTATGACTTACCACAGAGCACAGCTATATGAAAGGAAGTGGTAGGAGACATAACACGGTGATATTTCCCTTCCTTTATCTGTGTGTGACTGTGTGTTTCGGTGCTGCATGTTCTTAGCAGTGTTGTCATATTTCTTTTGCTAAAGCTCTACAGATGTGTTGATTTAGTATTTTGAAAATATTCAGAAAGTTTAAAACACAAAATCCTTAGTAAAAATATTCACACCCTATGAATCCTTTCACAAGAGTACCGTCAGACACTTTACTGAATGGTAATTTTTTTCTTGTTAATTACTTTATTTTATTTTTGTACATAGACCAAGACAGAGTTTCAAATAAAGGAGAAGTGAATGGAAAAATATACGAGTTGAATTATTATTATTATTATTATTATTATTATTATTATTATTATTATTATTATTATTATTATTATTATTATTATTATTATTATTATTATTATTGCTGCAAATAAAACAATGTGACATGCATTTGTATTCAGTCCCACATGAATCACTTCTTTGAAAAACCACATTTTATTGCATATATAGCCTGACATTTGGGGAAAGTCTTCAGAGTTTGTACATCTTTATGGCCATTTTCTACAAAATACCTCAAACCTTACCAGATTGGATAGAGAGAATTTGTAAGTAATATTTTTAAAATCTTGCCTCCGAATCTCAGGTGCATTTATGTATGGACTAACCTCTGAATGTGCATGATTCAGTCTTTTAATTAATTAGGCCTTCATAGAGCATATGTATGTAATGAGACTAAATTACACATGGGGTAGTCTACTTGTTTATTCTTTTAAAGCATGAGACTTCACAAGGGGACTAAGTAGAGAGCAATTCCCAAACTTTTTATATTTTGGTTTCTAAAGTATTTTGAAAACTATATCCTTTTTATCCCACATCACAAATTATGGGATTCTCTGTGTTGCACTATCCCATAAAATGTTCTCAAATACTCTGTCATTGTGAGCGGAAAACATTTGAAAAAGTTCTAGGGTTATGCTTACTTTTGCAAGACAATGTAAGTGTTCAATTGCATATCAGTTAAAATATATGAAACAAGGTAAAAAGAGAGACCACAATCAGAAAACACTTATTCTATGACTTTTCCTTAACACATATCAAGTAGTGAGGTTTGAAAGCATTAAGAACTGGTTAGTCAAGTTTAACAACATGCAATGTTACCAAAACTTGGGTATTTGTGGGTGAGAAAATGAAATGATGTATGCTGCTGTATGCTCAGTGCAACCTTTGACGGTATTTTGAAGAAATCTTATTGAAAGATCTAATGTGGCCCCTGCACCACTAACCTACTAAGCAAAGCTCAAGACGCAACTTCAGACTGTGGATAATATCTTTTCAGAATTTCCGCAAACAAATATGATTCATCTGCCAAGCAACATCTTTAGAAATCTAAGGTTGTGATGATAGAAAAGAGAAAGCACGTGAGATTGAAAGAAAAATAAAATCTTTCCTCAATGTAATGTAATGTAAGACTTCTCGGAACAATCAGACCAGGTTTTGGTTTTAAGAAATTTGAACCTCCATTGCTCGGCTTAAGGGTGATTTTTACTTATTTTCAGCCTCTCTGATGACTTATGTGCTTTAAGAAATGAGAATGACATGAGAATAATGCTAAGTGAAAAAATCACAGCTCTGGGCAAAAGCAAATGGGGATGAATAAATAAGACTGACTAAATAAATGATCAGTGATTGTTTGGCTCTAAGTAATGCTGCTGTAGCTTAGCATCCTGATTTAGTCGAAGCCTTCAGCCATCCCTCAGTGGAGCCATGGTCTTAGCGGAAGAGAACTGGCTAAAAAGCCCCATTCTTCTTCATACCTTCAATATTCAATGAGTTCGCTAATTGCACCGTGCTGAAAGAAGGAGAAAAGGGAGGAGGGGAACCAGTAGGGAGGTGGAAGGCATCTGCTGGTTAATGGTCGCGAGGGGGAAGGGGCGTAAAGAAGAGAGAAAAAGAGGGGGATTTAAAAAGTTAGACATATCCTCAGGAGGTTCCTTCCTCTGTGTTTTTACCTGTGCGTCTCTTAGCTATAATGTTAATGCTCATTAGTCAGTCTGTGTGATATCCGCTGAATCGTGGCTACAGTTTGCGACCATCACCAGGAGCATTCTGGCAAAGCGAATGCATTGACTGGTTACGCGCAGGGCGCTCTGTTGTCAGCTGGAATGCTCCTCTTTTTTCTACATTTTTTTTTATTTTACCTCAAAAGTTGGAAAGCTATCGTGACTATTTTTGCTCAAGGTGCACCCATTTGTGAAGAGGAATTGGAGGATGCATATGCATTAAAAAAGTCTTTGTGTGCATAAAGTGCCAGCACAGCACTTTAGCTTTCCCTCATCCTTCCAGTCCTGTTTTTTGCTTTAATCTTTTCCTTGAGTTATAATGCAATAAGCTCATATAATCATTGGATCTCTTTGTCTTGACTTACTTGGAATGAATGTATGGGCTGTGAGAGGTAAACAGGAAAAGGAGGAAGTGGTGAAAACAAAAAAAAGGTGTAAACATAAAAATGAATCACGATAAAACAAATTCAATTGCATCTTTAATGGATTTTTGAAATTGAATATAATAGTTCTGAGCAGGAGCCTCATCATGTACAGCATGTTTTAGTTCTCAGCTTTGCTGTCTCCTTTCCCTCCCCCTTGCAGTCAGCCCTTTCACTGTCCCCTGGCATGCGGCACCTGAAATACTGCTGAACCAAAGTTTTTCTCATAAATCATGCCATCCACCAAACAAAGCAATAAAGATGTTTGTTTGCATTATTGAAGGGAATGTATTGCCTTGGGTCAGCTCTTGTAAGAGATGTGGGTGTGGATGTATGTGTGTCTGTGCATGCAATCTCAAAAATACATATTCACATGTTTCTGTGCATTCTGCTTGTGCAAATGTAATTTGCTGTTAAAAGCATATTTTGTTGACTTTCCTCTCCTTTTCCAGACAAGTTAGAAATATTGTTTCTGATTGCCCAGCCAGTCAGGGATCAGCTGCATGAGCATGTGTTTGATGATAGACAGCGCTGAGAGGATGGTAGTGTACACATCCAGATGGAAAATATATGTTTGGCTTGGCGGTACATCAGTGTTTGTAGGAGTTGGAGTTCTTTTATGTCCCGGTTTTGTCTTTGGGGATCATTTACAAGTCTTGACAATTTTAAAACAACCCATTTGCTGCTATTTATATTGATCACACAAGCTGCCAAGCTGCAGCTTGGAATAAAGGCTTCTCTTGAAATGTACTCTCTCTGGGCTTTAAGCTTTTTTCTCCCTTTCTTTCTCTCTTTCTCTTTCTTAGATCTGTTCCTAGACTTGTTTTTATTCTTAAATCATGACTTGTGCATTTTTTAGTGGGACATTTTGAGATGGAGGAATACAAAGTAGCGTGTGTGCTTGTGAAGTGGAAGTAAAATCACAGATCAGAAGCATGTATACTGAAAATGAATTACACAGATAAACCAATTACTAATTAGTGAAATGTCAAAGGCAATTGATTACAATTGCCTGCGCTGAATGTTACATGGGGGTGAAAGAGGAGAGGGCTAAATACATAAAAATGTGGTATATATATATATATATATATATATATATATATATATATATATATATATATATATATATATATATATATATATATATATATAGAAACTTTCACCTTTAGCTGTCATTTATTCTCCCCCTCCTTAACATTCAGTGGACTAGAAAACCCTCTGTGGGAGAAAGGGATATATATATATGAAAAAAAAATTATTAATACTTCAGAAAGGCTCTGTATTTCTAATGTGGTCTATCGTGGTTATTTAAGTCACATAATGATATTGAAAAATTTGATTCAGTCAGCGCTATCTCAAAAACTAATAAGTCATCCTAAAATAACTCAGTGTCGCAGATAATTAAACGTAGAAAACTTTGCAGCTGTGCCTTTGACATAAAATTTCACTCCTCTTTCTGTTCACTGGTGTCGGTCAAAACTTTCTCCCTCACCCTAATTAAAGTGCAACTAGACCCAGGTCTCTATCCATAGAACCATCTGCTCAGTTGGTCACTCAAAACAAAATCGTACAGTAAACCTGAACCTGGTACACTGATTAAAACCAAACCCTAGTCTTTGGTTTGCGGTCTTGAGGCTTTCTTACAATTCAACACTGTATTTGTGTGTGTTTGTGTGTGTCTGTGTGTTGTTTAACTGCTAACTTTGGTTAGCAAAGTCCCCCTACAAGTTTTCATCACTTTATATTTGTAAATCATTTAATTTGATTAAGCACCAGTCTTTAACAGTACTAATTTCATAATGATAAAGAAAGGTCTTAATATCAGTGGCAATTCTTGCCTTGTATATCTGGGTCCTCTCACAAAAAACCCAATTCCCAATCGTTGCCAATATCTCCTCCGTCAAAGTACAACCAAGTACTCCCAATACTGAAACAAGAACAGCCAAAACAGGTCACAAGTATAACTGTAGACTTTTAAACTTTAAGTAAATCATTGCTTAAATTGTTTAAGTGTACTCCAACATTTGAAGGGGATTCTTTCCAGACAGACTATCCTATGACCAACACAAAGATCTCATTTAGACAAGAATGTTGTATCACTGCTTTAGTTTAATATATTTCCCCTAGTTTAAGACCAAGGAAATCTGGACTGAAAGTGGTCTAAGCTTGGACTTAGAATTGTTAAAAATACACAAAGCATACGTTCATTTGATTTAGTTATTTTAACATTTTTAGGCGCTAGTGACCTTTATTAAACAGTTAATGGACAGGAAGTAGGGAGGAAAGAGAAAGGGAAGACATTTAGCAAATGGCCTGAGACCAAGAAACAAACCCAGGGCAACAGCGTTGAGGACCACAACCTCCACATGTGGTGTGAGCTCCACCAACTGAGACAGCCAGTGTCCCTTTTATTTGATGTATTGACAATTCAATGCTAGTTGTTGTAATAATGTAAATGTGCAGGAAAAATATCTCTACATGTTTATTCTTGTCACGTTTCAATCTAAAGTGTCAGTACAACGTATAAGTTGAACAGGGTAGGCGCTGACAAAAATACACACTTGTAGAATCTTCAGAGAGAATTTGTTGCATTTGTTTCTAAAAAAAAAAAAATTCCAGTGGTTGAGCATTATCATATTCCACAACCATAACTACTTTCTGGTAATAGAGGCGCCTATGACTGAGTTGTTCACAACACAGCATGGGCAGAATGTGTCTGAAGTAGGTAAGAAACACAACTTTTTTTTATTGTTTTCTAAGAAAAATATAATTAATGTTATTCCTAAACTAATAAATATTTGAATAATACACATAATAGTCCTAGATATGTATACCTTACACAGCATATACTAAGGTGTTGTTTAATTAATAAGAAATTGGGTCAGAGCTTTAGAGTTTCAGACTCTATTGCCATTTTCTTTTTTTACAGTTGTCAGTCTTGTTTAAAACATGTTTACATTTAAACCCCTTTAGTTTATTTTTTAAACATGACGATAAATATATAGATTTTTTATCTTCTGGTCTAATATGAATCTTCTCTAAATGCCCTGAAGGCTCTTAGGGAATTGTGAAAGCAACAAGCAAATCATGAAACTGTTGGCAAAAGGGGGAGGGTGCTCTCTGGGGTGCTCTGAAAGACATTTAAGAGAGACATTATCTGTGTTCCATCCACCTACTTTTAAACTTTTTATGATGTTGTTTATTCCGCTTCCTCGTCCTTCCTACTCCTCCTGCCTTTCTGTCATTCAATGAGTGATAGTAAATGGCTTCCAAGAGGATGCAGCAGAGTGAGGGGGTGAGAAACTACCTCCTTTTGTTATCTTAACACCCCTCGGCACACGAGACGACCATTAAACATCCCGCAGCACATTTGACATGAGCAGACTCCACTGATATGGAGAGACCTGAGAGTGACATGGTTGGTTGAGTGTGCTGCATCCTGGGCCTGGCAGCTTTACGAGTCCAGAGGGACCATAAAGACACATGGCGTCAGACCCGCTGCTGCTCGATGGGCCAGTGTTAGAAAAGCATGAGGGACAGTGACAGAATGTCTGTCTGGTAAAACTGAGTCTTATATGAGTAAGATGTTCTTGAAAATGTATTACATTGTTTTTTTTCATTATTTTTCTAAAGTAGACTAAGACTTGAATTTGTATAAACAATGACGCAGTTCTAAATGTTAGAAATAAGCACAGTATTTTCCTAGTAAAAGGAAAACAAAGCTGCAGTCTCCACACAAACATGACCAAATGTCTGCATGAGCAGAGTATAGAGAAAGACTATTTCCTGGACTTCACATACCTGTGGCATGTCATTACCCAACGTTCGGGTCAGTGTTTGTTTTAGCAGGCAGGTCTTTAGATGACAGTGGGAAACTCTGGAAGAGCTCTATCAGTGTTTAGACAGACACCAAAGAGCCCTCAGGCCTTCAGGATGCTTCTCATGAAACAACAGAATAGCTGCAAAATATGACAATTAATAAGTTCATGCTGTTGAACAATCTGAAAACACAAACGATTTTTTGCTGTGGATATTTTGTTGTTTTCCCAGCTTTTATTGAAACTGCAGGTGGCACTTGGCAATCACACAAACATAATGTTTTATAGAGTAATCCTTACTGCACCAATCTCCTCATGAAAAAAAAAGGCTCAATGCAACTTGGAGACAGTAAAATGCCTAGGAGTATTGACACAATGAAAACATTCACACGGCCCAGCATTGGAGTCTGTTTCTACTGATGAAAAACAGACTTCAGGACTGACAGTGTGCAGTAGTAGCAGTAGATATGCACAACACACATTGAATGCTTTCTTGCATTCAATGCATATGGTCAAGTTCAGTGTATGTCTTGCAGGAAATGTTTTTTTTTCTTTTCTTTTTAAATCTCCTTAATGTTTAACTGGATATTTTAATCCAAAACTGTCAGGTTGCATGTCTGTTGATGTGACTTAATGCAACTCGCTGAAAAGTAAGTGGAGAATATTTGAGTCAATGTCGATGTCTCAGTTGACAAAGGTTTCCCTTTGTATGAGTGAGTGTTCCCTTGACATCCTCTGACAGTAAAGTGTGAATCATCAGTTGTTTCATCATCATCACACTCCTCCCTCAGGGATACGAGACGGGGGTTGCGACCGCTGCAGTCTTGTTTTCTAGTAACGTGTGAGCCGAGTAAGACAAGTGTGCAACATTCACATTTTACTGCCGCCTTACCACCATTCCCCTAGTTCTCTGTCACTGTCTTGATGTCTGTTTAGGCTTGCATAAGTTTACATTGTATTCTTTAAGGAGGATGCATGATAAGAAACAATGCTTGCGGATTTGATGTATTGCAACATCAAATCCGATTTGAATTTTGAACAGGAACCCTTTTTTCTCTATGAACATTTCCTTCAAGAGGCCCTTTACTTAAAACGAAGTTGGCGAGTAAACAGTGTAAACAATATTGAGTGTTCGCAGGGGTACTCATAGCAAGTGAAAACCTAGTTTATCTAACTGTTAAAATCTGAAGCCCAAAGTAGGAAGGGGAAGGGTGGTGGCGGTGGGGAGGAGGGGTCTATAAAAAACTTGTGGTAAAGGTGGTCACACTGAGGTTCACATATGTGTCTGAGAGTGTGAGTGCTGTATTGTTTATCTGAACTTGGGTGCAACAACAGGCGCAAACCAACATCCGTGGGGGGCCGAGGAAGCAGGGAGAGAGAGACAGACAGAGAGAGACAGACAGAGAGAGACAAAGAGAGATAAAGAGAGCCAGAGAGAGGGAGAGAGAGAGAGAGTGGGAGGCATGCAGTCAAGTTTCTGTTGCATATAGTGTTTCATTTTTCAACACCTCAAAAGTCACCGGAATGTGAGACTGCTGCAGCTTCTGCCACTGCTGTGCAGAAGAAAAACACTAACAGACTCTGAACATCTAAAATGCCCGCTGACATGTTCCGCTGAGCGGGCTTACATAATGAATGTAGGTTTTCAGCAAACTGTCTTGACAATGCATTAACTGGATTTATTGCAACAGTACGTGGTGACCCACGCTCTCTGCTGTTAGGAACAAAACACTAATGCATCCGGTTATGCCGCTGCGTATATTGTGGGAAGGTGCTTTACTCATGCTTACAATGTCTGACATTTCAAAGATAGATAAATAAATAAGTGAATAATAAATAAATGGTTGGATAGTAAAAACGGGAATGAATTTGAAACACTGTTTTCTTTACGTGTAAACAAGTGTTTGTACAGTGCGTTGAGAATGGGATTAGGATGGTGGTATGATATTTGCTTGCAAAATATCATCAAGGATGTTTAGTTGGTTGCTATGTGAAGTCAAATAAATGCATCTACTTTACACATGCAGAAAAGAGAGATTTGTACCTCTTTCATACTTCCATCTGTATACACTTTCTGATTTAGTCATTGGAACATATGCAATCAGGTAACTAACACTCCAGCATCATCTTCTAATGCATTTGACACTGTAGCAGACATATGTTAACAGACTACACCAAAGTTCTTAGACAACTATTTATATATTGCAGCAATGACACAATATCATTTTTTTTTTTTTATCTCATGCAACACTGTTCAGACACACCTTCTGCGCTGATGAAGATTATATCCCTTTGACATGCTGAATTTTTGAACTGGTAGTGAGATCATTACAGAATTTCCCCTTCTTGGTGCAACTGAGCAATATATTCCCTTGATCCCAATGCATATGCAGAACTAAACCCAGGATGAATGAAAATGGATAGACATTCTTTAAAACAAATGAAAGGCTTTGATGTTTTGCATACTGTGATCCATGTTCTCACTTTTATATAATTTTCAGAGCATCAACAAGCAGTAAGGCAGCAAATTGTGTGACAGTAGAAAAGAAATGCATGATTAAAGGTTAGAGAAAAAAATAATAATTAAACAGATTTAATACTGGTTCAATGACTGCTAAAATTAACTTAAAATACCATAGGGAAAAGAAAGGAGTGAATGCTTTAATCACCAAAACAAAAGAGTTGCACTTGTGTTGTTTTCATTTTTGATTACAAGGAATTGTCTATAATTAATACTTTGTTTCAGCACTTTATCTGTCACATATAGCAGATGAAAGAAATCTCATAGCCACCCAAAAAAATGTCTTTATATCCACATTTTGCTTAAATGAGTCATCAGATGTCTAATTTCTTGTCTTATAGCTGTTTTTGTTCACTTAGGCTATGTGATTGTAGGATATGAGGTGCATCTTTCAAGCAATACGAATGGTATCTATCACTTCTTCCTGCCACAGCCTATAGCAGGCACGCGTATCTTGACATACCCGCATCGCTGAACTCTCTGGGCCAATATCTTTGTCAGGCCTTGCAGAGTGGAACACCGTTTCCTGTTTGGTTGTCCGATCTTTGCCTTCTCTCTTTTAGAGGCTGATATGATGTTCTCACTCAACTTTGACCCTACTTAACTGAAACCATTGTTCTTTTCTTGCTCTGCTCCAGTCACAGGAAGTCATTTTCTGAACTTGCAGCTTCGGAGAAGGCAGCAAAGCAAATTTTTCCAGCGTGTGCATTCGCAAAAAAGAAGTGTGCATGCCTGTAATGCGCGTTGCGCAGGTGAAATTTTGCAGCCCCTTTTGGCCGACAGTTTCAATGTCCTCTGAAGTCAGTCTCAGATACTCACTTCTTCTTTCATTCGCTCTTTATTGTAAAACATTGTCCTTATCATTCTATGTTCCCCTCCAGTACTATTGTTTTATTCCCCACCCTTTTTCTTCCACATAGTGGGATTTAAGCCAGCAGAAGGGTGAAACAACAAGCATATTAAAGACAAAACTCAGATATCCATTGGCTTAATTACAAGGCAAGTCATACACAGCTGGTAGAGGGTAAGCCTCATGCTGACTCTGAGCACAGAGGAAGTGAGCTCCTGCAAAGCTCGTTCTCCTTAGCTATGATATTAAAGGTCTGTTCTCCTGTTCCAGATCCCAAGCTGAATTACCTGACAAACTATCTATTGGGAATCTTTGATGAGGTAGTTCTGTTAAAGAGATGGAAAAGAGCTGGAGGAGGTGTGGCAGGAACCTTCATGAGAGCATCTCAGTGGGAGTGTATAAGGGACAGTTTAAAAAGATGAAGAGGCTAAAGATATGAAGCAAGGCGCACACGTTACTGCAGACCAATGAGTGTCTAAAAAAGTGAGTGCGGCACCGTCACTATCCGCCTTAATAGAAACATGCAGCAGCCCGTTATGGATAGGTGTTGGAGAATAAATCATCTAAGAGGCCCCTTTTCAAAGCATTACCCTGTCAAGCCTAATCAAACCTACCACTGCCTGCTTCCCCCCTCCCATTTGGCTCCATGTTCCCTGTCCTCCCTCCCTCACTGAGCAAAGCCGTTTGCTGCCTCAGGCAAGGGCTGGGAACATAAGAGCAAAGTCAGAGCAGAGTCACGAATTCAAGTCACCACCACAGTGTCTCCTCTCAGACTGCAGGCTTCACTGTGCAGAAGAAGGTTAATGTTGTGAGCTTAACACTCCAGCTTAACTCACTAATATCCATTTGGTCCCCCAACTTTGGCCTCAAGATTAAATTAGTAAAGAAAAATGCTAGAGTCTTTTGGAGCACCAAAGGGAAAACAAGTTAATAGTCTTTGATGTGACCACTGCTGCAAAGAGCATGGATGAGAACCGCTTTCCTTCTGTCTCCACTCTGTCTGTCACAACGAGTGGTTTTCACCGCAATACACATCTCTTATCCTTCTGGGAACCATAAGGCCATCTTCTAAAATAGCATGCCAAAGCAACAAATATGCCAGCTTAAAAAATTTGACTGTTGGAAAAAAGCCTTTAAAAAAACAAGAAGAGAAGTTGTGCTTTTAATATTACTTAAGAAGGAACTTATTCTTGGATTTTTATCGGAAGCAATTAGGTCTGAGGTGGTAAGGTTGTATTTACCATTTTATCTACATATTTAGATTTAACAATGTAATGGCTTGGCAGTGCATCTGACACATGAGAACTGTTTCACACAGCTCTGTACTTCCTTTCTCACTTAAGGACAAGCCCCATTGATCGGTTGGGATTTGGGGCAATAAGCCTTGTGTGTTTTTCCATGACTCCCTTCACCGCTGAAGCAGACTGATGTTCAGGGTTGCTATGACTGAGATTGCTCAAGCCACTGACTGACAGCACTGGATAAGGGATCATGTGTCTGTCCTCTGTGCCAGCGCAGCTAGAAGTGATAAACACTAGCAACCCGATCCAGAGACAAGAGACGCCTCTGCCTCCGACAGAACTCAAACTTAATGCACTTCTCTTCTTCTTGGCCAAGTCCAGATTTGCCAGCCTCGCTCATTCTGAGTTCAACACATCCTGACCACATTGGTCAGTGGGAGCAAACCTCTATGTGCCAGTTTCTTAGTACCTTTCTGATTTACGCTCACATTGAACACCTGGTATAAATAAAATACTGAGAATATGTCTGCCTCTATCTTATTATAAAAAGCCACCTCAATATTCATTCTGCACCAACAGGACCTGGGCATTCTTTTGGGTCTGCAATATTTATGTGGAACATTTTTTTTTTTTTTTTTTTCTGTTGTAATATTTTATATATATATATATATATATATATATATATATATATATATATATATATATATATATATATATTTTACTCTTGTGTAAATAGGCCCCCATAGAGTCTCTGGTTCCTGCCCTTGCAGTAATGGCAATGTAAACATGGGGAAAGTAATTTGAATTCTAACAAAGTGGAGATTAGCTGGTGACAGTTTGTGGCATGGGCGATTATTCCTAAAATAATCCTGTTTTGATATGCATCTGCATCCCGGCAGGGATTTTCAATTTGTTTTCCCATTGCTGCATGTAAACAAGCTCTAGTGTCTCCTTATCGTTGCGTCACATGGACAAGGAAAGAGCATATGCCCCCCTCCGCTTCCCCCTCCGTCTTCCATCTCACTACACAACCTGTCTCCTTCAGCTTACATCTGGTAAGAGTCGCTGAGCAGCACCGCTTGTCTGGGTTTCAACAAGTCTCTTTATCGAACGACGTGGCTGTGGGGGGTAGAGGAGCTTTATGTGTGTACTTGCAAATCATTTGCAAACATGAAGTCCTCAAAACGCACCTCCTGAATGTGTTCTGCTTGAGGGGTTCTGCCCATTCCCTGTCTGAATGGGCAAATTTGCAGCATAGCAAAATGGCCTCCTGTCTGCCAAAGGAGCCATCCTTCTCTGAGGCCTGGAGCAAGTGATAAATATTTACACCTTAATTGTGAAGTAGAAGGTATAAAGAGAATATGCTGTTTATCAGAATGACTTTGCATTAAAAATCCACTTTAATTTAAAATTTCAATCCTTCAAACTATTTCTGAAATACACAGCTTAATAAAGATTTATTGCGTCCCCTGTATGTGTTAACAAGCAGTATTTCATGTGTTATAATTTGAGCTGGTGAAACCACATGAAGTGTTAAGCAGCCAAAACTCTTCTGTTTACCCTATTTCTTGTGCATAAAAAGCCAAAGGACTATTTCTCGCTTGTAGATGGATTGCACCTGCTGGAAGCTAATCAGTTTGTAGCTTATTGTATCTTGATGTTTATGGGGATTATTGAAGGATAAACATGTTAATCTTCCGGTGTTGTGCAGGACTTCTAATTATGATGCTAACTCACCCAACATAAGGTCGCTAAAGATTTAAACTCTTAACGCAACCCAAACTCTGAAAAATCTCCCCCGTGTAGATTTCACCGAACTTCAAATCAGACACAGGACCTGGATTTAAACCCACCAGAACCTGTCTAGATGTTAGCAGTGGCTCGTTTGCACAGCTGCAGGTTGTGACTGGATCTGACTGGTGAGGTTAGGCTGTGGTCACTGACGTGGCTGAAGCAGGCTTCCTTACAGAAAGAGATAACAGGCAGAGGTGAATGTCTAGTCCATGCTGACAGTCTGGATCGATAAGGGATGGATCACTTACAAGCAGCAATCGTTACAACCCCACCCCATGGCTCAGGTGGAGCCATGTGGTGACTTACAGTACCATGAAGAGATGACGGTCTTGACTGGACAATGCCCTTGCATGGATTACAGTTTCTTGTATTTTTTTTTTTTTTTACTACATGCTTTATTCCATTTCTTTGTTAGAGTTAGCATTTACGTCAAGTTACATTGAAGTGTTTGTGTCTCTGACTGACAAAAACTGCATGATTGATAAACCATCCCTTTCCACGCCATTAAGGTAGTGTAAAAAGAAAGGATGCGGAGTGGCCTGGCTTTCAGTGCCAGCCACATCTATATCCTCCCCTCATTAATCTGCTCTAATATATTCACTGCAAAGAGCTGCTTTCCTGGGGAAGAGCAAGCAGGCCTTAAATTACAATACAGAGGAGTGGAATCATTACTACCTTTAATGTTCCCAATCTAATTGAGGCATTAATTTAAGCAGAGTCTCTAGTGAGGATTATTCATAACTGCTTTTTAATTTAGAAGGGTGATCAGAAGAAATATTCCCAGATCATGGACAAAGTTTTCCTGTCCAGTTTTTTCCCCTGTTTGCTGTGACTTAAGGCTGGGTGTGAGTCACACCAAAAGCACAATGAATCTCCTCCTGTGTCATAAAATGCAAAGAATCGTGCACTTTTTCCTAAAGGTAGTATGTATGGCTTACAGCCAAATGAAACACTGCTGCAGGCTGACAGTGCCCCTGTGAAATCTGTTTATTTAATCATGACTGGGTGCCACTAGTCTCTTGATTGTAAATGTGTTTAATGTGTCAAGACAGAGCAGTTAGTAGAATGGCAAATTTTGTGCTTTACCACAAGGAAATCAGAAAACAAAATCACAACAAGGCAAAATAAGTAACCTTTGCTGTTAAACACTGTGGATCAGCAGGGAGAATTATCAGTAATTATCTGTATTGAACCGCAGCAGACAAATTTAGCCAAAAGGGAAATATCAGAAGCCCATGAGATAAAATCTTTTTATTATTGGACTCCCTAAAGCACACAAATAAACAAGAGCATTTTATGGACAAGCACACACACTTATGTGCACAAGTTAAAACAAGCCCATACTGTACATGTGTGTTCACGGACACAGAGCGTGCCCCGAGGCATTGAGTCACACCAGTCCCCCCTGTGGCACCAGAACCAGGCATGGCATGCCATCTGGAGCTGGGAGGAGGGTTTGTTAGAGGGTTGTTGAAGCCGAGTTGTACATGCCTCGACCGTACGGCTGGCCATCTGGCTTGGCATGCTGCGTATCAGTAACTTTGAGCAGTCCTAGAATAGAGGAGCAGGGGAGATGGATGGAAGGAGACAGAGGGGTGGATGGCTGTAGGGTTAAAAGCAGCCAGAACACAGTGACACCAATCGGATGAACCTACACTATCCCCTATCCTAATGTATTTTGGTCACTTTGTTTCTCTGTCCCTCTACTTTCATTTTACTCAGGAGCCACACTTGTCAGTTTTTCAAACATGCTATGTATATTTTTACAGTTTTTTTACAAGTAGATTTCCCTTGGTAAAAATGTGCTGGTATGATCAGAACACGTATTTAGTGTTCTTGTTTTTTGTAATTTTTCAAATCGTTTGCTGAAGATCAGGTCCTCAGTCAGCATGATTGAATAGTTTTAAACTATCAAGAATAAAAAGACAGGGTGTAGGTTAATTTCCTGACAAGCATTTTCCCCAGGAAAAAGGCTAGGCATTAATATGTGAAGGTTTAGTCTTGCTTCAAACTTTTGATTTAAAAAAATCTGGAAAAAAAGCATGCCGGGTATTTACACTGGTGCCCAATTACTGACCAGTTAAAAGGGCAGAGGGTTTCTGAGAAATGGATGAGATCTGATATTACTTTAACTTCAAAGCCAAGCTAGAGTATAAAGTTCCTAAACACATCATGAATTTTGCAAGATTGTAAAGTCACTCTTTCTGATCTGAAAGAGAAACTTTTGAAGAACCCTAACTCGCCTCTTTAAAGCCTGCAACTTACAGTAGCCAAGCGGATGGGCAGTCCATTAACTATTTAAACGCACAGTGAGATACGAGAAGAAGTGGCCAGCATTCTAATGAAAAACAGAAAGCGAACTGGCTCCTGACGGGACCACTCTGTTTCTGATTAACATTACTACAGCCAGAGTTACATTTATGGGTCTGGTTGTGATTAAAGTTACATTATCATTTTCTTTTCGTCTTTCTGTGTCTGCACAAGCACTCTCTTACCTCCTTAGTCATAAGTGTTTCTTTAGCATCAAGGGTCTGCGTAGCAGCTCCGTATTTATATCTGCAAGTCAAGACAGTGACAAAGTGCTAGTAAATCAAAATAGGGCCTCAGTAAACGCCAAAGTGTCATCTATCTTTTTTGTATTCCCAGAGGGGTTTGTCACCTACACAACACTCACGGTTCTATCTTTTGCTCAACAGTAATGAAGAACGCCCCATATTAAGGCTGGGTGAGGCCCTGTTAAGGATTTTAGTTCAAGGCTATGCAGGCATTCAAGGAGTCGCTGTCAGACTGCAATGAGATATGGGGATAGAATATATCACAGCAACTGCAGCTACGTATAATTAAGCACAGGACGCTATAGCATATGGTCTAGACTTCCTAATGTAAATAAATGTAAAATTAATATCAATTCAGCCCCCAAGCAAAAACAACAAAGCACTACTCATATACATTGTGATGAACATTTTAAATAAAAGCAAAACAGAAATTCTTTGGGTTTACATGCATTGTTTATCCCATGTTGGGTGACAATGGCGACTTTAGCCCCACAGTTTCAATTAGTTCAATGTTTGGGTTGCAAAAAACTTTGAATGTGAGAAAAACTTTGTGCAGTTTAACATTATTTATTTAACAAACAAACATGTAAAGGGACTAAATAAATCCATCAACATATAATTGAGTTTTATTTGTGTGTATTTGTTGCTTTGACTACTGTTCAACACAACTCACAAAATAATTTGTTTGATTTGGGAATAGGCTTTTTACGTCTAGTGCAAATTGTGTAACCAAGGTGATGAGAATCGAATAAAATCTGTATTGCTGTATCAAATTTTATAGTCTCTATTTTCATGGATCTTTGATGTTTTCTTGATGTAAAACATTTCAATATATATGCAGAACAGGGTTATTGTCAATGCTCAATGCGGAGGTGTTCAACATGTGATCCAGCAGCCACTGCACAAAACCATTAGAATAATTTTATGCATCCCCCCTCACCAATTCAGGAATGATAAAAATTTGGTCCACTGGCACAGGTCGTTAAAACAAAAACAACCTTTTTTAACCATTTCAAAGACAAATAAAAATCTACAATGCAGTCTTTTAGTCACCTTTTTTTTGCTTTCACCTTAACTCTATAGTCAATTGGACCAAAATCAAAATATATGTTATTTTTCCAACAAAAATTTCCCACACTCTGGTTTACTTGGTGTGAAGACAAAAGAGACGTTTGCTTTATTTTTATAAAACAACAAGCTTTTCATTTTTTCAGATCTATGATAATGGACAAATCATTTTTCTTCAAGAATTCGTCTACCTTTATCATTTAAAAAATAAAATAAAATGTCACAAAAAGTAGACTGTGGCCCCTCAAGTATTTTATTTTATTATTTTATTTTGAACCATGTCTGAGAAAGTTTGGTCTAACCAATGCAAGAGGGATGACAAAAAGTAGAAAAAGTAAAATGTATCAATAAACATAAGAAGGACATGCAAAAAATAAAAAGGCTGGATCAAAATTTTACATTTTGGCCATTATATGACGTTTCTATATGGAGATTTTAATATTTAACACACAGAACTTATAATAAGTAGAAACAACAAGATGCAAACTTTGGTGATGATGTTATTTTGAGTGATGACAGCAGGGCCATGCAGTGTGGCAGAGACACTGCAGTTTCCTCTTCTTATCTCAAAGCCCTTACTCAAGCTTTCCTGTTGCTCCTGCTTTTTTTCTGTCACAGTGGAAACATCTGGATCCTACTTTTTTTGTATTTGTACTCCAGTAGAACAAAGGTTTAGTATGTTACTATGCATTTGCTATCTCACACACACACAAATAAAAGGAAAAAAAATACTGATAATCAGACCTTGTTTTGTAGAAATCACAACCGGCTTCTTCTTCATACTGTGTTTCACAATCAAGTCATAAATTTGCTACAATTATTACACAACAACAAAAACAAGATAATTGATGCAGCATTATAATTTACGTCCGTCTTATGACTCTATCTACCTGTCTTTCATTTACTGAAGTATGCTAAATATGATATTTTTGAGTCATTGAGTTGTCATAAAACTAAGGGTGCACTGACTGTAGATTTCTGGTTGATTATAGATTACCAAAGATGACCAACTGATGTCGATTTGGGTCAATAACATGTTTTTTTTTTTTTTTTCATGGAAAAGTTACTCCAAAGTGTCTAACCTGGCAACAGTGGGGTGGCTTCTTCAATGTGCAAGGAATGACATAACCTAATGGGAGGGACAGTTGGGCGGTCTTCTCTCTTATCAGAGCAAAAGGGGACAGTGGCTGATTTTCAGACCTGAAATTGGTGAATAATATTGATTTCTCATGTATTTGTCGGTCGATTGTAGAAATTAAGAAAAAAGGAGCTGATCTGAACCAGAAGTGCAACTTGGTTTGGAGAAAAGAAACAACTTTCTCCTGATCCAAAGTATGGCAGTCTTTATCTATTGGATTCTGGTATTGTGAACAGATGGGCCCAGACTGAATTTGTCTCGTTTACTTCTCACTTTTGATTCCCACAATAACCCCAGTAATTTTAAGGCTGCGAAAGTCCTACATTTACACCCCCTGGTTGAGTAGGTTTAGTATTTCATCTGTCCCACTATTAACTTGTGGAGTTTGAACTTTTTTGTGCAGTCTTTTTGAGCATGGATATCATCAACTATTTTCTTTTGACAATTTTGTTTATGATCCAACTCTTCCCCTACTATCAACATGTCAAAAAAAAAAGTGAGTTTTATATATTCCTGATCTGACAATGCACTTATCTTACCTCGTGAATGTCATGAGACTGAAATTATTGATACTGTTTGTCTTGAAAGTGTTTAAATCTAGAATGTTTGTGTTGTATGAAATGAGTACCATACATAGAGACATACACTTAAAGTTTAGCTGTAAATTCTCCTCTTTTTCTGAGTAATGTGGTGCTAAGAATTTAAATCCCTTACATGACCTTTGTTAGCATAGGGTACTTTTAGATAATCAATAAACATAACTTGCAGTTAATTGCCATGTCACAATGTCATGGAGACCACAGACTCCCCATTGAGGTTTGTGTGTAGAGTAGGGGTGGGATTTGTAAGAGGATTACAGGGACCAGATGCCTCCCTGTTTAGTTTTGGCTTTAGCCCAAACAAGTTCAGGTCAGACTGACCGCTGCAAGAGTTCTCCCAATCACAAAAGGATGGGGATGGGGACAGAGTGGGTGAAACAAAAATCTACATAACTTTTTATTCTTGGTCACAGTGTTGCCAGGTGTTGATAGTTTAAATAATGAAAATCTTAACTTAAACATGGAGTACATAGATAGACATTGATGGCATGGAAAAAAATTATTAATTTACACCTCACTTGAAGTGTTATATTACCTGGTTATAAGCTGTTTTTTTTTTAAAAGGTCAGGGTCATCCTTATGCACTTTGAGATAGGTAGGTGACATCATGGAGGAGCAAAGATTCTGAGAGCCTTGCAAGGTTCAACAGGATGCCAGACAGGATACCAGAATATTTCTTGGACAAAACATAAGAAAATTTATTTTTTAAATTATCGCTGGTGCTCTGAGAGAGAAAATGTATTGTGAAGAAAAAGGTCTGCAGAGAATATTAGTGAATCTACATTATGAAACCCAAGGAACACATAGAAAAAAATCACGGGGACACAGTAGTGGAAAAGTTTAAAGCTGGGCTAGATTATAAAACCTAGCTTTGAACACCTGAGTGTTCAACTCTCTGTCTGAAATTTGAAAGAATAGCGATTTAATCTATTAAGCTTGCACTCTGTAAAATTCAACAATCTTGCCATTCTTGCATAAAGAATGGCAAGATTGTTGAATTAAGGAAAGGAAACCATAGGATGTTTCCCTTGGAGACTTTCAAAGATATATTCCATCCAATCTGACTGAGTAGGAGCTTTTGTGCAAAGAATCATTGTCCCTTGATAGGCAAAACTCATAAAGACATCCCAGGTTTTCTTGATGTGCAGGTCTATTCAGCCACCTGCATGCCAACTGTGAAGGATTTTTTTAAAAGTACCTGTAATTTTATTTTCTCTCCAGAAAATATGCGCTACCTTGCTTATTGAAGTTTGGAGATTTTTAGTGTTATAACAAACCCAAAAGGATATTGGTTAACTGGCTATGTAACAAAATGCAAAGAGGTTCTGAAAATATGATTTGCTTTGGAAGTCACAGTATTATCACAAGCTGTTCAGACTTAAACCTATTCATGTGATAACAGAGGTGGCTGAGGATACAGCTGTACTGGACACAGTGAATGATTAGCGACTGGTGTGACTCCTGAGGCTTGGACCTGAGACTGAGGGCACATATCTGTCGCCTTTGTTACCCTGTCACCCTTTCTTTTTTTTTTTGCGAATGATGCCCCCTCAGGCATCTGTGGACTACCATTACCTCTGTCCGCATTGTGGGAGTCTCCTGCCTATTGCTTAGGGATGTAATTCACATTAGATTGATGTGCAGAGGTCTAACAGTGACCTGGATGACTTTAACTCTTAGCACATGGACTGATTTACTCACTTCGTGTAGGATAGAGGAATCTCTAGAGACATGGCGAAAGACAGAGACTGAGATGACTGCTTTAAAAGCATGACTTTTTCTAAGTCAAAAAACATCCATCTGTCCGTCCATCCAGATCGCACGAGGGTTAAGCTTCAGAATTTTAAGACTTTGAGGGAAGCATGGATGTTATTCTCACAAATGAAAGTCCACTCTCAATTCTTAAATGTTCCCTGGCCAAAATACATATATTATAACTCTGCTAAGTTCTGTGACTGCCTTAAAGTCCCTTTTGAATAAGATATGACTTGAAGACCTTTAAAACAGAAGGCCAAAGGAGGTATTCGGATCCTTTCAATGTAGAGGACCAGCAGCTCTACTCCAACCTCTTTCCATGTGACAGAGATCCTCACCCTATTTTTAAAGGTAAGCTCAGCCACCCTACAGCAGGAGCTTATTTTTGTCTTTTTTGTTTGTGATCTTGCTCTTTGGGTCATGATTAATTTCTTATGATCATAGCAGGTGAGGGTTGGAATGCAGAGAGACGAGTACAATATATTTTTTTGCTCAGTTCTTTCTTTACCATAATGGACCAATGCACAGCCAGCTGCAGGTGAGGCTCCAATATGTCTTGCCCTCTCCAACTCCATCTTACCACTACCTTATTCACTACTTGTGAACAAGGGGCTTAACCCTCGTGTGATCTTAACATTCTGTCCTACGGGTTGAAAATGACCCGCCCTAACAAAAGCCCCAAAATAAAGCAAATTAATTCAATTTTGAAGACGAAATCTGTTTGGCATGATGAAACCATCTGTTATTTATCAATTCAACTCAATTTAATATTTTTTTTATCATGTATTTTTGTTATACAATATAAAGAGATGATCAACAGTATTTATTTTATCTTTTTTTTTTACCACAAAATGTTGTAGCAGTTTTCCTTTACATAGTAAAGGTTTATTATTATAATTATATAAATGTGAAGTTATTACTTCTGGATTAATTATACTGAAAGGGAACAAAAAGTCAACAATTTGGAACTTTTTGTCAATGGTTTGTCCCTTTATAGTTTTTCAGGAAGTGAATTATAAAACTACCTCTCGTAACACAAGGAAACAAAATGTTGCTTGATTTTGTGAACAATTTAAAATCAGCTCTTATGTTGTGTCTCATAATTATATGAGATGTTCAACACAAGGACATCTTCTTCTCAATATAAGGTGTTGAACACAAGATGAAGAACATCTTGTGTTCAACATAAGGTGTTGACCTTCTAAGATATCATTATGTTGAACATCTTCAACATAAGTCGAAGAACATCCTATCCTTCCCATCCCACAATGAACTCAAACTGAAGAAAATCCCCATGAGATGGAGAAGTTCTTCATCTTAAAAAGATGCTGTCATGATGAACATCTTCAACATATGACAAAGGTCATCCTATCTTTCCTACCCTACGTTGAACATAAGAAGAAGAAAATGTCACAATGAACACAAAATGATCAACGCAAGACAATCAAGAAAATCTTCATAGCATGAAGATCTTCTTCATCAGATGAAGACTCTCCTACGTTGAACATCTTCAGTACAAGAATTTGTTCAACATAAGATGTTCAACTTCTTATGCTAGAGGTCCCATGTAGGACGTTACCTGTTAGTGAAACGTCAACTCATGGCTTCAGCAAGGAACCATCTAGAGGTTTTCAGATTCAGCGAAGCTTCACATCCTCTATACCAAATCTGTTTTTATTATGTCTCAGATGGTTTTTTGCTGTGTTTGGGAACTTGATGTGTGAGTGCAGGTGCAGGTCAAATACAAGTTCAATTCATACATCCATAAATCAATCAATCAATCATTTCAGTATCAATGCATTTCAAAGTGCTTTATATCAAATCAAACACAGAAACACAATGCAACATAGAATCAACAATCAAAACACGACAATAAGTCAAGTTTCATCAATAAATTTGTAATTGATTACGTTTCAAATACAATCCTAAACAGCTTGGTTTTTAGTCTAGTTTGCATCCATAAAAGGTTTACCAGTTACACTCCTACTGTGTTATATGGAACAAAATACCTATTGCTATTTTTATTCCCACTCACGCTCACAATCACACAGTTTAAAATGATATAAACAGCCTCCAGTTTCTTTGATATGTGTGTGTGTAGGCGTGAGTGTTTCTGTGGGGTGGGGCGTGTGTGTGTGTATTATAGAGAGTTTGTGTACGGCCTTTGAACTCTTTTTCTTGTAAATGGTTTTACAATTCACGGGTCCAAAATAACAGTCCTTGCACCCTAGTAGTGTACAGCCCACATGGAAATAAAAACAAAAACAAAGTATCACTTTTTCTAATGGCAGGGACAATTTAGGAAAAGTCATAAAATTTCAAGTTGGAAAAAGATGGTTTAGGATATTTTTTGTACAGCTAAACATACTAGTGGGTCACTTTTGACATTTATTAGACAACACAAGGGTAACTTGGAAGGAGCAGTCCATCTTTTTCCAATTGAGTGCCTCAGCGTTTGAGGCACTGACTGTGGTCTCGGTCACTTCATAGCTCCCCGTGAACTACTTCAGCACACTCTGGATGGTTATTTTATAAAGATGCGAAGAGAACCACTTTGTTTGCACAAAGCAAAGATGAGACCCAGAGGCTTCCACAAAAAAAAAAAAAAAAACACAAAAAAACCCCCAAAACACCTGGTCTCCGTAACTATATATTGAGAATCTGTCCATGACTATTATAATAATGAATATGTAATGGTATTTATATAGCACATTTTCAGCAATAAGGCAATTCAATGTGCTTTTTATGAATTAGAAGGAAATCCAACAAACCAAAGGAAAGAGCAGAAGAAGAAAAAAACATAATCTGTTTATAGTCTGTGATTTATAAACTAGTAGGGGTTTCTCTGGATTCTTGTTCTGATAAAGTTGATCTAAGGTAATGAGTAATAGGGACAAGGGACAGTCCCAACAGAGCCCAAATTACACCAGAGAGGAAACTCTTGCTTAAGGTATACCCTTACAAATATTTACAAGAAGCACCTCAATGATCATAAACCATTTTTTCTAGATACTTGCAAACAGGACAGGGGAACTTTGATTCAATTAAATTTTAAAACTACTTTCATTGATTCCAAATGGAAATTAAATGTTGTTTTAACTCATATTAATTCAAGGCCTTCAGTTTTGCAAGAGTGTAGATCTGGTCAAATGTTTTACACACCGAAAGCATATTAATTCATATGTTTAGATATAGCAATGAGGAGCTGTAAGGCAAACCTGTTTTCATTGTGGCTTTTTGGTAGGCAATGAGATGTCACATCTCTTTGATGGGGACTCCATTGTATTGTTCAGAGAATACAGGCCACATTTGTGATATTTAAAAAAGCAGAAGCACACTCATTACATGCACAAGAATGTGTTTTCATCTAAGATATGTAAATCTGCTCCCTCTAGTCAGGGAGTTCTTGCATTCCTTCTGACTGAACACAACCAGTTGTCAGTTTTAGGGGTTAAATTAAAGTCTTGCTTTTTTTATTATTATTATTTCCATTGGAGAAGCACTACATGCCCCTTTGGTGAGAGCTAGGGCTCTGTAATCAGTGTCCTGTCTCTGCTTCTACATTTCCCTGTCTTATGTTTTAAAGGCAGCAAGAGCTGACAGCCTCTTACTGGAAGAATGGGCTTAGAACCATGGGGCTCCTCTCTGTACCAGAGGCTAATTGCTACTTCATAACTGGAACTGCCTTGAAAAAAAAAAACAACAACAACAACAAAAAACATTTACTACTTGTTGTAAAGAGAGGATTGGCCCCTAACAATTTAGGTCAAAAGCAATGTTTTACAGCACTGGCCTTTATGGGAGCTGGTTCCAGAGATGGACAAATAGGAGAGCAAAACCTGTCAGGAGTATCAGCAGTAGCCAAAAATGGGGATGTACTTTAAACACCATTTCTTGGTGGTGAGCAAGAAGCTCATAAAAAGCACGTTTGACCCGGTGTGTTTTTATCACAGCTACGTTTGACTGTACAGAAACAGAACCAGACCAATCAGGGCTGTGGACGGATTGCTCTGCATCTGATATACTTTCTTTTGCCTCTTGTCTCCACATAGCATGTTATTATGGGTGTCTTTGTATCAAGCACAATTATATGTCATTTGTCAACAATCTGAATGTATGGTTTGATGACTGAGAGCTGTGATGCTATAATTTTTGAACCAGTATAATAACTAAATCTAACAGGGTGTTATTTGTGACGGCACTGACTGTTTCTCCGCCTGCGGAGGTAGGCTCTCCCTCTACACATGCTCACACCTTTAACGACTTCTTAAATGTCACAGAATGTCAAGTCAAGGGATAAAAGCATAAGACCTCGTCTTCCCTGCCAGTGATCCTGAGTAGATATTTTACTATGTTACGTTGCTGGGCAGGACATATCCACTCAGGTGTGGCCTAAACTTATCCTGATGGGTTGGTGACATGATTTAATACATCTTATACTAAAGAGCCAAGGGGGGTAAGAGGGGGCCAGCTTTCTCCAGTGACAAGGCATTGAGTGAGCACATGCTTTGCAAATGCTAGTCAAGAGAAAATACCCTGTCACTCAAGTTTTAATTTTCTCTGAAAATCTAACTTTAAATTATTAAAAGGCATATTTGTAGATGTCCAAGAAAATTCATAACCTGAAGTGCATATCTCATTCCTTAGGTATAAGTCATTGTAAGCTGGCTGTTATTTTATTTTTTTCCTTAGGTATAGAGGTTGCACTACTGCTGTGGTGAAATGAGCTTTAACTGCTCAATTTTCCATTCAGCTATCCAGGCAGCGCTTCTCCATTAGTGTTAGTCTAACTAGCTACGCTTTGGCTTCTTTAGCTGTGATCTCGCTCAAGCCTGCTGGGTGTTATGTGTATGTGTGAATGTCTGTTATTCTGCGAGAGCTCAGCGCTGTGAGCCCTACAGCCGTGAGAGATCTGAGCGTAAGGCCACGACGGGGCTCTGTTAAACTCAGCAGTGTGAGCCTGTATCACTTATGCTGCCACAGCGATACCGACACAGCATGCAGTCCTCAAAGACAAAGACTTATGACCATCCAGCTACTCAGTTCCTCTGGCCACAGTCAGCAGGATAACCTTCAGAGAAAGGAGACTAAAGTACTGGGGGAGAGATTTAAGCAGACATTTTTAAGCATTTTGAGCTTTTAATGCCACATCTTTATAACTAATCTACACCAATTTAAAGTTAATCCTTAGATGTAATATTTTGATTGAATGAAATTAAAGTCTAAAATCAGAAGTGAAGAATAATTGTTCTCTTACCCTCTTTTCTTCTACTGTTTGTCTTGCTAACTAAATTAAATGTTCTGAAAACCGAAGGCTGACTCAAAGAACAAACGCTCTCAGATGGACTCTCTTGTTCCATTGTCTGGATCAGTTCTTACTCTGTAGAATGAATCCATGTAGTTCCATTTTAGCCTTTCCAATGCTTTTGTACGTCTACATTCAAAAGCTCTCGAAAGGATAGGTGGAGTCTTTGAGGACTCCACAGGGTTTGAGAGAAGTTGGAAGAAAAACTGTCATGCATAATTTGCATGGTATTTTCCCTCCGTAGACTCCCGATTCGAGAAATGACTGCCATATCAACCATACAGCTGTGGTCTGTAGAAGATGTGTAGGTGTGTGTGTGGGTGTGTATGTCGTGGTAATGAATGAAGGTAAATGGCAGGGTATGAAGCACTTCCTATCGTAATTTCACACTTGTCAGCTCTCGTGAAGAAATTTCACCTTTACACAAGGATAGCAGAACAGACCAGGCTTCAGAAAACACAGAGAATACATCTTGGTGTTGTGAGAGGAATTCTCTTTGCAAAGAATTTCCCTTGCAAATATATTCCTCTCTGTGTTCCTCTAAAAAATATGTCGAATTTTCCCCAAAATATGCAGCCTAAACAATCCATCCGATCCACCTATTCATAAAAGAACAGTATTGTTTTAATAAATTATCTACATAGATCAAATAACAATATTGCTTTAGTATTAGTTGAGTGAATAAATTTGTACATCTGCATTTATTTACATTATTTGCAATGTGTTTGCTGAAACACACCTTGCACAATTAATTGTCTGGTATGTATTAAAAATTTAAAAGGGCCATTATTGAAACACTAATAGACTTTATATGACTAAAAATATAAAACACACATAACCCACACGTCGGGTCTTTTCTGCTGTAATGTGTCCATGTCAACAATTTTGTTTAGGCTTCATTTGCAGCAGTAGAAAGAAGCAGAACAATTACGCCTGAAACTTGATTTATGATAAAGAAATCCTGTTAGTTCAGAGTGTGTTTTTCTTCATCCTTTTTGTCTTCTTAGTCTTTATATATTAATCCTGAGCAGCATGTTAAACAGAAACTGTAAGTAAAATATGCAATAATACATGTTAATGTTAACATGTTTACACATTTTTATTTTCTTGTCAACTTTATTAACTTGTTAGCTGAAATGTCCGTTGCATGAGTTGCTTATCTGTAAAAAGAGAAGAGTCAGGGAATGTGTGAAAAGACAAAGGATATGAAAGCTTTCTTAGGAGACCTCAAACAAACTGAATAAAGTGGTCCTGTTTTCTGATCAAGCACAGAGCGAGGAGAACATTTAGCACTGCTGGCGACACTTTAAACAGTCAGTGGAATTAGCTTCTTACTGGGAATTGAACGGCTTCTGTACTGGGCCACGTACCCAAAGTCACACTAAAATAAAGCAGCCAATAAAGAGCAACTGTCAAATGCACCTCAGATAATATCCTCCAGCCACACTCACTTTTTTGCAAATGCAAGTGTACAGAGATGTTCTGTACAGTGTGTAAACCAATAAGCACGACGCTCTGCGCAGTTGTCTCAACCCGGCACAAAGACATAAACTCACACAACCCGAGGTACCAGATGCACTGCTGTGTCTCTCAGGAGAAGCAGTGGATAATGAATGGGCCCCTCACAAATTCCAGAAAAGTGTTGCATGTGACTACAAGGAAAATATGTTTCCACTAAGGAAAAGCTGTGACCTTATTCCTTCGCCGTACTTATGCAAAGTTTGTGTGCATCTCCAGGTTTGGCTCAGCAAGGATGAGCTTAAATTTAGACCCCATGATGTCAACACAAACACAGAATAGAAAGTTCTTTTCTAATTAGATATCCCCATCCCATTCCCCCTTTTTTCCTAAAGTTCATTTCAATTAGTCCCACCTCGGCCCCACTTTCAGGTCTCAGCGATTTGTCAGTGCCTCAACTTCTACGCGGTACATTGTGGTCACAATGCAGCGTACTGTGAATGTGTGTGTGTGTGTTTTGTTTGTTTTGTTTTTGCAAGCATGCTACTGTTTATTTATGTGTGTGACCTTGACAAAAAGTGACTCCTGTGCCCTTGACATTTACTTGTTGTTGTTATGATGAATTGCACAGGTTATTTACTAGTTCACAAGAGAGATTGCTGTTTCAGGCCCCAAAACTCATGCAGGATCCAGAGACATTCTTAAAAATAACCACATTTGCCATGCCATTTCTTTTCAATTAACGGAAATGTTATGAAAAAAGTTTCTAAAGTAAAAAAAAAGAAAAAAGTATTCCACTAATACAAATCCTTTTGTCTCAAAACACTTTACGAGACCTATTTGCATGAAAAATAGAATCAAATTACGTGAGATCATTTTTATTTGAATAGTGTGTTATTTTTCATTATTTGTTTAATTTAGGATTGTTAAACTGAGTTCTACCTGTAACAGATTATTTTAAATCTAAACATGTAAAATCTCAAAAATGTAACAAATGTCATCTAGAAGATGTGCTGTGCTCACCTGGCTCATATCTGTGCCAGTGATAGATGGCCCATGTGTCCAATGTGAGATGCTGAAAGCATTTCGTCTCTCTCCATTTCTTGACACCCTCACGTAAGCTGATCAATCAGCTGTAATGAAACCCATCAGGTCACCTTTAGAATTTATTATTTTTGTGTATGTAAACTGAAACCTTCCCTTGATGGTATGAAAGCTAAATTTAGGCTACCTTTATGCTAACATATCTTTATACCTCCTCCCCTTGAAAAAAGCAAGATATATAAATTATGCTGAGATGCTGGGAACACATACATCTGCACCTGCTTGCCGCTGAAATGTAATAGTATTTTCTACATGGTTGTGAGTTTGCAGGATTTAATAAATGTATCACAGAATGTAAAATATTTCAATGTGAACCCATTTTTGTTGCTCAAAACAGACAGTGGTGTGTTTTCTTCCATGTTTTTGAGGTGCTTAGCGTCACTTGTTTGCACACAATCTGGCTATGATTATTGCCCGTTTCAGGCTTCACACACACTGATGCACCCCCTCACAAAAGCTGCTTCATTTGCATTTTTCAAGATCATTGAAAGTGTCCATCTAGACATGTTAAGATGAGTAATCATAAGTGCAACTTGTGTTGCAGATGAGATAAATACCAGGTGGATATAAGGGGTAAATTGACTCTGAGAGTCCGACAAAGACGCAAAAGTCCTCATGAATTTATTTTGATGTGTTTTAGGGAGTTTCAGGCACTCAGTTTTCCACAGCAGTTTTGTTTTTCTTTAGTTTTGATATCAAATCTTATTAATTTAACTTCAGGTCAGGCTATACTTCCTTTTCTGCAATCGGCACACAAAAAACCTTATTCAAGTGAGAAAAAAATAAACTGCTTCTTGTTAGTTTATTTATTTATTTATTTATTTATTTATTTATTTATTTATTTATTTATTTATGTTTTGTCGTTGTCATTTTTTTTCTTGCTGAACACAGCTGCTTGGACCCTACCATGCAGAAAGCTCCAATATGGCTCAGCCTGTAAATCTGTGTCCAGGGGCCAGAGACAAAAAAACAAGGGAGAACCACCAGGCGAAATTTAGCGCACGATGGCTCCCAACGGACACCATTTGGGGACCGGAGATCTTTTTTTTTTTCCCCTCACTCTCTTATTTCTTTTTCCTGCATGGTGAGCAACTTGGAAAGCACAGCCCCAACATTGCTGCTGACACAACCACTCAGGGATGGCTGTAACAGCTCTCTTAGCGTGGCACCTGTTATTGAGCTATCAGAGAAGGAGTGAATGAGGAAAAAGAGAATCGAGAAGGAAAGGAGAACAAGGGAGGGAGATAGAAGACAGAGAATGTGGCAAGAAAGAGTGAATCACTACTGTAATGTCAGAATTAGTATCTAATAATTCACAGAATGGCTTCCTTTCCTCACAAAGATTATATATTTGCTCATTGTATGAGTTTAATTTTTATATTTTTTTAAGTAATTTGAATATAATTAGATTCTTAACAGGTTACTTGTTTTTGCAGAGTGATCAGACCTTAGTACCTTGTGTTTGGTTCCCCTGATTTCCTCAATTGTTTCCTTTCTTTTTTGATTACCGGTAAACGTAGAGTTATTTTACAAACCAGTTTCTATGCAGCCCATTTTTATTTGTCTTCATTCTCTGAATACAATTGGCTTTTGATTTGAAGTGATTCATAATACTTTCAACAAACTGGTAATGATCTTAAACTGTCCTCTCATCACCGGTCTTACAAAGATAAATGAGCCGAGTATAGTAGAAGGGGAAATATTAATAAGAAATGACTATGTTTTTCTATTCTCCGTGAATTTTCTTTGACTTGATTCCCAGACATAAGGGCAGGAAAATTAAAGATGTTTTTTTTACGGACTACTGTAACTGCGCTGGTTGTGGAAACAAATAACCCTAATACAAGAAAACAAAGGAGAAAAGGAAAAACAGTGCAGCCTTTTTTTTCCTCTCTCAGCTAATCATCGGAGGTACACAGCAAGCTGCTGTCCATTCAAGCAGAGCAACTGAATTCCTCTGCAGAGCAATCAAAATGGATTAAACCGACCACGCTCCAGCTGCCTCCGCGCAAATCAGATATGCCTGTGATGATGATAATCAATTCATAATAAAATAACACAACATAAATCTGATAGTGTTGTTCCAACAATTTTAATAACATAGATTTAAATATTGCCATGTGCACTGGAGTGATTTACCGGTGAAAAAGTGCCATCAAGCTTATATACAACCTGTTTCTGGTGGCCCGCCAATAATACCATTAACTGCATTGTTCAGACTCATTATGCGATGAGAAACACAATAATAATCACAGGACTACAAACACACAGCTTCTCCTATTGAACTAATTAAGCTCTCTTCCTTACCGTCTCCGGCCAGCTCAATTTCATCATAAATCCTGTGAGAGGCTGCTGTGTAAATCCCTAGAGCTGAATTAGTATTGTAATTTCTGGTATCCTCGCATGCTTCACTAACACAGACCTTGAAGTTATTAATCTGAGGGTGACAGGTGTCACAGAAACAATATGCTGAATAGTTCGATACTGGGTTAACCCCACTCTGTGCCAAAGCATTCAGTGCTTTCCAAATTACGAAGTATGGATTAAAGCCAAGTTTTAGTAAGAATAGATATATATGTATATATATATATTTTTTTTTTTATTACATAAGTTTTCAGCAAAGTTCCAGTAAAGTTGGGAGAACTGTGTAAAATGTGACTATATACACTATTTATTTACTTGACAATCTATACATTTCAGACCAATATATTTCATACAAGTTTTGTTTCTGTATTTTAATATACAAAGAAGGGGAGATAAATATCCCACAATGAAACTGAGAATTGTTTCTTTTTCTCTTTTATTTTCTATGTGACAGTTTTATGGTTAAAAAAAAAAAGTGAAACTGGGTCAAGAAAGACAAAGAAACAAAGTGGATATTTGTAGTTTGTTCTGATTTTACTGATTAAAGGTAAGGCCTTCAGCACATAACGACTCCACAGCATAAGCCAAAAGGGAATTTGTCTTAATGGGATCTTAGAATACTTTTCTGGCATGGATCAAGAATTTTGTATACTCTCTAGTCTTCTATAACTCATGGAGCATGTGTTTCTACCTAAGAATTGCATTTTGAGTTTGTAGCGCTTTATTACCAAGGTGTCAGTAAATTTGGATGTGGGCCTGTGCAAGGCCATCAAAGACTTTAGAGCTACAAAGGCCATTTTTAGAGATAATTCCCAAGCTTTGTTACCAACCAGCTGAAATTACCAATCCACAATCTTCTCGCCAACAAGTACAGTGGCATTAGTGGCATCTACTTTCTGGAAGAGGATTATAATCTGTGGAGCAGCACACACAAGGTGAGATATTTTTATATGAAACATTTACTCAGGCAACAACAAGGTTGCCACAGTGAGTGCATCTGCCATTGGTCTTTTGAAAATAATTATACAGGAAGGCAATGCTGATGTCAATGCTACTCATCCTGTTGTCCGGTAATATTTTTTGTGAAGTCACAGCTCTGCAGGATAACACTGTCTCCACTTTAGATTTATGAATGGACGGAGGGAGCTCAGAGGCAGCTAGTGTCCACAGGTTTATAACTGAAATGTCTCCACTTTAGATTTATGAATGGATGGAGGGAGCTCAGAGGCAGCTAGTGTCCACAGGTTTATAACTGAAATGTTTCTTTGGGGTTTTTTTGTAAGATGTTTCAATCTGATATGAAGGGCAATTTAAATCTTGTTTTTTGTTTTTTTTTTTACTGAATATTGCAAAACTGTGACTTTTTTAAAAAAAGTCGAATGGATGTAAAAGAATTTATTCTCAAAGATACACTCCTCCTAACATTTGGTAAAAATAGGTTCATAAGAAAGTTTAAAATAATGATGGACACTCCCTAAATAATTTAACTGTTATAATTTAATTTTACGTACCCCAGGTGATAATTTAACTCAAATGTACACAAGAATTTAATCAAGAATAACTGTATTTTCAATATTTCCAGTTTCTAATTAGGGTTGTTAAGTACCATGCTATGCAATATCATATGATTACTTCCCTTTTTGAGTAGGCAAACTTTCAAAACACACTTATGGCCCTCTGACGGACATGACAGAAGAAACAGTTTGTTTGTCTTTGTTTAAGCTTTAGATCCTTTACTAATACAGCCTTTAAACTGATCAAAAAGGAATGGTGATATTTGATGTTTGTGAAGAGATGGTGGGAGGCAAAGGAGGTGTCATCTCATGATATACAGCTTGAGTCCTCTGTCACACAGCACAATGTCTGTTGGGAAATAATCTGACATCTTGAGTTTGACATATCCAAGTGAAGAATAGGGAAAAATGGGGAAAAAGGGAGGAGGCAGAAGACAGAGCGATGGGACAAAGAGGGGAGTTGAGGGAGTGGAAAGAAAGAGCTAGAGAGAACACAATCAATCCACTAACCCAATCTCCATCATGTCATTGCCTGTCGGCATACATTTAAGAATAAAGCTTTTGAGAGACCTACCAGAGTTACAGTCTGATCACTGTCCTGCCAGTGTTGGCCCAGATGCCGCTGACATGCATCACACCATTCCTAAAAACACAATTGACACTTTTGTGACTGAATCACTGAGAACTACTCAGACCCAGGAAAGCTCAACAAGATCACAATTGGGAATACACCCAAATCTAATTGGAATCTTATTCTGTACAATTAATGTTATGTGCAGTGGTGGCAAACTAATAAACTACAGCAAATAATAATAAAAAAAAAATAAAAAAAACTTCTGATAAATAAAGTTCTTCTCAGAAAAGGGTTGGTGGAGGCGACATAGGCGTAAGACACATAACTCATTTACAGAGGCCTTAGTCCTTGATGTGGCAGCTGAGGGTTCGAGTCCCATCCTGATGGCCTTCGTCACAGGTCTTCCTCCTCTCTCACAACCCTCTCTCCTGTCTGACAGCTGTCAAGTAAAGATCTTTAGAGCCAACTGAACTTTAAAAACGATAAAAAAGAAAGAATGGAAACTTTAAAACAGTACACATTTAATACATACGAAAGATAACATAAACGCACAATAGGACAGCCACAAATTATTTTCTGTTCATCTACGTCATCTATGTTTTATTACATACATTAGTGTGATTCTACAACTTGAGTATTTCACTTAAAATGTTACTTTTTGACAAGAGAGATGACAGGCTTTGGACCAAGAAACATAGCCAACAATGTTCTAAGAACAGTATTTTTACTATAAATACAATATTTACCAGCTAAAAATCCAAGATTGCCTTTTTCTGTTTCTTGCAGCATTTTCTCTTTTGCACATTACAGATTGCACATAAAATGTTAACCCTTTCCCCTATACTATCAATGCAGATGGAAAACCGGAAGAACATATGGACAAAATCATTTGTAAAGACAGATAGCAAGAAAGAGATTGTGACAAAGTGAATAAATCGAGTCATTAAGCATGTATTTGTAGGACCTGGCTCCCATATGACAGCAAGGGGTGGCAAGAAGCTTCTGCCTTTTTACGATCAGCAGACAAACAGATTGGCTCAATTGCCTTTTCTCCTCTGGGCAACTCTTACATTCTGCTTTCTAAGGGACACTTAGTATTTTCTTTTCCCTCAGGCCTCTGCATAGACAACTGCTTGTGTGTTGTTTCAAATTACAGCACAGCCTTAATGAATCAAGCCCTCTGCCAAAAACAAGCCTCAAATGAAAGCTGATCTCAACATGTTTAGACAGGAAATATGTAACTATGACAAAAATGTGTCAATTTATATACTTTTACTGTTTGAAATGTTCAAACAGTTGAATGAATTGATATATAGTTTAGATAAAAGAAAACCAATTTGGCGAACAACTCACCATTTGGTGTCCACTTTTGGAGGAGAGTTGAATTTGCCACTCTTAAAACAGGATTCTTTACTTAGACTGTAAGAAAAGACATAATCGTCTCTGCATTTTCAGAAGTGGGGGAACTAAACTTTTTCTAGTTTAAGTCAGCTAAAATGTTATTTTCTCATCAAAGACATGTGAGTTGTTGCTTAGATTCTTTCATGCATGTTTGAAGAATCACTGAATCTCCTATGCAGCCATTTGGGATCACCTAAATATTTGCTCTGACAAAGCACCGCCATTTTCCACGAAGCTTCTCCTTGGAGCTGCAATCTCCAGCCAAGCTTCTGCCCTGCTCTGCCCCTTTCCCACACAGCGGTTCTAGAGTAGCACCAGCAACAATTACCGTAGCAAACATCTATCATGCACATCTGCTTATTTTGCAGGTGTGCAGAGCTTCTTAAAGAGACGGATGTTAAGATGCAAATTGAGAAGTCAAATTTCTTTTAAGTTACGGTTGATATGTGCAGCATTTGTATAATGGTTGAATAAAATGAAAATACATAATACCTCCCTTTAAAACACTTATTTGTTTACAGAACACTGTTTGTGTATTCAGATATATCTGCATTAAATGTGTTTTGCACAATTTGTTGTGAGAAGCTTGCAAAAATTATCCATAACATTTAATGCAAGTTATGCTATCCAAAGGCAATTCTCCCAAATACAAAAAATAAAAAATAAAGAAGAAATTAAAGAATCCAAATAAGTGTCTAAAAGTCAAACAATTTCATGATATTCAGCAAACTAAACAATTTTGGTGATCCTCAGAGGCAAAATATAGGAAAAGGTTAGCTTTATTTAATGTTATACTTTAAGAAAAATAGGGTTTGTCTCCCTATTGGTTTAGGCTGCATATCAAGTGACCGAAGGGACAGAGAGGATGAAATTAAACATACACAAATCTAGGCCTTGTAATCATGTTCTAGGACATAATGAAGTTTTTTAAGTAGTAATATCTGCCTGTAGGGTGGAACAAATTTTTCTTTGGTGAGTGGAAAGTAGATTTTCCTCTATGTGGCAGAGAGAGGAAAATCTACCTCTGATCTCAAACCGATTTTTCAACATGATATTTTTTTTTTCAAATATACACTACCAAGTTTCATAGATGATATTGAAATTAAATACCCATTTCCTCTCACAATATTTGTCTTAGGCATGCGTGCTGTTATTTTCACTCAACTGTCGTTACTTTCGCGTATGCAAACCTCTACTACCCACTCTCTCTCTTGTCTTTTGATTTTAGCATGGAGGCCGATCGTTACATGAGTGATGGTAGCCATCAGTGTAGTGCATGTGCTGTAAAACTGTCAGCTGCTGACAGATTGACTGACACCGTCAAACCTTCGATTACCAGCACAAAGCAGGCTGGGTCGGAGGAAAAACTTGGTACAGTGAAAGATATGAACCGAGTAAGAAAAGGAAACACAAGTGCGCTGAGATGGTTATGTTTTATTTTTGCTTCCTTCTGTGATCACAGATCAAATCTGGCACTAAATTTAAACCATAAAACAAACAATGTTGGTTTTTAAAGAGAGCGCAATGAAAGAGATAAAAAGAATATTGATATAAAGACAAGAATCATTCCCTGTGTAATTTCCAGCAGCTGTTGATTCAAAGGAAAAAACTTTATTTGGTCCAGATGGTCTCTGTCAGTCGCAGAATGAGAAAGCTGACTTCATTGGCTCCAGCCATGTGTTTTTCCTCCTGACAGAAATTAAACTGGTCGTTCGTTTGTCACAGCTCACTACGCAGCTTAAAATGTAGCAATGAACGTTCCTTGGTGATAATGCACCATAATTACTCAAACGCCTGTTCTTTATCTGCAGCACAGGAAGGGCATGGGGAACGCTTTTCTGACATGGGATTTTAAAACCTTAAAAATCTGTGTGATCTTCAGAAAAAAGTCAGAGACAATGACAAGTATTGTTCTCTTTGAGGTGGCAGAAATCTGTAAGCCTATCACTTTCTCACTCAGGACTTTACAAGAATAAAGTAAGGGTTAACAGGCTCCTTCTCATGACGATTTTAAGGTCGGTTGTGCAAAATAAGTACTGTAAAAATCTCTTTACCTTCAATAATAGCACGGTATACAAATTATTGATAAGTGATACATGAATTTATTTTAGCAGTGTGATGGATATTGATTTCCTCCTGGTCCCTTTGCAAATGAACCTTACTGCACATTGCAAAGAAAGAGCCTGACCCCTCACGAAACAGGTGAAAAATCTCTTTACTGTGTGGGTGTGGAAAGCTTAACGGTGGCCTCTTACAGCCAGTTCAACAAAAAAATCTGTCATTTATCGGAAATAAAAATAAGATCTTCTCAGCAGCTAAGTACATGAAAGACAGTGGCTTAAAAGAAGCTGAGTCACAGCAGCTGAAACCGACAGAGTTGAAAAAAAAAAAATAAATCCACCAGCAGGCTTTTAAAGCCTATGCTGCACATCCAAAGGTGCTCATGAGTAAGGCGGAAAGAGACAGACATGTATAACTCATGTCCGGATGTGACCTGTAACGCTTTGACGCAAATTTCCACTATATCTCTTTCCTGTCGCTGCTTGGTGAATCATGAAAAGCTTTGTTTGAATATGAATGCCCCAAACTGGGCTAGAAGTTCAGGCTGGTCATGCTACTTTTTGACAGAAATGACAGACACCTGCTTTATAGCACTCCAAAATTCTCGAATCTTTTGAACTCCGCATCAACTTACCTCCTACTCTGTTAGAATAGAGACTGATGATTCATTTCAGATGGCTGTAGTTCAAAAGCTGACAAGAAAAAGATTTGGTTTCTAATCAGAAAGTTAATGTTACTTCAAAGAAAATCACATTCATGCTTTCCTTTGACATATTTTTTTTTTAAGTCAAAAATTTGACATATATATCAGTCTACACTCTTGATCAAAAGAATATTTATGCTTATTATTTGGGCCAACACAAAGTAAATAGGTAGGATGTGTGGTTTTAAAAACCTCTGGTTCCAATTGAACTATTAGAAAATCATAAACACCATGTATCATTTCCCTTCCACTACACAAGTTAATTAAATTTTACATTTACTTTTTTTGGTTGTAATCTGACAAGATTTGAAGAGGTTCAATGATAGTTTACATGCTTGTGTGTAGATGCAAATATGTATGTAAATACATCAACTCAAAAAGAAGAACATGACCGATGGTAATATTTCAACTTAACTCTTCAGTAGGTGTAGTGCAGCCCCAGATTGTGAAACACTAGTGTCGCTCACATTGTACCCTTTCTAAAAACACAGGATGTGATTGGTTAATTCTTTCTTTCCACTTGTCTATCTTTAGCACCGACTTACCCTGATGACCTACGGATCACTCGCTAGAATAATTCTCAAAACATCCTCCAAGATAAGACCTGACTGTCGTTAAGTCATGTTTAACTTTTAGAAGGGAATTTCCATGAAAAGTTCTTTATGACAAGCATTTATAATCTCTTGCAGTTCATAATTTATGTTCGATTAGATTGTATAGTCAGAATTTACATCTCTGTTAAAAAATTTACTATTAGACACCAAAATGAGAAAACTTTTAATCTAAACCATGGTGCATGGTGTATTCCTTTTATAACAGGGACAGCTGCATATATGTTGATAGAAATGAAAATATGTATATGTATCTTTTGTTTAGGTAGACACCTTTTTGCCCCCAATTCTGTTGCTTATTTTATCAATTTTGAAACATAAACAGCCAAGACAAAGCAGTTCTTAAAACTCTTTATTTATAAGTTAAAGACAATACGTTATCTTTCTCTTATCCACTCCTTTCGTTGAGTATTAAAAAATTTAACTGAATCAGTGAAAAAGAAAAACATGTTAAAGGCTACTGACAGATGAACATGCATTTGCATCTCAGGAAATGTGTCAGTAAAAAGGGACAGTCCCCAGACCCCAAGCTTTGGAACATTTTAACCTTATTTCTTTACTGATGCTGTACAATAACAATTGAATAACTGTTGAAGAAGAACATTTTGACTTTTTCATTTTAAGTTTGAAACTTTAAGCCTCAGCAGTTTTTTTTTTTTGTTTTTTTGTTTTTTTTTTAATCCTTGCTATTTTCCATCATGTTACTCAATGTTATATTACCTGTTTCCCTTGTCCAGGTTCATGGCATTAGATTTCCAACAGTTGTGATCTGTTTTTCCATCTTTCACAGATCAAGAGTCCACAAGCTCTTTTGATGAAAATATATCTGTACACGGTGAAGCATCAGCAAAAAAATGCATGACACATTGCCAACGTGCTCTTGCTCCTGTTGTCGGTATTAATAATTCAGCTACTAGGTCATAACTTTATTTTTAATGTATAATTGAGGCCGCCAATCATGACTGTTCTTCGGCCATGTATACTGTCAGTGATTTTTAAACAATAAGCAGCAAAGCCATTAAGCTTTTAACGTCAACTGTTTTTCCCACTCTAGAAGATGGAAGAGTGGGAAGTCTAGGTGGATTGTGGCCTGTGAACTGTTTCAGTTCTGTGCCTTTTGTATATTGATGTGAGCACTGGGCTGCTTTGGGGTGAAAAAGTCTTTGTAGTTGTTGCTATTGTAAACATGGAAATGTTAAAATGATATTTGTGGGGAAGCTGCGGTAAGCAAAGGAAGCAGTGTAGACTCCACATAAAAAAAAAAAAAAAAAGTGTGGCTTGAAAAGGAAGAGGATCTCAGCTGAGGTGTAATTTTAGTTCATGGATTCCTGAATACATCTGAGGCAAGGCAGAGCTTTTCAGTTTACTTGGGTGCTTATTATTTGATTATTTTTAAAGTTTGGTGGATTAAAATATACTGTCTGTGAATGTAAATCTTTAGTTCTCTGAGCTTTGCTCAAAACAACTTTAAAGGATACTTCCTCAATCACACCGACATTTCTTTTTTTCTGCCACTTAATAACACACATGGACACAAAAGCAATAAATGGCTGGCCAAAGTGAGAGTTCATTTAATATAGTAACTGAAGCTGACTGTGTTTATGAATACACCAACTAAAAACTCAACTATAGACACTTTTTTTATGAGTGCATTTCTGAACTTCTTTATCATTAAATTCAATATAATTTCAGATTTTTGTAAATTTTTGTCCAGGTCAACTTAAAAATTGAGCTATTATTGTTATAGGTTAATTTTCTAATCTACAGAAAAAGTATATTGTTTATGTACAAATATGAAGAATTGGGCCGATATTCATGTACAATATTAATTCTGCTGTTATTGCAGTAATTACCAACATTTTATTTTATCAATGTTTTATTGTATTACTCCATTAATCGTCAGAATAATCAATAAATCACTTGTTTACAACAGCCCTACTGTCAAAACAAGGTTTCATGCTTTTACATAAAATTCTGACACTCCTATCATAATGTCACTGTTACAATTGATACTCATTTATCCCGTCACCTGATATGATTTGACTAATCTGTTAGTATTTGACAGTAGTGTTGTCTGGATTGGACTTCTTAAGCTGTCTTAAGCTTTGCACATAAAAGTCCAATGTGTTATGCATTCAGAGATGGTATGTATTCTGAATGTCTTTCATTGTAGCAAGTGGTTGTTTAAACTATTGCATCTTTCTAATGTCTCACACCAGATTGTCTGTTTTCCTCTTACCTATGACTTCAGCAAAGCATTTCCGTCCACATATTGCTGCATAATTAGCTTTTTTCCTACTGTGAACTGTGAATTCAAGAGAAGGTTCTGCGTGAAAATCCAAGGAGCTCAGCTGTTTCTAAAATATTCATACCAGCTCGTCTGGAAGAAACAATCACGATAGATCGAAAATCACTCAAACGGCCTTTTGTTTTATTGTGATACTTGTCTTACATTTCAGTAAGTGATCTTCCCCACCATGATATCTAAATGCATGGAGTTGTGGTGGTTGGTTGATTCATTAATACTGTTAAATGAGGAGCTGAATAGGTATACCTAATCAAATATCTGCTGGGCATCCAGTTTTTCCTTCGTATTCTACTTTTTTTTTTCCCCCCCCCCCACAAAGACAATTTTACTAACTTGTTATTAAAAACAGAAAGAAAAAATAGCTGCTTCTTCAATCACAGAGAAAAGTTGGTCAGAATTCAGAAGTTTACAAATAGTTTTAGACTGAAATTACATGTTTGTTTCTGTAAACGTTTTTTTTTTTATATTTGACATATCAGATAATCAAATTTAGACAGTAGTAACAGCAATGATTTCCCATGAAAAAAGGACTTAAGAAGTGTTTCTCTTTAACTCTACTCAACACCCTTAGTAACTGTACTAAAATATTCATAAACTGATGTTATGTGAAGTGTGACTAACTAATATACCAAAGGAAATTCATCAAACTTTGCAGAAAATTGAGTTCAAGAGCTTAAAATAGGGATTAAAAGATATGATAGACAGCAGTGCTATTTATGTCTCTTTGTTACATTATTGCCAGTTACTTATCAGTGTACTCCAAGAATATACTGACTAAGTAGAATTTACTTTCTTTTATTTCTTACAGTGCTGTATCATCCTGTTTATAAATGTTCATGCAGTCATCTGTGTGAAGTCATCAAATCACCAAATGAATGGCTTTATCAATTTTGGTATTTTATTTATAATTTTACTGTTCTTTTTTTATGTGAAATGATAAGAGGTACAAGAACTGGGATGCGTGCTTTTAAATTAATTGTGGATTTTGAAAGTAGAAAGATGAATAAGGATATACCCCAAGGCCTTAAAATACACACACATTTTCCTAAATTGTTTTTTTTTTTTTTTTCCAGAAGTCTATTTCTCAAAAAATGATGTCCAGCATGTTTTAGATGTTCCCTTGTTCACCACCCCTTAACTAAGTAAATGGTTAATCACTAGGAAGTTAACAGAACTCAACCCTCTCAAGACCATGGACATGAAGGTCGGCTTCCTGTGAACACCCACCATGCCACCGCCCCTCACCATCCTCAACAACACCGTGTCTACTGTGGATCATTTTCGATTCGAGGATCCACTCTTCCTAGGGAGCTCAGATAGTCCACACGCATACACAGCCACAGTAGAGACTGCTACTAATCTTCCACACTTCCAAACACTGACGTGTGTCTGTGCCCATCACTGAGGCTCAGCCACAAAGCAGGACAGGTTCAAACTGAAAGCCAGATGTAGAAAGCCTACATCTGTACAGACATAAGGTCAGGAAAAGGGCACCTAAAATATCTGCAGACCCATCTTCCACAGAAACTGTTCCTTCAAACTTTGATGGGATTTTTTTAACATGTTCAAACTCTCTGTCCAACATATACAGTTTATTGTTTTTTGTTGTTTTTTTTAATGCTGACAAAAAGGCTAAAACTGGATAATTATAAAATAGAAGAAGCAAAAATAAGACATAGACCAGTGAATCTCTCCTATTTATTCATCTTTTGTTTGACACTGATGTTATTACTTCATCTTTTGTTTTAGACTAAATACTGAAGACATTCCCACTACAAATTCCTTTATATTTTTTTTATAGTCCTGCAACATACAGGAGTGTGTGTTTGGGAATAATCTATGCTGTATCCTGTATTCGCTTGGTTTGTTCCTAAGATCAAGGTGGCTGGTTTAATTGAGCCTGTACTGGACCTGGGCCTAGGAGAACAGGCAGATGAGCATTGATAAACTATGAAATGGTTCCAATATAACCAATCAATGAGGCTTTGTGAGCAGCTCCCACAGGGCTTTGAATTCTTTCTCAAACAACAATCCAGGATTTCTGTTCATCAAAGGCAAACCCTGTTTTCTCCATTATTGTTGTTCCTTTCCCCATGTTTGAGTGATGTCACCCAGGTCGATTTCATCCATGTCCATAAAGGCTCTCCCACACTTGAGCCACCCGGGAGACAGCTTCTGTCAGTCCGTGCAGTGGTAACAACAACCAATAAAGGTCAATCTCCCATTGTAATGGCCAATTGGGTTTGTTCCCATTATTGGTCCTCTGAGTTGTGGTCAACAGATGGAGGGCTGGCATCACTGCACCAAGTTGCTTACCAGCCTTTAGAAAACAGCTCTGTATCTAGGCACAGCTGTGTGGTTGTATTCTGTCTCTCTTCTTGTGTGTTTTGGCCTGTACATTACTTCATCATATGCAGCTTCTGTTTAAGCCAAACAATCGCAGTGAAGTCATAGGAGTTTTGCTACTGAGGGCTAAGCGTCTAACCATTTCATCTAATTGCCTCATTAATGATTCACTGGTGTTAGGCTGCTCTAGCACTTCGCTGTGGGGAGCAAATTGTTCTGATTGGTTTGCCTCTGTCAATTATTGATGAAGCAGAGAGCTGAAGTGCTAACACCTGGCTTTGGAGGTCCAAATGGCCCTGCAGTTCTATAACACTGCTATTACACAGTCTGAGAGAGCATTCTGTTTTGAAAGGCTTGAGACCTGCCGATTGTTGTTCTCAGTCAGTGGTTGGAGAATGCCCCATGTGAACAGCAAACATTTTGTCAGTTGAGAAGATATTAGATGACCGAACCAAGCTGGAAAAAAAACACAGTAATTATTGGTTGGTCCCATAAAAACCCAAAGACTGCTGTGACACAACAACAAAATCTATTTGGATAACTTAAAGGTTAGGTTACTTTATTCCTACCGAAAGGTAGATTTTTTGTATAGCTGTACAAAGCATACATATCTATGCACAGACACTGTAAAATGTAAGAACACATCAAATAACTATTCACATATATTGGTGATAGAGGCTCCACATGTCATAATCAAAATGAAGCAGGACAAATGAGAGGAGAATAAAACCTGACATTTTTAACATAAATAACGTGTTAAAATAAGAATTGTACAATCAGGTAAAATTTGCTGAGCTATTGAGAGCATCAATGTCACTTCAATTTGTTCATTTCAATAACAGCAGTGGGAACAAAACTGTTTTTAAAGCATCTTGTCCAAATTTAGGGACTAGGGACTCTGTGGTCAGCTTCTTCTCTGACCACAGAGAAAAAGCAAAAACTCCCAGTAAAGCTGGTGAAAATCTTTCAAGAGAGAAAAGGCCATCTGCTATACCTGGCTGATGTACAGGGATGTAACTGATTGTTTATCTTAACAATCTGGCGAAGAGCACTATTTTCACTCAGTGCTGCTTGACCAAACCATGACACCAAGGGAAAGGATAAAGCCTGATCTAATTAAAGAACGGTAAATCGTGGTAATTATGGTTTGGTCAAAATTAAATATAAACTACATAGTTATGGCACCTAATCTTATTATGTGTTATAACCTGAGTTACCAGGAGCATGCAGATATCAAATAGGTGGGGTTCTAGGATTGAATATTGAGGTACCCCGCATGAGTCCACGCTGATGAGAAGTTACCTATTGCACCAAAGAAGATACTGCTGTTTAGATGAGATTCAAACTAGTTATGGACTGTACCAGAGAATTCTGTTGTGGTCGACACAAATCTGCACTGAGGTCCAACAGTACTGCCAGGGGATAAAATTAAACACTTACACTGGGGCGTTCTCAGTACTGCCTCAGAATTGGTCTCTCTGAGTACTGGACTAAATGAGATCCAAGCAGTAGTCTTTGCTAAGAAACTATTTGACTGTTGAAACAGTTTTTTTTTTGTTTTTTTTTTTTGGCAATTGGTTGAAAATTGGTCTTTAATTCTGCAGTGGTCACTTGTCCTTTTTTATCAGCCCTCAGACTTTGAGAGAGAAGGTGAGAAGAGGGACATACAGCAAAGATCTCAAGGTCTGGGATCAAACCCCAGACTGCTGCATCAAAGATTAACAGCCTCCATATATGAGGCCCACACTCTGCCTCTACACCACCCTATCTAGTCTCTTTCTTAATGGTCAATGCTGAACACTGACCTCACCTTAGCCAGGTGAGACTTGCAGTGCAATATAAGGTGTTCTGAATTATTTTCTGACATCCTTAACAAGTTACTGATGTGATCTCGAAGTAATTGTGGTTGATCAGTATTTCTTGTGATGGTTTAGTACTACTCCTTTTGTGAATAATTATTATGTGGTCTGCTGGAGTCTTAAAGACAAGTACATCATTATTCAAAATATAGAAAAAAGGTTCACAGAGAAGAGAGAGGGCCTTTACCATCTTTTAGTTTGCCATGTGTAGTCAAACACATTGTGTTTAATTTCTTCACTTTACTGGCCTGGAAACAATCAGGCCTGGATGCAGCTCATAAAATTTCACCAAATAATTGGATTCAGTTGAGTCCTAATTTCACAAGGGGGATAATATACTTTTTCACATGGGGCCAAGTTGTTTGGGATTGTACTTTTTCCTTTAATGAACGGTATTACCACTTGAAGACTACTCTGTATTTACTAAGGGTATCTTTATGTTAAAATTTATTTGATGATCCAAAACGTCTGACAAAACAAGCAATAAAAGAAGAAATATGTATCGGGGGAAATACTTAATCAGAGGATTGTACATGTTTATATTTTCATGATTTACAGGAATGAGGGGAAGTGTAATAGTATGCAATGCAGTGTCAATAGTTTCTTTGTTTGTGGTGATTTATAATAGGTGCAGGATGCACCTTTACAGTAGGGTCATGTAATTGGATCTCCAGTAGGCAGTAGCTGAATTCCACTGCAGTCTCTGTGTCTAATAGCCCACCCACAGGCAGAACTCCTGGCAACATGAATCATCCTCACACACTGTGTGTTGTTGAACAATCACACTGAACTTTGTATGGTTTCAAACACAAATCTAGGAAAAAAAACCCCGTACTTTGGCTTTGTATTTGGATAAACCACAAACAGATTGAATGATATACAGTAGATATAAAGTAGACACGCTGTTCAGGAATTTGCTCGTCTTTCTTTGGCCTTAATTAAAGCTGATTAAGGAGTCACCCCCCATGCTGATACCACTGTCACCCTGAATCTCAGCCAAGCTGGCTCGCAGTGTACACTCACAGGGTGGTCACTCTGTCTTTGTTTTTAAACTGGCACTGGTGACAGCAGAGCCCACGTCTTTCTCAAAACGCAGTGCTTGTGACTCACTGTATGTGTGTGAGCATAAACCTTGAAGACAAGACTGAATCAAGGCAATTGTCCTGAATATCTCATATTTTGGAGTTCACTCACTGTGTCACAGCAGATCAGGGGTGGCCAACCCTGGTCCTCGAGAGCCGGTGTCCTGCAACTCTTAGATGTATCTCTACTTCAACACACATGAGTCAAATAATGAGGTCATTAGAAGGACTCTGGAGAACCTGACTGCACTTGGGAGATGATTCAGCTCTTGGATTCAGGTGTGTTGGATCAGGGAGACATCTAAGAGTTGCAGGACACCGGCTCTCGAGGCCCAGGGTTGGCCACCCCTGCAGTAGATCTTCTGAATGTGTTTATTTCTATGAGCATGCATAACAGCACAACTCTATAGTGTGAATCTCAATTTAATGTGTTTCCCTCTTTCTGTTATAGATAACACAACAAGGATTATGATGGCATCCAAGTGGCTGACCAGTTGCACCAAGAAACCTACAAAGCACAAAGTTGATAATGAAGAACTTCAAAGAAGACCAACTAGATTCTCTCAAAACCCCCACATTGAAGATCTTGAAAGTGGCATTTTCTCTGAATTCCCTCCTTGATATTTTACCTGCAGCTTTTTGTACAAAACAAGACAAAAGAAAAAAAAATAAGAGACTCATAATCATGAGATGATTGAGAACACCAGATAAATACTTTCAAAAGACTATTTTCTTTTGAGTGCGAAGATCAATGATGCATGCTACTGTAAATAAATCATGAAAACAACCTTTTTCCTGAAACAGGCAGCATACTCAGTTGTTGTCACCAAATTCATAAACCTTATTACTGTGGAGTGAGTGCTCATGAATTGATTTACCTCACAAAACCTGAATACATTTTATGAGTCAAAAGCCCATGAAATGTTCATTTTAAGTATAATTTTATTATCTTTGGTATCATTATTTGATATGTAAAAGTATCGCTCCTATTTTTATTTTTTAAGCAACAGCCTAGTCTTCCTATCTAATATCCACATTAGTATATGTAAATAGAAATGAGTGAAAGCAGCAGCATGGACAAGACTATAGTTTGCATTCCCCAAATTGGTAAGCCATTCAGTATCTCAGTATTTTATAATAGAAATTTTTTTCATTGTATTTGAGTAGATGCATAAAGGTATTAATTATAGGTCTCTAACACCAGAAATACATTTGGTTTTGTCTCTATCTTGAAATGGGGAAAGACAAGGTGAATGGGAAATACCATCAATCCACTGGCCTGACAAAACCACAATGTTCAGCATTTCATATATGATTTAATGTTAGTATTGGACATTTTCTCCTTGTATGTAATTTGTGTACTTCCAATGCAATAACTGTGCCCTCCTTCTAAATGCCCATAACTGCTGTAAGCAAAGCTGCTGTCTTATTGGGACACATTTTTCTTTGCACGGTTCCAAACTGTGCTCTATACCTGAGCCTACACATGGGGAAGCAAAACGGAATTCCTGCAATGTGGACATGAGGAGTTTTCCTCCGTCTTCCATGAACTTCGATGATAACCAAATGCACTGACAGATGAAACACCTAGCCAACGAACAGATGACCTCAATGATTAGTCCCTCACTGGTGAAGGCAGATAACATTTGCATGGACAACAGAGGAAAGCTATTGTACCTTTTTGGACAGCAATTCTCCGCCACCGCGCATCCTCTCTACCTCTTAAGAAATTCATGTCCATCCGGTGACTCCCTCTGTTATCCCCACAGTCCACAATTTTGCTGCATGAAAAAAAAATGACAGCCTCGTGAAGGAAATTCAGCACCGATTCCTGTATAGCAATGGAGAAAACATCAAATATTCACTTAAAAACTAATACACTCATTGCTTGTTGCTGTATATATGTACACTAGGATGAGTCTGTGTAGTCTCAGATGCTGTACTCTGCATGTTAACTTGTAGATGGAACATAACAACTACTCATAGTTGAGTACATGCACATAGTCAATCAGTTGACTGACTGAACCAATGTACACTCTTTCTTAATTTTCTATCCCCTTTTTTCGGTTTCTGAAAATGTACAGTAGTGTACAAGAAACAATTTTTTTGTTCCCCCCACACTAACCTGCAGAGCTGATAAATCTAAACACATTAAAGGAAAGCACACCCTCCCTTCTAATGTCAGGCTGAAACTTGGCCATGGCAAGCATGAGGAGGAGAACAGAAAGGGGAGGCAGACTGGGGTGCTCCAGTTAAGTGGCAGCAAACAAAGTGGCATGCGGCGTCCTGCCAACAACTGTCTATTCATCTTGTGTCAAAAGGATTTGCACATTTCAATGAGTCTACACACTGACAGAGAGGTCCAAGAGGAGAGAGTAAGAGGAAAGGCAGGGCTTTAGAGAAAGGATAGGGAGGAAAAGAATTAAATTTACTTAGACAACGTTGAAGAATTTTAGCGGTCCAAACAACTACATGATCATTTTTTTCTGACCTCCTTGGAGAGCTCAACAACCCCATGACCTCAAACTGTTACACCATAATGTAGATCTCTGGGCTGCTATGACCTCACGTCCTGTCTGAGGTTAACTTTCTGTTAATGAGCAGACCCCTTAGCTCAACCAGATGTTCAGCCTTGTGGTCAAATACCTGTTACCCTCTGTTGTTTTCTTTTTTAAAACCCTGACAGCTGCATTTGCTTAAACATCTAGAAATAGTGACAGAACTTCCCCAAGTAAAAACAAAAATTACTAAAGAAAATATAAACTCTTAAGACTCTTGAGATCAAGAGTGTTTCTTTTCAGACAGAATATGATACAGGTATGACTTTAATTCCTGCGCATTAATTCAGAACACACTCTAACTCACAGATGTTTCTTAAGCAGAAAATGTGGTTAGATGTGACGTTATGTCCTACTGTTGTGATCATGAAGGTACACAGTTTTAGTCAAATTTTGCACATTGAATTACAGGAAGTATTTACAGTCAACTGGTAAACAAATTTGTGCTTATGTCTTAGCAGTGATTAGTTAAAGAAGATTTAAAACACAAAAAGGATGAACATGTCAGTCAAACAGGAAACAGTGAGAAGAAACAAGACACTGAGTGAGTCTCTTAGACTCAAGCCTTCCACTTTTTTAGACATTAAACAAAGTCCCATTTCTTTTAATATATGCCAGTATGTGACAGGATAAGATGTGTTTTCTAATACATTTGGATGAAGTGCGTCACGCTTACATGGATAATACATGGTTGGACACCTCCACATGTAGATCTGGGTGCACACAAATACACAGTGAATATTTCCCTGGTCTTTGGGTTACACAATCTCATATACACATGTTCAAACCATGTTAATCAAAACAGCAAGACTATATGTAAACAGATCGCCTACATAATGGGATTGTTCAGTGTGTAAACAATAGGCTGTTAGCGTAATCACAGGTCAAAGATATATTACCCAGAGAGCTATGCTGTATGTGTATTATCATGATGGATATTGTAGGAGGGAGGAGGGGTGCAAGGGTACTACGATATTGAGCCTTACTGATTCCGATTTACCCCCCATTGGGCCCCATCCGCTGCCTTCTCTCGTCTGCTGCCTTATTCAAGCCTCACTTAATCAGCCTCCCGTTTTTTCTTTGTATTCTTTCCCCCTATTTCTTAGAAACTTGGCTCCCCTTTTTCTCAGCCACCATTTTTTTTTATAATACCTCATTTCTGTCCTTATCAACTATACCCTTTATCCTTTCATCTCTTTTTCATCGCCCTCTTTTCCAGGACAGATATAATCGGCTTCAGCAAAGTCATCAATCCCTCTCTTTAGTCAGTGGGGTACCAGGATAAAGAAGCCCCTGCAATCTTGTTTTTTTCTGATTAAGCTAACAGAAGCCTGAGGGATATTGACCTTTTTAACTTGCTACACCCATGTCTCAAAGATAAACAAGCGCAAGAAGCAGAAAGATATTTTGTTGTTCCATACTTGATGATTAGGAATTATTTTTACAGGCAGCTACTCTTTAAGCTCAGTGCTGATTAACTCATCTCCACTTTACTTGACTACCATTTTCCTCATATATTTGGGTAAATAAGGCCATTCTGTGTGATTATCTCTGAACTGTTTAACCTATGTGCACTTTATGTTTCTGTGCACCTTGAGGTAGACACAACGGGCCAACATATAGAGTACACCTGGAGGCATGAATACTAGAGCAGAACATCACAAATCTAGTCAAGGCTATTTATGCTTTCTGTTCAGTCAGGAATCAGAAAGTCCAAGGTCCAGGTCAGATATAAAACAAAAATGTTCCTTGAAGTTGCAGCTTGAACTGTGAAGTCAAAGTTTGCACATTAGCTCCCAGTATATAATCTGTTGTGGCTGGGGAGAATATATAATTTAGTAAAATTTGTAAGTAATGAATATTTTTTATCTCAATAAACCAGTGGCACGCCTATTACCACATACCTTTGTTGGTGTAGTGTATAAAAAAATGAAAAAGGAAAAAAAAATAATAATAAAAGAAATATCTGTCATAAATGCTAATTTGAGTTAGCGGCAAAATGCTTTCTGCCTTGCAAATAGAATGTGTCCAACTCAGGTGTAATGTAACTCCTACAAACTTAAGACAGCTTATGTTCCACAATGCATAGACCTAACCAGTTCAATGGCAGTTGTTTACGCGACAGCAGTGTAATACTAATCTTGAATAATCCGTTTATAACATAATTTTTAACAACATCCGCCACTTAATACTGCTTGGCCACAGTGAGGTAGTGGGAGGGGAGTCAAAGGTGAAAGGATTACACAGAGCAACAACCCATGTCAACCGCTTTTGTTTAATCCTGACCAATAGACTGAAGTAAAACTTCTGATAAATGATTCACATAAACAATCTCTAAACAACCCAGGCACCTCCAACTGTGTGAGCTGTAACTCATTTAGCTGTTTATGGAAAAAAGCAAAAAAAAAGAGCTTGAGTGATAGATCGTGATGCAGAGATACTATGGGTTAGAGCTGCTTTATTAGACAGGCCAAGAGAAAGAGAGAGAAGGCCTCCTTATGTCACAGAGCTAATAACAGGAATGAATAATAGACATTGTAAAGCCCTTACTCCCTCCTTATTCTGCCCCATGCATAAGCTTGAGCTATATGTGGGCAGAGAGCCACCAAGTCCTTCGCAAAAATGAGATGGGCTCCCAAGAAGATTGGGAGGTGAAGGTGGGGGTGGAGAGAATCGGATTAACCAAAATGCCTCAATTGTAGGAAATGCTTGGGGCTGACCTTAGTGTAATGCCACTGACAAATGCTGTAAACTAAATCCTTAGTTTCTGATTAGGCAATCATGGAAACCAGAATTAACTGTGGTGAAATTGCTCAAATCTGGACGTATGTTTTATACGCAAATGTTTATGAAAGACTTGGGATTTATGCTTAATACCCTTATTGCCTCTGGAGAAACAAATGAACAGTAGAGCAATAAATTGCCAGAAGCTGTCAAAAGGTACCGTTTCAGTCAGCACAGTCTAACTGTGCAGTCTGGCTTCTGACAGGTTTATTTAGTCTTCAGCACCTGAGCCAGAAAGCAGAGAGCAAATTGTTGGCACAAAAAGTAGCTTAACTAGATTCCAATCTGCCTTCTTTGAGAAACAATTGATGTAGCTAATGCACATGAAAAACAAGGAGCAGGTTTTTGGTCTGTGTTTACTTTACTTGAGGACCAAACACAAAGGGCCTGGAAGAAAGGTAACAGACTAGATTTAATTTTAATATTTTCCTGCTATCTGAACCCGATCAGATGGCATGACTATTGAAATGATGTTTCAGCTTGTCTTCAATGTGTAAAATACAGATTAAAGGGGCTCAACTGCTTCTTTAATGGAGGCATGCTGTTCTCCCTGCTGTGATCAGGGTGCAATCCTTCAGCTTTTAAAGAAGTGAAAAGTTTGTGGTGTCCAGAAAGTTACAAACATGTCCCTTCTGGCCCCCCTACAGAGCGGAGAGTGGTAGATAGCAGGGGATAACCATATGTCTTCCAACTGTGTTTCAAAGCTCCCATCTTTTGCTAGCTAAATTGTATGATATCATCATATACACCTGGCAAAAAATAGAGAGATACTGTTACGCATCTCAATGTGCAAAGTAAAAGGTAATGTTTTCAAAACTTAGGTTTCTTTAAATAGCAAAGGGATGTAACTTTACTTACTTTATGTTGATCAGTCAACTCATCACTTTGTTGTTACATCCTTTTAAAATACTGCTGCTGGTGAACAATTAAAAGTTTATGATATCCCACCACTACGAGCCCCTTTGCTGTTGCTTGGGGTTAATTTGTGCTCACCCCTCATTTCAATTGTTCTGTGGTAAATGTCCACATTATTTCCCACATGTGCCTGAATGAGGGGTTTGATTATCAAAAGGTAGACCTTATGGGTAGCTGTTATATTATCAAAGGGGTTGTAAGCTGCAGTAACAGATTCTGGGGTCTTATTGCTATGGCAATCAGCCCCTTGCCACTTGGCCTTTCCTGACCCCAGTCAGAGATAAGCTTTATGGGAAAGCACATTAACATACTCTGGCAGTCACCTCACTCCTTGATAAAAGTCAGTCCTGTGAAATCAAGTGTTTATGGACCCCTAGTGAGAGGACAGTGCTGCTGATTGCCCATATTAGAGGTTGACTGTAAATGAGCTGGAGATGGACAAAGGACTCGTAGCAGTGGGGAAAACTGAGGACGGGATACTGATGTTCTTGCTAAATGAGCAATAATTTTAATGACCTCAGTGTCCCATGAGCAGGATACTCTTCCCTAAAAATACTGTCATTAGAATCGCTAGATGGGAATTTTTTATTTTTTATACACTTTATGTTCCAAAAAATATTTCATTCATTCTTTTGGATAAAAACAAAACTTTTTCTTTAGCTAATATGAAACAGGCATATACTGACACTTTGGAGCCAATGTATTTTATTGCAATTTCAAAAGAAATAATTTTATTTTGCCATTGTCTTTCTTCTATTAAGATACACTGACGCTAAAATATCCTTTAGATGTTTTTTATTATTATTATTATTATTATTATTATTATTATTATTATTATTATTATTATTATTATTATTATTATTATTAATTTACATTTTTACTCTATTTTAATACAGGCATTTTACTGTGGCTACTAAAAAGGCATAGCATTTAAGAAAAGAAAAAAAACAAAACAATGCTAGCTGCTGTGAGTGCCTGCTTACAGCCTGATCACTTGTGTAAAATCCTCTCAGCGTGTCTACAATGATGGATGGTGATAGCCCTGTGTCTTTGTACACAACAGGGGGGACCTACTGTTGTCACCGGACAGATACAGGGAGTTGCAAAGAGAAAGATGTAACCACAGCTTAATGTCCTTCTCTGGTGCTGTGCATGCTCTTTCCTATTTGCTTTTCCCTTCACGGCGCGGTTAACATCGTAAATTAACCTTTCCAAGCCCCCTGTGCTTACAGGCTGGTGCACAATACAAAGGGGAAAAAAAATAGATCTTTGTTATGCAATGCGGATGGTGCTGGTCAGAGACACAGCCTGTTACAGTGTTCAGTTATTCCTTTTTTCAGTGATGGGGATAAAACAATATACGTTGTTCAGTCAAGCATACTTTATGTGCATGTCCTGTGTACTCTGCAAATCCATACGAGGCTGGTTTCTGTTCTCCATCTTGGAAATGTAAATGAAACTCATGAAACAAAATGTACTCTAGGTCCTTCTTTTCTTAGGTCAATTTTGTAAATAAAATGTAAATAACAAACAGCTATGCATGCTAATATACACGCAATTTGTTCAGGTACTTTTGTAATCCAGACTGCTCATATGGCATGTAATAATGACAAAGCAAAAGTGGAAACAGCATAATAAATTGTGAACAATATGGTTTGTAATGATGTCAAAAAGGGAAAAATACGTCTTAGCTGGTAATGTTTTCTTACTGATAAGTATTGCATTGGCCTGCCATTTACTCCAGTGCTGTGCTCATGTTACTTTATTTTTTATTTTTTTTATTTTTTTCCAAGAGGTGAGGTAAGGGCAAATATGATAATAAATTACCACTCTGTGGAATAGTGTGATTAGCAATCAAAATGAGGACAAGGCTGGTGTACTGGCTGTTTTGTGTTTAATTCTTGATTGCCACTGCATGCTGACATGCATACTCCTATTAATAGCTGAGTATGAAACACAACAAATAAATTTTTTCAAAACTGAGCTGCCATTGGAGTTGTGTCAGCAGAAAAGAAGGCATATCACCAGCTATATCAAGTGTAGTTTTGAAAGGATACGCTTCTGGAAATAAATGCAACTTACATGAATAGAACAATTATTTTTGCTGCTTCCAATTTTTTCAATAATTACTAACATGGAAAGAGTACTCAAGTAAATTATGTTTTGTTTTTTTTTCATTTTGGAATTTGTTTCTGCTTTTGTAAAACAATGTTTAGTTAAAAAAAAAAAAAAAAAAGAAGATGTATATCCAAAATTTCTGTTTGCCCTAGAAGCTCTATTGTGACATTGCATGTAGGGAGCAATGGCGAAAACCCGATTTTTTTGCGGGGGGTGGGTGGTTGGGGTGGTTTTTAAGAGTGTTTATTGTAAGCCATTTTAGAACCATGTTAAATCCCAAGGCACCCATGGTAGATGGAAGTATCTAATTTCTAACCTGTGCTAAAGATATTTTAAATTTAATAAATAAGTATTGTAACAAGAAAACATGTCAAGCTGTGTGATGTTTTCTCTCACTTTACCCTTAAAATGTTTCCATGTAAAGAAAAGAAGAAAAAATAAGTTACTGAACATGAATGAAGAAATTGTAATCAACCCAAGCTTATAAAAAGTCAATTTTATGCTTTTTTTTTATTTTACTTTTTTAATCAAATTTTGACTTAAGTTTAACCATTATTTAATTACAACTACAACTAAATGTAAAAATTGAGGAATATTGCATTTCATATCATCTCAAAATATTGTTGCATATTAGATTGGACAGTACTGAATTAAATATACCATCACACTGTCATGCTTAAACATGACAGTGTGATGGTATATGAGATGGGCTCCCAAGAAGATTGGGGGGTGAAATATAATCACCACTGTTACAAAACGCTTATTCAAGGAAAGTGAATTTTAAAAATGTTTTTCTCAAAATCATTGATCAAAGGTGTTTAACGACATTGTACTTGTGATCAGTTGCTGATATTTCAGAGTGATATCTAAACAGCAATTCCTTTTTCCTTTATTCTCAAGGCATATCTCTTATGGTTAAGTGAAGGTTATCAGACACAGACTTCAATCAGTTAAACCATTCATGGCGTGGTATGTTTGTGTTTTGCTCATTCCCACAAATTGTTCACAAGAGGACACATTCAATTAGTTATTTCATTATTGCCTCGGGTGAAATCAATCGACAATGCCGATAACAAAGCCACATCAATTTGTGAGCGGACTCCAGCGCATTTTTCAAAATGACTGAGGACCACATCTATTCAGGCACCCACAAGTCTTTGTCTGACAGTTTAGCACACACTCTCACCATGATCTGTTTCATCCCAAACTCTCAGAGTCTCCACATTTTTGACTGTTGTGACCACAAATTCCACATGTGAAGTCCGTCTTAAGTCCCTCAGCGATATTTGGCATTTTTCTGTCATCCTTACCTCTCCTCTTCTGCAGCATAGATAAACAATACGAGTGACAGTCTCTCATCACTCAAGAGGCTGAATATCTGGCCCTGACCTGATAACATCAAGTGTGTGTGTCACCTGTCAAGTGGCTTCTGTCACACTTCAGTGGGAACTCAAAAACAAGACTGGGTGTGCATGTGTGTGCCTTAGAAACGGACTGAGTGTGTGAAGTCAAATGGGGGATGGGGTGGTATAGGGTTGTGGGTTTAAGAGTGCCTGTTGGCATGCAAGTGGAGGCGTCTTTAGGCATGAGTGGAGTTGAGAGAGTTGAGGGGCTGGGAGGGCAGTGGTGCTTGTGAAGGTAAGCCACGAAACAGAAAAAAGAAATAGGGGGGGTGGTGTAACGACCCAAATGGGAAGGACTTGTGCAGACACTGTGAAACTATCTCATTTTGTAGGCTCTGCTGGTCTCATTCTCATGTTCGGAAGGGGCAGGGTGATGTGGGAATGCAATTATTTTCACCTATAAAAGGCAACATATGCCAAGATCATAAAACTTCTTATTGGACAGTAATTTATTAAAGCAAGTAATAGAAATGGAGAGTGCAAAGACACAAGCTATAATATGAAGGTGTCGTTCTGCTTCTCATTAATGACCTAGGTGTCAGGAAAATTCAATATTGTAGGTGTCTGACATCTGAGGGAGAGATTAGCAGAACAGAAAAATATCCTTTCTTCACAAGATCCCAGACAAATGTCCCAGTTCATTGTGTAATACATAAAATCTAAATCTCATTTTCAATTCTTTCCCTGTGTTTCTCTAACTCACATCATTAAATAAATCATTTGACTCCTTAATTAAACATTTATTTATTTCATGGTACATTTAATTAATGATTTAATAATTTATTTATGCATTTAATTGTGTCACTTCTAACCCTCCATATTTTAGAGGTGGGATTCACTTAAAAATTTTAATCAAGTTATTTTCAGGATTGTAATTAATTACAAAAACATATAACATCAATATCAGCAATATCTTCAATTTGAAAATCACTTTTCCTGCTAAATTTAGCAAATAGATATATGAACATAAATATTTATCCTGTTAATTGGGTTACTCAAACATTCAGATTGGTGCAAAATGCTACAAGAAGTCTTAATCATTCATGTAACTTCTTTGAAAAAATCTTTGAAATTTGGAACATATTTGCTGACATTAATGTTGGGGACATATGTGTTTGATGCTATAAGTTTTGCATTCAGATGGTATTATAGGCTTGAATAGATTCGGTGACAAGCCAACTCCTTTTTCCACAATGTGTACACAGTAATAGTATTTTCCAGTGTCCCATCAGATATCACATCGTTTTTTTTAAGCAGAAAAGAAAACTAGTGCTCTACAACAAGTGGCCATTTTTTTTACAGATGTACCAGAAAGAATAAAGAAAAAAGAAGAATGTTCTGGTGTGCACCAGATGCTATATAATGTGCCACAGATACTTTCTTGTGCATTCCAGATAGTATCTTATGCTTACCAGACTCTATCTGGTGCACACCAGATACTATCTAGTGCACATGAGAAATTTATTTTTTAAAACTTCTCTCCAATGTCCCTGTAGAGGCTGCATAGTATTTTTAAATCGTTATAATTAATTGGTCAAGATTATATTATATATAGACCGGTAGATATTATCTATCTGGCCCAATTACATGTGGCCCATGAGTGCAGACTCACTGCACATCAGGTGGCTTTGGTGGGTCTCCTTTTGGTATTTTTGGTTAAACGTGCCTGCAGCTTTTCAGTCGTATTAATGGTTTTAGCTTTGATGCCAACAACAGTCAAAGCGGTCCAAAATAGCAAACAGCTGCTACCAAACAGAAAAAGGCATAAATGGATGAGTGATCTGAAACAGCATCCTTCTTTGTCTGCTGAAAATGTTTAAATCATTGTTGAGCTCTGAATGAGCCATAATAAACTATCATTGTGATGCTAACAATGCTAAAAGATGTGGATTAGGCAGAAGGGGAGAAGGCTGTATTGAGGAACTTATCTGCATCATCTTATTATCTAATACACCAAGTGGAGGAGGAAATTATTCTACCATGGCACGTCTTTAACCAGAACAACGGAAATGAGTGCAAATGAGCCAGGCGGATATATTCCATTGTCTGAGGGCATTGTAATGGTAAAATACAGGTTTTGTGGTTGTAAATGACTCTTCATTCAGACAGAGCGAAGGATTTTGTATCCGTTTTTGAGATAAATACCAACACAAATGAGGCTGGAGAAAACAAAAGCAGAAGAGAGAGAAAATGGCAATTGAGTTAGAGAGAGGGAAGGTTTTGTATAGCCCCATTGTACAAAGTCTGGCACACACCTTTGTGTTTGTTGTCAACTTCATGGTGACAACCATGTTCTGAAAAAAACTGCACAATGGGAAAATAGGCTCCTCTAATTGTTGTAAACAGATGTCATATTGCAGTGAGTTTGTAGAAAAGTAAATAATTCCTCAGTGGTGGAAGGCTAACAAGTACACAGAAACACCCTATGTTAGCTGATTTTGGCAATTCGAAACAACCACAATTGAAAAGTTTTCAATGTTATCTTAGATTTTAAACCAGGTGCTTTCACAAAAGACCATTTTTATGCATATTATTTTCACAACAGAGCATCCATCATTATACACAATGTTATGCTGGTTAAGATTCCAGTTGCATTAATGTGCCTCAGCCTTCCAAGAATCCAGTAATATTTTTGATTTTCTAAAAGGCTTTTATTTGTGAAATGTTTTCAAAGGTGGTAGATATTTGTGCTTTTTCAGGTCTTGTAGTTGTTTGGAAATTCCATCAGATTTTTGATCAGCAATCAATTTACTTCAGTATACACAAAAGTTGTTGGGCTGAAGAAAAGGTAAAGAACAACAATACAACTAACAACATTTGTTGGGGAGAAGAATAAGTATTTATGTTTGCTGGTAAAGCATTGTGCCATAAGGGTATGACATATTTCAGTTTGAGTTGTTTAGAATTGCTAAAATCCAGTAAAATGTAGAACACTGACTATATCTTGAGCTTTCCACCACCTACAGAATTTCTTCACTTTTGTACAAACCCTAACATCTAATAAACAGGCAAATAGCTGGTAACTTCAACCAAAACTTTACTACAAGAAATTCAGATGTCCCCTTTGAAATCCACTGATGTTGTTTAGCTGTTTTAAATATCTGATTAGGAGCTAGCTTTTCATCATGCCGATGGTGTCTTTATTTTCTACTAACTTACAATGGTATGATGGTTTTTCATGATCGTCACTTTAGAAGACCTTATTTCCAATGATTCCAAACAAGAATACCTCTAAAAAAAAATCTAAAATCACTTCCAGATACAAGCACTGTTTTGCATTGCAGCTCCTACATTACCTGTTGTAACTACGTAAGCAGACAAGTTTCACTGCTTAAAATGAAATTCAACCCTAAATCAACTCTTTTTTTTCTTTTCTTGACAAACTGTCTAAATAGATCATCTTTAGGGTTTTCTCTATGTTTCTGTGCCAACACTACTGGCCTCATGGTCAGACAGTCCGTATAAAAGCACAGCACTCCCTCTACCCCCACCTCTTTCCTGCCCCCGGATGGCGAGTAAGGGGTTGGAGTAGCAAGTGGTGACTGGCAACCAGTGATCGATAGCATTACTCAGCTTTACAAATGCGTGATTTATTTGCAATGTGAACAAGGAGTGGAATGAATCTTTTCTGTTCTGACTATTAGCAAAGGTATGGTGTGTAAAACCGCCTGCTGTGCTGAGGAAGTGGGAAAAGCTAATGGCTGGCGGGACTCGCTGCTCGCACAGGACAGACAGGTCGTTAGATAAATCTCTAGAAGAGTCTGAAACATTGATAAATATAGCGACAAAGTGGATAAGTTGTCAACAGTGCTTCTTTCATCTTGATCACAGCTCCAATCACTCCCACCTCTCATCCCCACACTTGGCTGTCTCTTGGCTCCGCCTACTTTGCTGTAATTTTTCAAAATTTGCCACAGCCAGAGTTTTGCTTTCAGAGGAGGTAAAGTAAAACCACCATTCAAGCAAAAAACAAAATGCTTAAACCAATATTTAAATTTGCATTGACAGAATGTTAAAAAATACATTTACTTTTGTAAAATCCCAACTCCACATTTTCCCATAACCTTTGTGTTCTGTTCAATCAAGGATTGATCCAAACCTGGTCAAGGTTCTGCAGGCCAACTGGTCAGTCTGTCGAACATGGCCATATCATGTCCGCCAAACAGAATAGAGAACACAAAGGGGTCCAATCCCTTGTTTGCATTGGAATCAATATCTAATTGATCATGGACTAATTATATAATCACACCTGAATTAATAAGAGATGGAATTGAATTCCAGATAACCTTTCCTTTTGTAAAAGTAAAGTAGCTCACATTGCGAGGTAAATACAGAAACTCCTCTCTAATGTATGTATGTATTGTTTTTTTCAAAAGCCAAATGAAAGAGGCTATTTGAAGACCCACAAAGAACTTCATTAGTCACAGGCATGCACACTTGAACATACAGATGCACATGCAACACACACAGTTTCCCCTATGTTTATATATGGACACATATGCAAAAAATTCATGCAAGCATACAGTTCCTTGGACATGTCTCATTAAATTCAGGTGAGCAGATTAATTAAAATGATATTTAAATCCCTCTGGACTGTAATCTACTCAGCTCAGGTGTGTCACACACACACACACACACACACACACGCAGCCACACAAATGAATACATTAATTTACAGATGCCAACAATGCATGTGAAAAGATGGTAATTATGACACAAATTATTTATGGAACTAAAAACCAAAAAAAAAAAAATCACAAAGGAGGAATTTCAAAAAGTAAAAAGAAAATAACGTTTTCTGACAATTCTCCAGGATTTTTGATTTTTTCAACTCAGTGAATAAAGTAAAATTCTTTCATGCTTGACCTTGTCTAATCCTTCTAAAAGTCTGTAATCAGTCAGGCTGTTTATTCACATCTCTGACCTTAACTGGAACAATAATCGTGAACCACAGGCATGGTTTCTAAAAATCCCACAGCAACAAACATAGTGCAAGAATGTTCCAGCAGACTGAATGGTTTGGGGAAGGAAAGTCAGAGGTAAGAAGAGAAAGCGTACATCAGGCCTTTGTGAACATTTCAAGAATCTAAATGTTGGCGACATCAAAGAAGGCTGCGTGTCATGATGATCAAGAAGGATTTCATACAGGTTATATTCGCTGAATATGTAACCCACTTAAAACTACATCACTGCAATTTCTTAAAGGAAAAGAACGCTGACATCTACTCCAAGGCATCTGCATTCTCATTCTCACATAATATTGATAGAATGTCACTGCATGTTAACACAGGGAACAAAAGTGTTAAGTAGGAGGTGTGTTTCACATAAAAGCTTGCCTACTTTCCCACCAATCAAATCAAGATAAGAAGGAAACTGAAACCAGAAAGCAGCTCTTGTACGTGTTTCTAATCAAAAGAGGAGTGATGACAGCAAGCCATTTAAAAATATATATTTTTTGACCTTAAAGAACGTTTATTTTGTTATACAGTTGCCAGATTTTTGCCTCCCACTGAGAGCAATGCTTGAACATGGACACAAAGAGGAAACAGAGATCAAGTGTGAATTCAAAAGAGGAATAAAAAGGGGAGCCATCCAATGTTGTGCTGCAGGCCCCTTCTTGACCTTCACCTGGTAGAGAGGCAAATTGCATTAGAAAATGACATGTCATTCATCTGGGCCATACTCAGAGGATCATTTAGCTAATTTAATGATTAATAAGTTTAACACCTCTTAATAATTTCATTTGGCCCTGTGATTGAAATCCTGGGCTGAGCACGGCAGGAGGCAGATGAGGATGTCTGGGACTAAGACTGTCTGTCTGGAGCTGAGCAGAAAGACGTAGAATCTCCCTGAGGACTAGAGATCAGTCTATTACCACCGTGACCTTTTCTCTTCACTGGATATGCCATTAGAGAGGAAATCTGAAAGTAAAGCCTTGATTAACACAGTTATTCAACATGTTGAAAGAAAAATGGAAAAGGAAAAATATGTCCCTTCATTAGGAAAATGTTCTGCATTATTAATGTCAGAGAAGCCCAGCTAAGTGGACCTCGGAGCATTATAGATTCTTGGTTTAACCAGATGTGATCACTGTCGAGACTCACAATAGGCTTCTCTAAACGTGCAAATGAAGTGTTTCCTGAAACCTTCCCGTCAATGAATGCACAATGATTCACCTTCGTATTGTTGTGACATTCATACCAATTTTCTGATTACAATGACCTTTGTGATAATTTTTTTATTTGAATAGCGTCAAAATGCACTGGAAAAGATGAGAATGTTCATTTTCACCTGTTGTGAAATATAATTTAGTACTCAGAAGTTTCCACATCATTGGTTCATTCTTTCAAGCACGTTTTTTGTTTCCACCTTCAGCACGCTGAGGAAGTGATGTGTAACTACATTAGCATGTGAGTTCTCACGATCTCAAAGCTTTCTGAACGAGAACTAGTTAGGCAACCGTATTCTCCACTGAAACTCATGACAATTTCTTGCGGGGGTGAAATCAAAGAGAAGCCAACCTGAGTTGTAATGAGAATACAGTCAGACCTGATCATGCAACACAGCAGATGTTGTAGGTGGGGTGAGTTAAGCTGTGAGCCACATCCAAACACACACATACACCCACACGCGGCTACGCACGCCGTCACACAAGCTATCAATTGCCGCTCTCTGAGCTTTGCTTCAGAAGTCACAACTTTAAAATCCTCACATATCCACTTGTTGACCTTGTAAGGTGATAAACTTCCTGCATTCATATGAAGTAGCCACAAAAAGGCTTGCTTTTTTGGTTGATATGCAACTTTGGGGAAAACAAAAAAAACATCTATTACACCCTTACTTTAAGACCAAATTGAAATGCCCCTCTTCTCTTTCTTACCTCTGTGTCCAAATCTCCACAACTCATGTGCAGAGGTTCTTTTCAAGTAACCAAATAGCACTGCCCAGGCCAGAGAAACACCATGACCTTGTCCTTTGCTTCTTTGAACCAAATGCTTTCCCTCATCTCCATCCAACTCCTTGTGGCTTATGGAACACAAGGTCATGACAGATCCTCACTCGTTTCTTTGCACGTCCTCTGAGAAGTCAGCTCTGAGGTATGTGTGCGTGAATGCCGAGCTGAACATAGAAAGACCTCCAGACAACCTTGAAGAGCACGCTCCAATCTATACAGCCACAGTTGATCCTTATCTACAGTATGGCAGGAAGGAGACCTTTCTAATTGTCTGAAGCCACATATTGTCACGGTGGACAAAGAGAGTCTATTAAGTCCATGCTACAATGTCCAGGAGAGGCAAACTAAAGACGTTGACATCTGAAAACCAGGCTGTCCGCTATTAGCTTTATAAACACGTGCTGTTCAACTTTGTAAACATATTTTTAGGAAAAAACGATGAGACTTATCCTTATACGAATAAAGCTCTGAGACATTGTCCTTTTCTCATAACTATGTTGATAATAACATCAATCTGAGCCTGAGTACCTAGAAGCTAAAACATTTAGCAAACTCAAAATGCTTTGCTATGTTTCTCTCTTTTTTTCTTGTATTTTTTCCATGTCTCACAGAGAACCTGACCTGCAATAGTATCATGGTCTTCAAAATAAACCAGCTTCCCTGAAACATGCAGGTCTTCGGAGAGGGGAAATGGCTAGGATCTCTGTGATGATTTTCATTGGCCGTTGCCACACATCATGTGTGCACTTAAAAGCGCTGGTGAAACTCAAACCTGTTCAGAATCCACTCAGGAAAACAAACACAGCTCCCACTCCAAATAAATGTCCGTTTGAAATAAAATGCTGGACCAATATTTTGGATTTGGTTAGAAAGAAATGAATACGTTTTGAAAATGGCCTTTTCATAGAGCTGGGAATTCATTTTGAGGGTGGCGTAGATCAAAGGTTGTGCAGTGCCTGTTTGTTAGGGCGATCTACCAACAGCCACATTACTCTGGCACCAGTGGGGGTTTTTTTGCAATAGGTTGCACCTGGAGAACACTAAGGCCAGTGTTTTGGTGAGAGATGTCTGCAGGGTTGCTTTCAGTGCCTTCTCCCACCGTTTATGAGTCCAAAGAAAAACCTGAAACACCTTGGAGAAAAGTCAGAGAAGTGGAAAGTCATGTACATCAGCGGATATGTGAAAAGATATACGACAAAGAGATGCATATAAAGGCAAAGAAAAAACACACACACCTGTCCTGTAGATTTCCATGTCATTGAAAGATTAGAGGTTATGTCTCAAGTTTTGTATGTTTCCAAAAATTCTAATAAGGATTTTACTTTGAAAGTAAATTTTCCCATAAGCCAATTTTCCTATTATGTTAAGTTTTTAATGGTGATTCACCCAAGTCATCGTAGCTACTTGGGTTGTTTTTTTTCCACATCTTCACCACTATTTTAATTGCTTGTTTCCACCTGTGGAGAGAGAAGAGGAGAGGTTTTCCCCTCTCACTGACAAACACCGGCAAGCTTTGAGATGTCTTTCTAACGGGCCAATGACAGTTTCCTCCTGTCACAACTCTGACTTCCTGTATAAGCATAACCTCATTAAAACTGCCACCCGAGTCTGTGGGCGGGCCTCGTGGCCCTCCCCTCCAATTAAGAGTAGTACGGGATGTCGCACTGACAACTCCCACTTTGAGTTAAAATCCTGGAGCTCTAGGGGCTAACGCCATGTGTCAAAACATAATTATGATCTCACCCATACCTCTGTCCAAAAGAGAGGAGTGAGTGTGCAAGAAGTAAAGGTAAAACAGTGAATTGGAGGTGGAGAGGGAGACAGCAGGCTTGGGGTCAGAGATTGGAGGCTGTGGAAGGAATAATGAACTGCGCTGAATAATGAGACTATTTGACCACATAATCTTATTCCTCTCCCTCACATGACTGTGCCTTAAAAATAAAGGGTGATATTTATTCTGTATACATCTACGCTGGGCAAGGGCATGTTCATCACCTGTCTGCCGATGCTCTTTCCACCAAGCAGCGAGAGTGAAGTTCAGCAGTCGAAATGTGCAGAGCCTGCTGGTGTTACACATGTCTAGAAATGACACAAGATGATACACCTTTTTTGCTCCCTTATTCTTTTAAATTTCCAACACACACATGCCCACACAAGTAGAAATGTGCACTGCAATGGATCTGCAGCTACACCATTATAGGTAAACCTGTCCAGTTACCAAGTATGCATGATGAAGGTGACATGAAGATCCAAACAAAACATCAGAATGGTCAAAAAAGGAGATATTAGTTACTGAGTGTCATGTAGTTGTTGATCGCAGAAATGCACATCTGAGTGATGATACCAGCTACTACTGGATTTTTTAAAGAAAGCTATATTATGCATTTTCCAGACACAGTGTCATTTCATATTCACAACCAAGCAAGTATTTTGCCATTAAAAGTGCTGTATACATCTAACACGATTTAAAAGAAATTGGACTTTGTGACGTAGCACCTTGAAATTAGGCCCTTTCTTTCCCTAAGAAGCTGCTGCTCTGTACAACACTTCACTTCAACCACAGCATTCCTCTATTACACCTTTAATGTTCTTTTTTACCAGCATTGCACCGAGAAGTTGTCTGAATGATGAGCTGAGCAGATGTGCAGTTCCATGACATGTTTGCTACTTACAGCTGGTGCTAGTCTGAAGGAGTAAAGTGGGAGGATAGGGGTGATGTGGAAACTCGACTTGTAACCTGCAGCTCTGAGGAGCTTTGTGGAAAAGACACCGCCTGGTGAGATCAAACATTTCTGCAAACAGAATGGCTACCAAAGGAGATTAAAGTATTTCACAAAGATGCATGAAAGAGTCAAATCAATAACCATGTAGGTTTTTGATGAGGGAAGAACATTATAACAAGACATAAAGCTCAGAAAAGTTGATTTTACATAACGCTTCCCCTTTAAGAACAACCATTTAGAGAATGGCTCAAAAATCAGAAAGTAACCATGGAACAGCAAATGTGTTGTCAAAAATTCTTCTTTGATGTCAGAGGTCAGAGGACCAGAGGACAGAGCATACTGATTAAAGATGGTAGGAAAGGAAATGCACCACTTGTTAATGCCATAGAGAATACCATCTCAAACACATAATATTGACGGGAAAATGTTGCTTGGCTATACGAGTCTCAGTTTCATAAACATTGAGATAGCAGAGTCAGAAATTGAGCTGATAACAAAAGTTGAAACCCTTCTGCGTTGTGTCAATGAGTTGGTGGTAGTGTAATGGTATGAAGAATATTTGCTCGGCACACTTTGGCCATCTTAGCATCTTAGATTAAATGCCACAGCCTGGCTATTGTTGCTGAACATGTCTATCTCTGGAAATGAGTTGACTATAATCCAGCTGATTCATTCATTAGAGCTGGTTAGACATGTGGTGCATGTCTGAACTGACCAACACGGTTGTCCAGCTGATTGATCTGCAGCAACTGTACGATGATTTAATGTCAACATGGAATATTTCTGAGATTTGTGCTGCAAAATACTGGGGGTTCTGAAGACAAGGTTCCAGTCTGGTACTAGCAAACTGTACCTAATAAGTACAGTTTTTTTTCAGGAGCTTCAGAAAAAAAAAAAAAAAAAAAACCCTTTCTGAACTTTTATCAGCATCCATCCATCCATCCATTTTCTTTACACCCTTCTTCCCTAAATGGGGTCGGGAGGGTTGCTGGTGCCTATCTCCAGCTGCGTCCCGGGCGAGAGGCGGGGCTCACCCTGGACAGGTCGCCAGTCTGTCGCAGACTTTTATCAGCATGGAAGACAATGTTTGATTTCAAGTAATCTCTCCCACGGCAAAGCACACAGAGATGAAGGGGGTAAAGAGGGTAAATGGAAGAAAGAGGTCACACAAGATTGACACTAAAGATGACCTCCTGTCTGCAGTGCACAGTGTCCCAATGAGGCTTCTGTGACCCCACCAACAAGACTCTGCAGGAGCCAACACACTGCAAGCTGTGCCAACTGTCATAGCTGCCAGTCAGCTAGGTTTGATCACTTTAAAATTATGTCACCTTACTCTTCTACTTGAGCAACACAATAATGTTTGCACTTGCACCTTTGATGTAGAAATTTAAAAACTGCATGTGGTAAATGACCCTACACTAATAAATTAGCTCTCAATATGCACAATGTTTTTATTAGATTTTCAAAAACATCTAAGCCAGTTTTGGCCTCCATCTTGCTCTTTTTGTTATTTACCCCACTTTTTGGATGATGATGGAGATGCAGGCTCGCAGATAGGAACAGGCAGGTGTGAGGTGCGAGATGTTTGACATGCTCACACAGCATGCGTTCATCACAGAGACAAGACGTGTTTGACAGCAGTGACTCCCTGACCATGACTACATTATCTCTTGGTGTGTTGCTGAAGGTCAGGAGAGAATCCTGCAATATTGAGGAAAAGGAAACACATGATGTGTCTGTAGAGGACAGATGAATGAAAGCCATCCTAAAGGGCAAATATTTAATAAACTTTTTTATATTTTTTTTGTTTTAAGCCCATTAAACACAGAAAAGGATTTTGTTTTTGCTGAATCAAATCCTTTAACTGTATTTATTAATCATTTTGCCTTTGAGGGTGCTGGCAACTTTAATAAACCAATATAATGTGAAGTCATTATTGACACCCTTAGCAAAGATGTGTTGTTGCTGTGGAAACATTTTAACCCCCAAGAAGATCTGAAGGTTCATACAACCTTTCTGATCACACTGACAGTTCATTGTGAAAAGATGAACTTGGCTTCTCGTCGAACCTCGTTACTGAAATCTAACAATAGTTTTTAACTTGTTGTAAACATAAATGTAGGAGAAGAGCTGTTCCCAGACTTATTCAGTTCAGTTCATTTATTTATGTCATGATTTGTAGAGGTGAGCAGTGGATCAAGGCGGAGACGGCAGTGGAAGTTGTAATAATAAACAACTTCTTCGTTAGCCAGAATTGTAATTCTTTCTTTATTTTTTTTCCTCTTGAAGAATTTCAGTATTTCACTGAAGCATTAATGTGTTCTGGGTGACGGTCCACATGTTAAGTTTTAGATGTAGGCCAAAAAGTTCACATCTCTTCCACGTTTGGTGCGCTTCCTACTTGGCATTGAGAAACTGAATTTTGTTTGGCTGTTGTTGAATAAAATTTGTATTTGATTTGTGGAGTCAACACATTTTTCTCAGCAGATTCTTGCATTTGGGTTATGGATCTTTGCAGCTCCTCCTTAGTTACCAGGGCCCCATAACTGCTCCTCTAATCAGTGCTTTCCTTGATTTAGTTGTTGTCTTGGTAAGATTGCTGTGATGCCATATTCTTTCCATAGATTTAGCACCATGAATCATGTAACTTCCATCTTCAGAAATATGCAAAACACTCTTTTAGATATTCAGATAGAATATCAGTAAAATAAATAGACATATGTGCTTGCAGCATAACAAAAGGTTCAGTGTGTTTGAATAAATAGTAGTTGGAGTAAAAAAAAAATCATCTGAACATTTAATACCAACAGATAAAAAAAGCCATATAAGAAAGCCCACCTTACAGTTTAGACTCAGTATGAATGGGAGTTATGAAGACCAACATATCTTTGTTTTACTTAAATGACATTCTCTTTTTTTTTTCATTCCAATTTTGAAGAGTGACTAAGACATGTGGGTCTTTGTCTCGCATCATTTTAATGCAACATGAAGTCAATAATTAGCAATGAAAAAATACTTAGAGGAATAGTTACTGATAATCAAATACATTTTTGATAATGTGGGATTGAGGTTCCAAAAGAAACTCCATCTTCATGATGGTGTTATAATTGGCTTATACATTCTAAGGACATGGCAATTTTTTTTCGAGATACAAATCAGGCAGAGCAAAACAAACATTGTTTGAACAAAGATGTCAATTACAGCAGTACACAGCCATTATGTGGCATTTCCTCTGGGGTGGCAGCATGATTGGAGAGGGAGAAAGTGGGGGCATGGGGATAAATGGGTCCAGTGTTTGTAATGGAGAGGAGCATGGCCGCCAGCCAGGGATTTGAGTTAGCAGGCCTTGTCCTGGAGAGGAACACTTCACACTCTGCCAAGTGGGGCTGCCCATGCGGGGAATGACATGTAGAGACCTCTCTTTTCTCCACCGTCTTTCCTTGTGTGTAAATGCGTTCACATTCTTTGCCATGTGAGGGTGTGCACCTGTGCCCTTGCTTGAAAGTGATTAAGGAGAGTCCACTGGAGCACGTTACTCAGTCCTCCTCCCTTATGAGCATTGACAAAGAAAGCTCGGCTGAAGCTTGCTTGCAGCAATTCAAACTCGGGCTGCAGCGTAGCCATGGCAAACTTGTGGAGAAATACCTCTTTCTGGGAGATGCTATATCTCTGTTGAAAAGGGCTTTATTGGCTTTAAAACAACTAATCTCAACCATTTGTTTTTCAAAAACAGACAGACCAGTTGGATGCTTTTTTCTGCATACACACACCCACACACATGTAAGCAACCCAGAGAACACAAATGCACACACCCTAATTGCTGTAAATGAGTGAACGTTTGAAGCGGGTGGACAGGTCTGGCTGAGTGGACGGTTTCACGCGTTCATGCACTGCTGCCCCAGCAGCATAATGAGGTGTGACGCATCAGACTAAGTGGCTAATGGGGTGTGAAGTCATTAGAACACTGCCTGTATCCCTCTAACCCTTCGCTGTCTCTAACTTGATCTTTCTGTGCAACTCTGTCTCATTTGTTTTCGCTTTCACCACCGTCCTCCATCAGTTTTACCATATTTTTCTTTACTTCCTTTCTAATAATGTCATGATAATCTATGCTGTTTTCTAATTCATCATTAACTGTGACTAGGTTTTATATCAAACCTTCCTCTTCTGTTTATGACCAACACATTTAGAGATTATGCCAGAGAGCTAAATGCAATGCTTTTATTCTGGTAATAAACAACAAATGGATGTTCACCTATAAAAAAATCCCTAAAAACCTCTCTATAGTTAGTGGTTATTTTGCTGAGAATTGCAAGTTTCAAGATATAGAGTAAAACAGCTACATTTTAATCTAAATAAAATTTTAAAGAAGGAGCAGCAGAAAATACAATGCACGCATATGAACGCTGACAAATGCAAATAGTTCAGCACATGCCGAAAACCATAAACTGAGCAGGAGACATCTGTTCACTGGAATCAAACATGAACATGGTACAGATTGTAGAAATTAAAAGAAGGAATCTCTGTCCTTCTGTCATTTTGTATTATTGGTCTTTTTAATCCTTTGTCCTGTACAGTTTGGCTCAGACAAGTCATGGTCACCCTCTGAAACAAAGCGACTATCTTTTCTACATCCAGATTTTTCCGTCAGAGTTACAGGTGGACCAGTGCCTCTCTGCAGTAGTCAATGTGCAAGAGTTTATCATAAACACACTGGACAGGCAATGTATGCACATAGCCACACCTAGGTGTGATTTAGAGTTGTAATCTAATATGATCTTTGGACTTGAGGGAAGTAAACGTGCCCAAAGAATACATGTTTATGTACAGAGAAAACTTCATACAAAATGCCCCTGGCTGAGATTTGAACCCAGGATCTTCTGGCTTTAAAGCAACCAGTCTTTCTGAGCCAAACGTTGTCATGTAGAGAAATTTTCATGATGGGTTCCTGGACATTTTTTCTTCTGTGAAATTTAAAGCAGCACGTAACTTTTATAAAAAAAATATGTAGTTTACACAATTGTTAAAAGTGTCAACATGTCATGACAGTATAATATGAGACAGGTAATCTGTGACAATATCAAACTCCTTCACCTCTTCCCAATGCTGTTAGTGCCGTCTGAAGAAATCCCAAAAACAACCGATCAGAGCCAAGAGGAGTGTCTTAGCGCAGTCAATCATCCCAGTGTATGCACCACTAAATGTGCTAATGGCAGAGAAACAACTTACTGTTCCAGGAGAAATGTTTATTCGACTTTATTGGTGGCCATGCTAAAAACCCTGATAATTCAAAGCAGACTTTGTTGTTGCAAAAGAAAGGGGCAGGGTGTGAGCAGCTCATACATGAATATGATTGACAGCACAAAGACCATCATCCTGGCTGTGACTGGATGCTTCTGGTGGAGCAGTGTGGTTGTGTAGATGACAGCAGGTCATTAGGAAGAAGGCACAACTTTTCCTCAAATTAATTGTCCCCTATTATGCTCTCCTGACAAAGTGATAGTTTAAAAAATCTGTAAAAAATATAGTTTTAGTTTTGCAGCTCCAACAGAACCTTTTCATCTCCCTGTATTTTTGTTGTATACGTGTGTGTGTGGGCATGTGTGTGCATTTCGACTGGGGTTGTGAAATCTGTACTCCACCTCTGGGTTACTCCAGTGATCTGGTGACACAGATCTCTGCACACTTCGGCTATAAAGTTTATAATGCTAAAAAAATATTTATTTATGTTATAAATTATACACCAATCTTGTAATATAATAAATTAGTTGCACAAAATAGCTACGCCTATAAAGAAACTAAAAATGAGAGAGTTTATAATATGGCATCTTGGCTAAATTCTGAAATTAAGTAAAACTAAATTCAACTTTGAAGAAGTTTGTAAAAATCCACATTTCTTTGAACCTGCAAGATATGCTGTGTATGAAGAACCACACAGAAATCTTGAGGTTGCTGCAATGTGTCTTCCTCCACTGAAACTTAAAATCTAGATCTCGCTTTATCCCGTATGTCAAAGCACAAATTATGAAAATATTTTAAATATGTATAATTTCCAATTTCTCAAATATGATAAGAGCCTTACTCTGTCTTTTCCATATTTGTAAAAAATATTGGGAGTGGAAGTTCAAGCCTGTGAATAAATATTTCCACGAAGTTTGTTAAATTTTTATAGATGTGTTTCAATATTAATTTTGTGAACACTGGTATTTGGCATGGGTGGGTGGGCTTAATTATGCTTGCAATAACAACAACAACAACAGAAGTCCATTCAGACAATTCATTTGACAGTGATACAAAATATGAACTACAAAGGAGTGTAGACTAGAAGATTCATAAAAAATGCTAGTGAAATTCAGTCAGAGATAAATGCCTAGCCTCATCCTGCCACAGTGCTCCATCTTTAGTGGAAATCAATCCATTTCCAGGGTAGATTTATATTCATCGTTGAATGATTTGGCCCTGGTTTCAGCAGAATATGCATAGGGAACTGACTACTCTCAGCCACTCTCTGCAGTGGAAAGGCACCTTCCGTTATTTCTTGTGTAACTATTAAAATAATGCAACACTAACTGTGCAATAGTTTTGGTCTTGTTACATGGTAATCTTAGTCTTGTAACATACTATTATTTTAGTTGGGTTCAGCAGTGACAGAAAATGTTTAACAGGGTTAAGAGAAGGTGTAACAAAGCAGTCTGGTCTTCTGAACTCCAAGTACAACCTATCTAATATTAAGAAAAATAAAACAGTAAGTGTATGGATTTAAATTGCAAGCAAAGGACACAGTCTGTTCTGTTTTTTGATGCTCAGCTCCTTGTGTGTGTGAGAGAGCACAACACCTACCGTGGTGCCAGCCCCTTGTGTAATTTCATTAACCTTTACACAAAGCAGTGCATGTACAGATCCTCCCAGCAGATTATAAGAAGCGAATCCTCCCACACATCTACTGAAAGTTATAGCTGTGCTAAGTCAGAGTTAAAGGTGATAATCTGCAACGTTCATTTTTCCCTTATGATTCTAGGTGAAGTCTGCATTTCTGAAATGCATACACAATCAAAATACAAAGTTAAAGAAACAAAGTAAACATCTTAAAAACTTAGTGTAAGATCTGTCTATCTGAACTAGTGGGTATAGATTTCTTTTTTTTTTTTAAATAACATTAAAAAAGTTTTAAGCAGTAAATAAAAGGGATAAATTAGAAATATTACATAATAATATATGACAAATTGTCATGCTAAGGCTCTCCATATACAATTATATGATATTGTGAAGCCTTTCTGACTCATCCATCCATCCATTTTCTGTTCAGCCTTGTCCCTAATGGGGTCAGGAGGGTTGCTGGTGTTTATCTCCAGCTACGTTCCGGGCGAGAGGCAGGGTCACCCTGGACAGGTCGCCAGTCTGTCGCAGGGCAACACAGAGACATACAGGACCCACAACCATTTTCACACACTCACCTAGGGAGAATTTTGAGAAACCAATTAACCTGACAGTCATGTTTTTGGACTGTGGGAGGAAGCCGGAGAACCGGGAGAGAACCCAACATGCACAGGGAGAACATGCAAACTCCATGCAGAAAGACTCCGGGCCAGGAATCGAACCCAGGACCTTCTTGCTGCAAGGCAACAGTGCTACCAACTGCTCCACTGTGCAGCCCTCTATCTGATTCATTCTTATTATTTTGAAAAATCTCATCCGTGAATTCAGCTACATTTTCACACCCTATACTTTAGTCAATCAGACAAGTATTCATGTCAAACACAGCTTGGAGATCAAAGTCTTTCCTACAAATATTTTGACATGGAGGACATCTCTGGTCTTCCATTTGGAAGAAGGCCACTGCCACTTCTTTGGCAGGGCTCCAGAGCAAGCTCTCCTTGGCTCCTCCATGGGTTCCAGTGTTCTCTGATCCACCCACTAGAGCTCCCCTGTGGGTTCCAGTGTTCCACAGTGTCCAGAGCGCCATCGTGAAGTTTTTTTCCCCCCCATCTTCCTCTTTTGACAACATTCTTCTTGGGCTCTCCATGCCTCCTTTTGACCCCAGGAGTTCCTCTGCCTTCACCACAACCGCTAGCCTCCAGACTTTTGCTGCACACATCCTGGTCACGTCCTACAACTTCTTGACTGAAGGTCCCAACCATTCCAGCAGAGTTTGGTTTTACCTCCCAGTGCTCTAGTGTATTGGTGCACCAATGAGCTTATTGTTAGAAAGGTTTTACCATATCCAGTAACTGTTGTTGTTCTTCCTTGTTTGGTTTTTCACTTTGTTCCTTGTGTTCTGTTCTTTGTGCATTTGGAAAATTTTTTCTTGGATCAGTGCTGTTCTATTCCCTTTGGTTTGTAGTTTATTTGAGTCTTAAATTAGCTCCATTTGAGTTAGTCTCTCTCTCAGTTTTCCTACTTGCATTCTGAAACAGTTGTTTGTGATTGCCTCCTATTGATCTTGTTTCTTTGTCATTTTACCATGTTTTTTTTCTGGTGGATGTTGTCATCTCTGAAGTAAGGATGTACGCCTGTTGGTTTCAAGACAAATTCTCATGTCCTACTACCCTATTTCGGCTGCTAAAGAATCCATCCACATGTCGTACTCTGGAGAAAGTCTGCAAGATAGTGTGGAAAATGTTCTTTTCTTCTCTCGTAGCATTAACCTAAAACATTAGATCAAAACAAGAAATTCATGTCATTTTGGTTAAGTTCTATAACTAAAGTAAAACTAAACTCTGCAAAAATGCAAACTTCTTCAAGAGGTGACAATGTAATGCAGGTCTAAGTTGATTTATGAAAAGTTTGATCTGGGCTGAGAGGCAGATGAAACCAAAAGGTTCTTCTAATTGAAGTTCTTCATTCCTTTTCCCTTTAAAATCATTCCTTAAAAGTTAGGTCAGGTAGGCAGTGAAATGGAAGAGTCCAGCAATGAACATAGAAAACCAGTGAGCTCATATACTGAGGCAGGGAAAAATGTCATGGGACTATACTTATGATCAAAGGCAAGTCTGCATTTTTCAGTTTCTCAAGGAGTGAGTTTCATAACTTTTATTGTTTTTATAACTTTGAGCTCACAGAAATCTCCCCAATGTTATTAAGTACCGTTCATGGAGGAGTTTCGAAAATATGTGTTTGTTCCACATAGTTCTTTCAAGGGATAAAAATAATCAAATATTCTTTCAAGTTATTTTATACGCATCTTTTTTTATGGGGAGCAGCTTAGTCAAAATCAAAGACATGAACTAAAATCTTCTAAGCAGGAAATCCCAAGAATGTATTAGTTTCTACACCAACAAACCCAGGAGAGCCCATCATATCATCAGCGGGGTCTTTGATTAAAAAAAAAAAGTTCTGTAAAAAAAAAAAAACACCTCAATTAATAAGCAACATTTTAGTGCCAAAGCTACCATAGAACAACTCCAGATTTTCTCATTCATGACTTAAAAAGGCTACACAATAAAATGCTGGTGGGTTCAAGGTTGTAATTTTCAGTGTATGTGTGTTTTCTATGTTCCATCTTAAGTACAAACTTCAATACTGATCCAATGTGAACACAGATCCAAAGAAGCGATTTTACCATAAATTCAGAGACTAAATTATTTTTATAGGGTGAGGGATTTTTTTTTTTAAATTGTGACTTTCTTTTAAATTTACTTTCCCAACATAAAACTATTTCACAAGAGATGCAAAGAATACAAAAAATAAAGGTGTTCTCTTTCTATGGCAATGTGTCTGACAAAAACCTAATTGAAAGCAGGTAAGTTTTCTGTGCACGTCTTGCACATTACCTTTGCCTACAGGCAAAGAGAACATGAACTCCATATTTACAATATCTTTTATTTTAATAGCACTCAAGAGAAATCCATTTGTAATTAGATCAATACTCTCATTTTCTTGTTTAGCATTTAATATAGAAAGATTAGAGCTGCTCCCAGAAGGATTAAGTGTTCATTTCAGGACACCTTGTGTGTGGGCATTTTTCTTGTAAGGATTAGGTACGCTAATTAACCAGAATTAGCATCTGGTAGTGACTGGGTGTTTACAGTCAGAAAATCCTCAAATCTATGAGGTCATTTTTTACCCTTTCTTAAAATTCAGACAAAATAAACTGAGCATTAAATGATAAACGAGATGAAATGATAGGGTCACATTCACAAAACACAATTACTAGAGCTTGATTAAGGGTATGAGAGAAAGACTAAAGGCCTTGACATACTTAAGTGCTGAAATCGGTTCTCACTGACATACATGCGTGAAACCACCTGCAGAAAGGTGTGACACTCTCTCCCTGACGGTTTTGTAAAAGCAAAACCAAATACGCAGGACGGGAATGAGGAAGAAACCCCTACGGGTCAGGTGGGTGATATATCCAGAAGTCGGAGGGGTTTCCCCTAAAGGGTCTGTGGCGTTGTATGAAAGGTGTGTGCCAAAACAAACATGACAAAACCATGTGACTGTGCTTCAACTGTTCTGCTACAGATGAAGCATGTTGGAGCCTTATATCCCCACAATGAAAATTTTTTTTGAAGAGCTGGGTCAAATATGACCAGCCACTACTGTGGAGCAGGTGTACAATCATATGCTTTTGGCTGTCATGGTGTGGTCTAGAAGTAAGACAGGAAACCAGTGCGTTGTCCGATTGGCACTAAAACCAGGGAAGCTTCACAGAAGACGATTCCTTGACATGCATGTGGCACTGAAGCCAAATGCTGCCAAACCCTTGAGAGCTGATATCCTCCCCAAAATGTAACCATAACAAAAGAATGTGACAGATCAAATCACATGATCGTCCATCTTCTCTCTGTTTCTTTAGCTTTGCATTGCTCTAGCTATAGCTAACAGACACCAATAATGGCAAATGACTCGTACTTCAAATCTATTACACCGATGGTTCCCCATTCTATTACATCTCTTTCTATGATATCCTTGGTCATAACAGGCAGAGTGAAATTCACCTGCCATCACAGTCTTACTGTAGTCCATATGTCAGAAGAAAGCTTTATGGCCTACCTATTGCAGACAGGTCAATCTCTCAACTCTAATGGCTTCTTTGGATCACGTGACAGCCAAATGCTCTGCAACACTCGTTACAGCAGATAGAAGCAGGAAATGATTATCAAGAGGTCAATTTATGCAAGAGAGAGGCAGAATGACAGAGTGAGAGGTCAGACCGTGTCCATATCTCTAGGCATTAAAGATTGACATGCAGAATCTGAGATGGCCCCTACACTGCCTCACTCCTCAGCACACACGCACTTCTCCATTTAAATATCTGACAGACGATGAAAGTGCAGCCATTAAAACGTCCGCTGAGTGCTTCAGGAATGAAATGGGGGAGATAAAAGAAATCCCCTGGGTAATCAACAGGGCTATGAATTAACCGTGAGTTTTAGATTGGGGGGGTTAGAGGATTTGGTCCATGTTTTACTCATTTGTCATCATTCCTTCTCAAAACATCAGACCAGGCAAAATGCTAAAACCTGTATGATTTTTAACCATAAGGTCAAAAGAGACAAAGTTGGTTCAATTACAATTGCATGTATTTTATTAATCTTAGCATTATAATTCTTCATGAGGCAATGTATGATAGTAGTGTCAAGTTTAGAAAAGATATTTTAAAAATATTTTAAGAATATTAAAATACAGAGGAATTGGTTTACAGACTGAATTTTGCATCCGCTTAGAACTATTCAGTTGCGGTTTGAGATCGAAGAGGAATGCATTCCTAAAGCAGACAGCTTGTATTGTCAATCATTGAATAATTAAATATTCAGAGAGAATTTGAACTGTTGGTTCACAGAAAAAAATACTTTCCCCAACTGGTACAGGTTTCCTCCTACAATCCACATTGCTACACTTTTAAATCCTTCTAAATTTTAACTTTAGAAGTTGGTTATGTAAATGTATCATTATGGCATAATTATTAGCACTGTTGACTTACAGCGTAATAGTCCTGGGTTAACATCCCAGCATGGGATGTTTCTGCATGGAGTTTGCAGTGCTTTCCCTTGTATATGTGTGTTTTCTACCTGGGTGTTTTGGCATCCTCCCACTGTCTAACTGTTTGTTAGATTAATTGAGCTCTCTAAATTGCCCTTTAAAATGAGTTATCCTGTGTGTGCATGATTGTTTGTCTTGTGAAGGACTGGGTATCTGTCCAGGTTCTTACCTCTTAAGATGTAAAACGGTACATGTAAGGAGACGCTAGATCACAGAAAGTACTCTCCTGAACACAACATGAAATGAAGCAGTTGGCATAGCCCTCCCAGTAAGTTGAAGTACTAACCATTGGTCATCTAGCCAATTGTTAACTTGGAGAGTCATAAATTGATAACGTTTTGCTTGTCAAAAAAACAAAAACAAAAACAAACAAAAAAACATGAATACATTTCTCATATAAAATAAATGTAATACAGTCTCACCAGTCCATATTCTGATAAATGTAACTGCTGACACCAAATAACCAGAATCGTTTGTAGCATAACACTACTGTAAAATATTGCTAAGCACAAAATATGCACTTTCAGAACCAGCACTTATGGTGTTAAAGATGAAGCTCGTCTCTGAGGTGGGCTGGACTGATGCTGGCTGTGGAGGATGACTGAGGTGAAGGGGTTAGGATAGGAGTGAGCACAGCTACAAGGGCCTCTGTCCCAGGCCAGTCTGCGAGCTGCAGCCCTGTGCTGATAAGACTGTAATAGTCCTCCTTAGAGGACCCAGGGCTCTGCTCCCCTTATTAGTCATTTATCACACCTGGCAGCCTCACTGAACCATAATTACTCTTCCCTTATCCCCCTGCACTGTCATGTCCATAAGCGCGGACAGAGCAGAGGGGGGAGGGAGAGAAATAACTGTAAGAAACTGTGTTTAGAGAGAGAGTGGACTGAGAGAAGAATGAGAGAGACGGAAGAAGAGGGGCCGGGGGAGGAAATAGTAGTAGCATTAGTAGAAAATAATTTTGTGCGAACTGAACAGACACATGTAACACATGGCGGAATACCAACCTAACAGACACAAAAGTCCTGTCTCAAAAAGTGAAGAACACCAAGAAAAAAAGAGAGAAAAAAAAGAAAAATGGTTGCACAAACCTTTTAAAACCCCTCTTTAATATACCATATGCATGCAATGATGGAAAGGAATGTAATCTCACAGATACACCCCTTGCAAACAGAGCAGCCCCTGTGCAAGAAATGAGAACCAGTTGTTCACACTAAAGCTGTCCAGCTAACTATTCCAGCAGACAGGCTACAGGCGAGAACATGTTAGGAAACTCTCCGAGCACAAACAAGCTTTATGAGCTCTAAGTGACACAAATTCATTTTCAGCTAATCAAGTTTAAACAGGCAAAATAATTGTTTTTTTTTAATACTCAGTGGTATGTTTAGATATTAAAACAGTGTGAATTATTCACAATTATGTAACATTGTTTTGATGTTTGAAAATGTTGCATCCAGTTTTGCAAATATAATTAATTAAGTAAGATAAATCTATTATTTTTGAACAGATATAAAACAGAAACTGGCAGAGATGGAAATCAATACTGACATGCTTGCATTAGCAGTGGAAAACTCTCCTCCTCTTAACACAAGCTCTTGAACTTTGCACAGGCTCTCCTTGCCTGTCTGGTACAAACACAATACTGAGCTTGTCAAAACTGCTTGCCGGACTAACATTTCTTTCATGATTGAGCTACAGGGACATTTTCTCTGCAAAAGGTTTTATTTTGTTGCCACGTGCCTGGCTGTCATGAAGGTGCTCCCCCTGACACTGTAAGCAGATCCAGATGTGAGCCACATGCTTCCAATCCCAAGCTGAGGCTTGCCAACTATACACCCCCAAACCGCCCAGACCTTAACAACTGAAATCACCTCTCACACAACAGTTAGTTTCATTAGCAAACTGGTTTCGCCTTTCACAAAGACAACAAGGTGAATTTCCAGTTATTCTGAGATTTCTTGCTATAAAAATCTGGTTTTAATTGAAAATACTTTCTTTAAAATAACTTGACGCACTCTTGAACAGTACACTAAATGGCCAGAAGCCAGTCCCTGCAAGACATCACTGTCAGCACCTTGGTGAGTTGTTCCAGTCTGAACTGAAACAATCTGGGGGCTGTAGAGAGAGTGTTTCACTTATATACATTCATAAAGAAGCTTTTAAACTTTTTTATTGCCTTAGATTAAGCATTAACATAAACACTTTGGTTCAGGAGGAAAGAGCAACATAGAAACACAACAAAATAAGCATTTAATAACAGTTTGGAAGCACACACTCCCTGGATGCCCTGTCCAATTGTGGATGCGACCAGGGAGATACGTGCCAACAGTTGTATCGTCCTTCACAGATGGGGACCACATCAGGACACACACAGAAAAGTCCAGATGTGTGAAAAGAGGGGGAACAGAGGGACTGCGACAGGCAGGGAGGTTGGGAAAGCGGAAAGAGAAATGGGATTGCATGAATTTTGCTGTCATTAAAAAAAAAACCTAACAGATGTGTAAGTCCCATAGGAGAAACATCTGGCTTCTCGCTCTCTCCCTCAAACACACACACACACGCACGCACACGCACACCAAAACTTTTAAACAACCATGTATGGTGAGAAAATGGATAATGTGCTTAAGATCCGTACTGCTGCCTTTCTCCATTTTAACAGGCATTTTATGAAGCTGCTTCCTTAATAGCCACTCACTTATAAAACAAAGCGGTAATGACATGCAAATGACTCGCAGGGAAACACTGTAAAGAGGATGTGATGTATGGGCCGTCTGTAGATCACAAACACGCGCACACATACTGAACAGAATTACACAAACAACAAAGAAATTTTCTAGAAATCCTTTTCTTTTGTCCTTTTGCCCATTTAATTACACATACAAATGAAATATGTTACCTGCAGTTTGACACTATATAAGGTGTACTATATAAAATTCTTAAAGTGTATGAATTTTACTTATTTTAAAAATAGTGGTTATTGTTAAATTGAGCAAAATTCCTACAGTCTTTTGTTGACTACAACAGTGTCCTAAAAACACAGTCCCGAATGGCAAAAAATGCTCTCTGTGCAGAAGAGAACTTTTATATACTGCAATAAATCACTGTAAATAAAACACAAAGAAAATGACAGGAAATAACAGCATACCAAACTAAAAGCTGAAGTGTTTCAAAGAGGAACAGCATATGTGACTACTACTGCAGCTTTTACATCATCCAATTCAACTGACTTGGTGAAACAATGTGAGAGTTGTGGAAACAATTTTTACCTTAATCTACCAGAGCAATTCATTGATAATGATAACCATTGTATTGTAGTTCCTAAACAAAAAAAAATTATTAATCTTGATACCTTAAGGCACATTCATACGTCCCAGTCCACTCTACCATCTGCTCGACCTTGAAGTCATTGTGATATAAATGCTGGACCTCATCTGCTTGTCCGCCAGGACTGTTTGCTAATGTCAACGTGCAACCCACATTTTTCAGACTGTGCCCACCGACATCAATGAAGCTCCCCATCAAATGATGCTTCGAAGCCAGAACATTGTTTTTCAGTTTGTTTTATATATTCCAGAGTTAATTTTTTCAGATCATCTAGTCTCTACTTTGGGAGGTGTGAAAGCTCATCTGAGCTAAGGTGGAGAAACACACTAAACTGTCTCAACCCAGTTGGAAGAGAATGCTGTTCTTACAATGGAAAAGCAAACTAAAACTAAAGAAAGAAAAACTAAGCACCTCTTACTCTATTTCTGTCTTTTTCTGTGATGATGCATTCACCCAATGCTTACAAACCAAAATGTGGATAGCTTGCTTTCTCATCTTACCTTAGCAGGTAATAACCAGGCAGGATCTGCTAGTTAAATATCTATAAATCAGTTTTTCCTGGTAGAACTGAATGAAATATCCAGAATTGCATCCCTCTTACCTCTAATTAACATTTCAGATTTCTTAGACATTCTTGGACAAATTGGAACAAATTTTTAATTTATTTGCACTGTGGATACAGTTGCTCCTTTCCAGAAAAATAACATTCTTCCTATCTAGAATAAACACTTGAAGAGATTAAATTTAATTTTAATGAGGAAAAACTCTCATACCAGATGACTGTAATTGGAAATTAGATATAAGTGAAGTCTTTTTAATTAAATGTTAAAATGTTTTACCCACTTCATTTCTGTTAATACTGGACATGTTCTTGTGATTGTTTTCTAAATGAGGAGTTGCTGTAAGTGCATGCCATTGTCCAGGAAGTCTGATCCACCTTCAAAGGTTAGTGTGAAAATGAGCCAAGCTGAATAAAAAATGTTCTGCAGCATTCTCCACCCAATCAAAGCAAGTCTGATGTAAAAGGTCCAGGAAATTTGTAGTGTATATAGATTTTCTGTTTTCTCAGTTTTGGATAAATTATCTGCCAGGTGTCTTACCAGATGAGATTAAGAGAGCTCTGATTGTTTTGAATTTTGTTTCTTTTGAGTTCCTTTTTATTTCTATTTTCAGGGCAGAGTTGTACTTAGATCTCAGTTCAAGTGCTGCCACATTTTCTCAGTGGTTGTTTAGGATTTGTTGTAAACTGATGCAGCATACATCTGACTGCAAATATAGACATAGCAGTAATTATGGAAGGTAAAATAGGAACAACTATGGACACAAAGTGCTTTTCACAAAATTATTTATTATTAATAAATATTTATTATAATAATATTATTATTTATCACAAAATTGGCAAAGTAGATTTTAATTGATTTCAAGAAAACAAACACATTCACAGATATCTCCATCATATTGTGATTTTACACAAATCAATTAATGTAAAAAAAATAAAATAAAGATTTAAATCCCACGTCTTCAGATCTCATATAGATTTCCTTTATAAATAGACTTCCCTTCATTTATCCTCCCCCCTCCTGTGTCAATTCAGTCGCTAGAAATAAAGGCATGAGTATATATGTTGCTCTCAAGCTGCCAGAGCATCTGCATCCTGACTCCAATTAGGAGAACAAACCACAGGGAGGCATATCCACCATCAGGAGTTCAAAGGTCAGCTGACAGGAACGAAAGAAAGAAGGCAGCCAGAGAGGTGGTGTGTACAGTAGACAAAGTGGCAATTCGAGTCTTCTCTCTATTGTAAAACTGAAATAATAAGCCAAATATCTCCCTCTCTTTCTCTGTCATACTTGCGCTTTCACTCTGCATGTCCCTGTCACCTCTTCAGTCTGCTTCCTCGTTCCTCCTCTCTTTTTTGTTCTTGTTCTATTTATGACTTCCTCTGAAATCTCGGCGTCTCTTGCACACTTATGTGGTCCATAAATCAGGCTCTGAAAAGGACAGCGGACAGGGGGAGGGAGAGGGAGATGGAAAATCAGAGGGAGGCCTTCGCTGTTGTCTGAGCAAACGTTTAAAGGCCCACCTGAGAGCTTTAAAACTGAAACCTGCTGGAAATACAGTAATAACCTAGGTACGCAGGTGATAAGACCAGCAGCATGCAGCATTAAAAAATGCCACTGTGACAAGCTATAAGTGTCAAAGCGTCTCTGCGACATTACGCAAGTGCCATTAATTCCTCTCAGATGGGATTTAATTACAATACATTTCAGATAATAAGAGCCAGATCTATTTTTTTTTCCTCTTTCACAGCTTATTAAAATGCTCTGCAGTGTTGCAGCAGTGTGCTCACTGGAATCAGTCTCCAGCATGACTGAAATTGGCCAGAGCGGTTCCGTAGATGCATGCCAGAAACTTGTATTGGACTCTGGGGTGATTAATTTTTGAAGTATGTTGTAAAGAGCTATGAGATCCATAAACAGGAGAGTACACAACAGGCAACCCCTGGATGGCGACCGGAACAAAAAAGCCCACAAAGCGCTATGGTCACATATAGCCACAGCCAAGAATCATTTCTCCCAAGCTACAGTTAAATCAATAGCATTGTTAACACGGGAATTAGAATGACATTGTATCGCATCACATTTTGTATAAATTGAGGGTTTAAAGATACCTATAAAATGACTATTTGCCTTGTTTTTTGTAACTCAATTGCTGACTTGATGTACCTATGGGACAACATTATTGGATATTAAATTCTTAATCATTAAAAGACATCTAAAATCATATTTTTGACCAAAAAAAGCTAAAAGTCTAGAAAGTAAGATACAAATAAAATATAATTAGCATTTTTATTGGTTCTCAAAGTTATAATTATTTGTTGTTGATTTTTTTTAAGCCCTTTTCAGAAAGAAACATGCCCACAAAAACAGGAAGGTTCTGCGATCGATGGATGATCACTTATTATCTGGAAATATCTGATGGCAACAGATCTGATTATTTTCTTGACCTTTTCAATGAGAATGTGTTGAATAGTTACTTGTTTTTGAGACAGAAAAAGAATAAAGTGGATTTTTTATTTTCTTTATTGAGCCACTAGAAAGTCTCTCCATTGGAAATACTGTTTTGTCCCAAAATAATGAAGCAACTGTTAACAGACAGCAGTTATTTGATAACAAAATTAAATTTATCTATCAAGACTATACATCATTTTATTAGAGAGCAGTTTTTTTCCTCTCTCTGAGCAAAATGAAGGAGAAAACATTTGCTGCGACATGTTTAGTCATGTTTGACTCAATATTTTAACTTCCTTTTAAATCTCTAATTGTGTGAGCATGAAAAGCTAAACGACGTGTTGCTTTAAGAAAACCAACAGTTGACAGATTTACAGAGTGGTGAGACTGATGGTGTTTTATGACCAACATTTTGATAAGTATATTGCTGTACTGTATTTAAATCCTCACATATAAAACTTGGATTAGTTATATGATAAAAATAAGACATGGCTGCCCTTCTATGAAGCATTTGATTGTTTACAAAAATGGAAGGACTGCCAGTGTAACAGTCCTGGCCAGAACTGGAGAAGAAATTGCAATATGTAACCCAGCTACTGTCAGAATTTTGGTGTTTTGAAATAGACGTTTTGTCACGAGCAGTTAATCAATAATGTCATGAATTACAGGCAGACTGAGTTCACCATGAAGGATTATCAAGATTCTTTGTTGGGTCCTGACTCTTCAGTCCTGTTGTCTGCTGTCACTCTTTAAACACTCACTTTATTTACTACAATCTGAGCTGGACATGTTGCTAATACTGCTTTTGTTTTGGGTGAACATCAAGTTGTGCACTGAAGCCCCAGTTTGACCGTCCAGCCATGACGTCATCTGTTTTTTGTGTTCTTGACAAAATAACACTAAAAATAAGCCATAAGCATGGCTTTCCATCCATGCTTATTTACATATTTGTCAGTTGCTTAAATAGAAATAAATTTTACTATTTCAAATTATAAGCCTGAACATAGTCAAAAACGTGAAAACATGTTAAAAGAATGATTAAGTATCCCATCTAAGCATTACTTAACAGTGCAGGTGACATGAATAAATTTCAAAATACTAATGTGTCACTGTTTTATTCATTCATATGCCCTGGTGACTGATGTAGAACAAAGGGAGAGGGGTGTTTATCAGCTTTCACTAAAAGCCCCTCCCAGCTTCCCTTCTCTCACTAGAATGTGTGTCCATCAGGCCTCATTACTCTAATGGCAGTGGCAGTGATTAAGGTTTCCTGGCTGCAGACCCCTTTGTTTGTTTGCCTGTGTTTTCCCCTCTTGAAGACGGCTTTCAGGATGCCTGCAGAACCGCTCCCCCTTCCACCACTTTGCTCTCCTGGGGATGTAGTCTTGCCAGAACAACCCTAGACCTTGGAGTTATCACATGGGTGCTGGGACAGGTTATCACATTTGGAGAGGAGGAAGCGAGCAACTGTTCAGGTCCTGCACACAGGCTGATAATATGGTTTACTGAAGGTACTTAGCTGCAACAATACTGGTCCTGTATTCTTTCTGCCTTTCATCCAGGCAGTATCTAAAGCTTCCTTCAATATGCGCATATAGTAGCACACAAACACACACGATACTTACCCATAAAACATGCAGCAAAACATACACAGGAACGACCAAAACTGAAAAGAAAATGTGAGAACAATTGATTGAAAAATAAAGTCTTGTTTTACCAATATTTTCTTTCAAGTTGTCGCAAAAGTACAGTAAGATGCAATGTTTCAAACCTCCTCTTTTTGATTTCTATGTTTGAATCAGTTCTAATGCTTTTGATTCATCAAATAAATAAAAAAATAAAAATCTTTTGAAATAGCTCTGCAATATTAGATGTTTTAATCTGCGCCTCCCTAACCCCCCACCTTCTATCCCATGCACAACAAAAAGGGAAAGTGTAGACATTTATTGTTCTTTGTACAACATTACTAAAACAATCTTGTCTCAGGACTTAGTCAAGTGCTCAATGAAGTGGGGCACTCAACTCTGCCTTCTTCAGTTTCACTCTATTCAGTCATCTTTCTTGCAGCTTCATTCATAATGGATAGCTCTTTGGGTAGCTGTCACCAGAAGTCTATCAATGGCTTGCCAGTAGTCAGTCATAGGCACAAAATCCATGGTGAGGAAAGACAGAAGAAAAAAAGGGAGGATCAAATGAAAAAAGTTTTACTCTAGTTGTATCCTAATAAATGTAATATTAGGACTAGAGTAAATTTACACTTTTCAGGAGTTTAAATATCCATCACATTTTTATGAATTACTGACTATAAGCAGTTTTACTAAATGCATACAGCAGGAGTGTCGAAGTGATTTTTATTTCAGGCCCCATCAAGATCATGAATATTCTCAAAGGCCTGGTTTTGCAGAATGGATTGAAAACTACACATTAACAACAAAATAAAATACGTGACGCACCAAGAGAAAACCAATAAATAAAATAAGAGCAGAAACCGAGAAAAGATACCACCAATTTCTAAGAAAAGTTACTTATTTTTTTTCTCGGTAAATTTTACTAGTTGAAGTAATTTGATTTGAATGATAAAATAATTCTTAAGCACTCTGTTGTCTTCTACAGTCTTAAGGACCAGAATAATAGCTATGGTGGGGGGATTTGGCCCATGGACCTCAAGTGTGGCTTACAGAGTGGCAATAAAAGAAATCATAGTTCTACGGACCAGAAAATATTTTCTTGCTCCAACTTTATGTGAGGTTACTATCAAATTCAAAATATATATTTTATAATCACCTTTATTCCCCCCAACTCTTTAATTTTCAATAAGACTAATTGTATGAATTTTTGTTTGTCTACACTTTTCACAACATGTCATCTTAAAAAACCCCCAACTAAAAACAAAAAAAAACAAAAAAAAAACCAGACTATTACCTCTCTTGTGGAAAAGCTACAGACCCAGACATCAGGTGCAGTCTTGCTTAATACAAAAATTAAAACGTAATTGTCTCATAAAAATGCTTATTGTGGCGTGACCCAAAACACCCCAGGAGGACCATCAGCTGCCAGACACAAAAAGTTCATTATGATGACCATGCAGAATAATGTCTGTCACAGGAGACCATCAAACAACAACATGTACTCAAAAAGCAAGCAGACAAGCACAATACATAGAAAACAACCAAGTGTAAACAAAGAGCGGTACATGTTTGTCGCACATCTGAGCCGTCAGCGGCAGAGCCCAGGACCTGTGCACAGCTGTTCTCCCCTGTCCTGTCAGTAGGCTTCACCAGACAGGGCCTGTCCCAAAGGCCTGTACTGGGAGGCCTGCACACAGTCTGACATCTGGACTACACAGGAGGAAGCGATTGTTCCCATTCTCAGGTTTTCTTTTTTTTTATCTTCCTGCCTCTTGTTTCATCTTATTCTATCCATCTTTGTCTGCATTTGCAACTCCGATCCTCATTCCATTCTCTTTCTTCATCTCTCTATTCTGTTACAGGAGGGTCCACAGGTCGCAGTCACCAGGGAAAGGATGATGAACAGCTCTACAGTTGAGCCAGCTGACTCTTTAACACAGTGCTTTCCCCTTGTTCCTTTCATTCTCTCCTCTTCCTCGCCATCACTCTCCACTTTTTCTAACTGCATCTGCTCAACGCACACATCCCTCTTCCCGTCCTGCCAGAGCTGCTGAAGCAAAATGCTACATGTAAAAACCTTAAAGGAGCTTGAAAGACGACATGAGTGCAAGCACATTCAGGTCATAAATCATAACCCAATGTTTTATAAAAAGCAAGCAGCCAGTAAATTAATGTATTTGATCCATTTTACTGGGATGTTCAAACCTCAAGTTTTTAATGTTTTTCCCTTTTCGTTGTTCCTAAAATTATTTATTGGAAAAAAAGGTATTTTCTTCCTCGTGATCAAGTTTTTTTTTCAGTTATTTTTTCCCCAAACCAAAAGGGGGAATAAAACAATATAGTTGTAACAGTGTAAACACATTGCAATATACATGAAAGCAAAAAAGGTGACAAATTAAAATGTAGAGATAATTTCCCTTTATCTCTGAATTCAACACATAAAAATGTCCCCCCTAAAAAGGTTTTTTTTTTTCCTTTCTCTTAGATTAAATCAATTTTTATACTTTCACTTAGGCTAATATCCCAAGAAAGCAGACATATCCTTTTGAGGGACACAAACGCTGCATCATGTTTGGTGTACTCCAGAAGCCATGAGGGTTTCACGGCTTCTTGTGAAGGAAAACTGATAATTGAGGAAATTTGCGTCTTTGGCCTTTACTGACATCTCTGTAAAGGTCCAAAGTCCTGTGCTTCCTCACTAGCTTTATCTAAAGATATGAGTTTCAGTGGCTACATTGACTTTGTTTTTTACTTCCACAAGAGACTCAACTTATGCTAACACCACTGTAATGCTTTAAAGAGCTGCCATAACCTTCTGTTATTCTTCAGGTTCTTTGTTCTTGTCTCTTACTTGATAAGGCATGGCAGCCGCCAAGGTCACAGAGGCAGGAGAAAGAAGAAGAGAAGAAGAAGGAATAGAAGGGGGTGGAGGGAGTATTTCTCTGGTGTAAATGAATAGTTCTATCTCTCTCTCTAGATGAAGAGGAAGAACCTCATCAAAATGTTGTCTCATCTCTTCACAAAACAAGACCACATTCAAGTCAGATAAATGAGAATTGTCACGCTCAAAATCATAATTACAAGCCAGCGTATTCCCTCCAGCACTGAGGAATGACTTTATCAGGCACCCATTGGTCTGTTAGCTCGGGGAGGATCCTCTAAGCTCTTCTCTTGTCTGCAATCTGTGATTGTTGAATTCCAAGGGGGGTATCAGGGCTGAAAGGACTGAATTTAACAAACCTAATTATCATGCTTTAATTAGTATCAGGGGTAAACCTCGGTGGGACACCTGCAGACTTAATTTATATCCTGACAAGCGGGGAACAAGTGTTAATGTGCCGTATTTATGATGATGCCCCAAAGTGCGCAGGAGGTGCTGGAGGAACCTCAGCTCAACTCTTCCAGAACAATGTGAGAGGCAGGTAATTACAGAGAAAGGGTCTGAAGTGCTCAGGGATCAGCTTTGTCTCATTGTGTGGATATACTGTCATAAAATCACAACAAGTGTGTTCTATAATAAAAAGATTGCTTCTTTATTGGGAGCCGTGAATTTTCATAATCTTGGAAAATCAGAAAGTCAAAATGATGGAATTACTTTGAAAAGATTGAAAATCGGTTATAGACAATGAGATGCATGATACAAAACGGATACAGATTTCAGACAAAGAGGGATCAGGCAGCGTCTCTTGCAGAGGCCTAACTAGAGGCCCTTCATTGTGAGAAATGCTGGCCTTCACAGAAACTTCTACTCGCACAAATAAATGGGACAATTGTTGTCCTATTAGTCAAAAATAGATGTGCCGTTTGTCTGTTTTGCTACCACAAGCAAAGCTTTGCGAATGATAAAATAGGTTAGCAGGGCGGGGAAGAAACCTGGAAAATTATGCATATGCTGTATAGAGGTTGTATACACTGTTGTTAACCACTGCAGACATCCGCCTGGCCTGAGCGAAAGTAGAGGATGTATTCAATCCATTATGGAGGTCACGCTGACGATGTTCTGACAAAAACATGCGATGGAGCAAAAAACAAGAAAAAAAAAACAAAACTTAGATTTGAGGTAGAAAGAAACTCATTGAAAAAAAAATGAGAAAGGTAACTACTGATTTATAGACATCATCAAATTCTGGTTTAGAAGAAATTGAATATTTGGTGAAGCACACAGTTTATCATCTCCTTTTAAGTGTTTTTTATTATTATTTATTGAAAAGGCTATAATTTTCCATTTATAGATTTACTTAGCACGTTGCTAACATAGCAATTATTAGCTTTAATATATTATTTGAAGTTTAAAAGTAAATCTCTATCTTAGGTGGGATGTGAAGCACATCAAGAAAAACAAACCTTTCCTATCATTAAAAAAAAAAAAAATGAAATGGCCTTTGAAGTAGCTCTTGTGTGGGATAATGTTGCGCATAAATAGAAAGGTGTGCGAATGCTGTGATAATACAGTAATTATTCCAATTATTTTCAAAAATGCTTAATGTTTCTTTCAGTATGTTTCATCCGAAACTGTTTTGTCTCTTTGCAACTTCTGGCTGAATGTGTCTGATTTTATTTCACATTCTTCACATTTTCTAAGCTGTGGGTTTTCTGACATGTCACCTTATAAAGGAACCACAAAGAAGGCGTTTGTTTTTACGCACCGTACAGTGACCTAATTCAAAAGTGTTTGGTACTTTGAAGTATAAATTAGTTTTTAAGTGAAAGAAATGTATACATGTCAAATGAGTGGAAATAGCATAATGACTTTCAAAATGAGTCATTATGTCAAGTGCGTAATAATGCATAACACTTGTGTGAGTGTTTTGACATTTCTAAAGTGAATCTTTGAATATTTTATGTTTGACAGAAGTGGCTACTAAGAAGGTCTGCCTGATCTTATTTCCAGTTCTTTCTGACAAATTTTGCATGTAGATTTTTGTAGTTCAGCTGAACCTCATGCATTGATCTAAACAACATTGTAACCTTGGGAAACTTCCCATCCTTTCAAAGCTTCAACCCAAGATCTGAACCTAAATGTTCTAGGTGAACACTGTGATTTTAGTCTCAGCAGGAAAAATTGATGATTTGGAACTGTGGACGCTGAACGTAGAGGTCATCAGAGATGTGATCAAAAGCAAGAATGATTTCCATTGGTGCATGTCTGGGATTTGTGTATCGGAAGGATTAGGGAATAAAAAAGGAAGTTTGTGAAGATATCTCATCAGCCTTGAGAACTTGAGGAAAAAAAAAATCAGTATAATGTAATATAGATCACTCTTAAAGGGGTGGTGTTAGGTATTTTCCAGGAACATAGTGTCATTTTTACAGCACAGTGTCTCTTTAAGAAGCTCTTACGCTGACACTTATTGTCATCACAACATTTCTCATTCTGCTATTTACCAACGTTCTTAGGAGCGTTGGGCTGTGAGGTATTGTGAATGTTAAGCTTGGCTGATGCATAGTTCCTTTACGTTGTCCTGAATGTTCGGAATGCCTGACTGCAAAACTAATTTCCCCTTTGATGAACAATAAGGGATCTGAACTGAAACAGCTGTGAGGGATCAGGCAGCGTCTCTTGCAGCGTCTAAAACTAAAAACCCAAAACTAAAAAACCCAAAAGGTTGATCATAAAGACTGATAAGTTTGAAGTTCAGCAGTACGTAACCCGACCATGCTGTTTTCTTTACAGCTTCAATAATTTTCCTCCAAACGTCTCGTTACTTGGTGTTTTATTACATTGCTTGTTATTTTAAGGCATTCTTAAAGTCAGCATGATTCTGATTGTCTTTGGTCATAGTCAAACCTCCACAGCATCTGATGGAAGTTATTTCCAAACTAGGCTCTGTGTTGTATTTTGCTAATTGCTGTTGCCACTAGTCTGAAGGAGCTGTGTGGGAAAGGCCTGGGCAAGGGGAGCGCTGTGAGGTGGAAGTTTAACTGGACTTTCTATGATTAAAATTACAATTATTGCTGTTAGTCTAAAAAAATGCATGAACTATTTTTCAAAATATAAATGTTTTTCTTTCTAAGATTAATTATACAGTTTCACAAACACTGTCAATCTTGATATTTTTATAGGTAAAAAAAATTAAATGAAGTGCAGAATATATATGTTAGTAAAAAATAATGTGATTAAGTGAACAAAATGAAAGCTTTCAGTTCTAAATGTATTACTGCTATTACTACTTCTACTACTATAATAACTATAAGAAGAAGAAGAAGAAGAAGAATCCTTTTTGCTGCAGAAACACTGAGGACTGCTCTGGCTCCACTGCAGCAACTTAATTTTTAATAAAGCTAAGAATATATTTTTTAAAACATTTGAACAAAACTGTGACAATATTCCTGTGAATTTGGACACAATAAAATGATTTTAAAAGCTATGCAGTAATAACTCATATATAAAAGGTCTGTTTTTTTTATATTTAATTGAACTTATATGAGTCAGCAAAAGATTTAATACTTAAACTGTTTTTTTTAATGACTTAGTGAACTATTCACACTTTTTTGTCAATTGCAAGTTTTGTCCTAAAGTTGCAATATGCAGTATTTAAATCTTTAATCGACAGCAAATACCTAGTTGCTATGTGAAGATACAACAGTATATTGATGTTTTTTCTAGAGCGTGGAGCCTTTCTCACCTTGAGCTTTCATGGTTCACGCTCACCAGGATGGCAATGATCAAAGTCCTACCTTTTCCTCTACTGGACAGGACATTTACTTCAGTCAAAATGATTCCTATAAAGGCAATGACTCAATCTATAACCGAATTGCTGTGTGAAGTGTTTAAAACGCTGTATCTTAAACCTTGTACTTTCAGCTTTAAGTCTAACACGTTGCTGATCATAGGGTTTTCTATGGTACTATATCAGCTTTTTGAGATGGTACTGAATTTAAATTTCTGAATAGTTTATTGAAGCTGCTCATACAAATGAGCAAATAAATGAAAGTAAAATGGAAAACCGAAATACCACAGAGCTTCTTAAATACAGACAAAGCATTTCGTTTTCTCTGACGTAGCAAAAATATCTCGTATGTGCCGTACATGTTACAGTTTGACACTTTTTTCATGTAGCTGACAGGAGTTTGAGGTTGCACTTACTGTAATCTTGAAGACACTCCTTTGTTCACAGCTACTGAGGTTCGGAGAATTTCTTCTCAGAGTACATCATGAAACAAGATTTCCTTAGCGAAGGTTTGGTTATTAGTTAGATTCCTTCCCACACCCGCTGAAGTGGGACTTTTGGTTTTCTGTTTTCTCCAGGGCTGCATGACTTCTTCGAGCTGACTAACTGTTGCTTGTGGGTTTGTTAAACTGTGAGATCTGATTGTCAGCATTGGAAGTTTACTTGCAGCCTTTTCTTTTCAGCTGCTTGGCTTGCAGTTGTGAAGAGCTAAAGGTGAAACTATGTGTATTCTAACCTCCGAGCTCCATCTCTGTAAAGCAGCACTGGTCATACCAGTATCAGGTATTGACAGATAGCTGTGAGGCCCAGCCATGGGAGCTCTTGGGGCAGATTGTGAGCAGCAGAAAAGCTAGATTGAGTAATCAGGCTCTTGGCAGGCAGGCAGAAGACCTTCAGTAGAGTTGAACTGCTTTGAAAGACCTATCTGCTGTTGTTCCCCGATGCGCTGGCAGCTTATCACCCAGGCAAATTTCCTTGAACCGTGCAGTCTATCCAGCACCCCCCACCCTGACACACACACACACACGCGCACACACACACACACACACACGCACACACGCGCACACCCACACCCAGACAATATAAATCCCTTGCAACCAAGAGATTAATATACTGCAACTATGTTACAGTTGTGTTATGACAATGTTACTGTGGGAACAAAATAAGACCTTAACACCATCTTGATGGCTGTCATTAGTGTCATCCAAAAGTATGACACTGAAAAAAAAGGCTGCTTCTCCAATCACAAGTTGTAAAGTTTACAATACACTAACGATGATACCAAAGGGAACTGGACCGAAATTGTGATCACTCCTTCACATTAGGGTTTCCATGTTGATAGTACAAACACAGCATTGGTCCATATGCACTCAACACCTGGCCCCTGATTGTGCTCCCAGTTAATCTCAACATTAATTATTGATTCTTAGTTTAATTTGAGAGGCAGGCACATTGTAAGCCTGGGGACACTGCTTTAAATAATGCATACGACCCATTCAGAGGTAATCATATTGTCATTGATTAATATACATCAGTGTTCTGAAGCATACCTGATGCGTGTGGGAGTCAGACCCCGGGTATGATAAAACTTGGCACTGTGACGGCATTTCAGGCCAGTAGTATCTCTGGGGTCCCATCCTCATTGTCTGATGTTTCAATCACAGTTTGGGAGCTGTGATGCATGGAAGAGTACAATATCAACTAACTGGATAACCCAAGAGATTCCTAACAGTCAGACAGACTGGGGAAAAAAATAGAGACAAATAAAAAGAAATTTGGCAAAGGGGGTGGGGCGTGCTGGAAGATCAAATAATTTTTCACATTTGCATTGGGCTGTTTAAACAGAAGTCACTGATTATTTACATGCAAAATAATGTGCAAAGGTGAGGATAATTTAAAGCTGCTTTTTTTTTATTTAAATTGGAGTTATTTTTAAACAGGAGACATTTGCTTTCTTCTCTGCTCATATTGGACAAGTATTCAGGACCAACTAATCTGGATTTAAACAAATGTTTCCAAGAAAGTTGTTTACTGAAGGTAAGATATTAACTGCTTAAAATCTTCAGACAGAACCTAACTTATAAACTCTAGAAGAGTTCATTTGACTTGTAAAGATACCATGCACATACCAGATGAAATTATTTGGAGCAACAAAACGGCCTCCCTTTGCTGCAGGCGTAAAAACTACATGGGTACCTTAACCTTATAACAATCAGATGCTTGTTATTTACATAATGACAATAATTATGTAAATGAATATTGGGATTCCAATATCCCCCCTTCGACATATATACACACATGCACACAAACCCATATAGAAACAGTGGAAATACTGATGCAGATTTCATGTCACCCTGAGTTTGGTGTAAATAAACACAGATCTGTCCAGAAAGGAGCTACGAGCTGAGGCTGCTTTCAGTGATGAAAAATTCATACACCGTTGTTACCTAAATGCCATTCATAGAAGAGGGAGTTCAAAAACATGAACCAATTACAGTCTAAAACTCAGCAGTCTGGACAAAACACAGGCATTTTGATAGCTGCAAACTTCGACACACTCGAACCAATGAAAAGCCATGCCATGCTCACATTCCGTCTCACATGCACACACAAATGCACAACCTCTATCGAAAAGATAAACAAATCCTGTCCAAGACTCTCTTTCTCTTCTTCAAGAGATTGTGAAAGCTTTGGCAAGCTTGAGTGAATATGTTGTTTTTGTTAATACATAAAGATTAGGGAACGAGTCTGCAGGCCCAGTCTCCCCCTGCCTTTCTCCCCCTGCCTTTCATCCTCCCCCATCTTCTCCCTGAGCCTGGCAAGAGAGGTGGTCTTGTCAGACAGCTCTTCTCCTACGTACCACGGAGCTGTGAGAGGTGTGGAGCAAACTGGCTGAATTCTAGAATGCTTCTGTCTTTGTTTCTTAAAACCTTTCTGAGTGCTGGAAAATACTCGCTGACAGTGGGCCTGTATGTGTTCTGCTGTCTGTTTGACAGGAAGGGAAGAACAGCCTGCACCAGATACAAAATACCACCACAAGCAGATACTTAACCAATCTGAGCAAGTTTCACAGGTTGAGTAAGAAACAATATTCTACAACTTAGGGACAGTCCGTTATATGTGGTTTATTTGAGACAGTTTATGGCCCTTTTTTAGCTTTTGCCAACCACAGTGATAGTAAGTATTGATAAAATGGTGACCTAATAGAAGTGGGTGGTTTGCTTATCTGGATCTTGTGGCATTGCTGCTGTGGAAGCATGTTTAAGAATAAGCATGTAAAAGTGGAGCATCAGAGATGAGGCCTTATTTCACTTTAGACATAAATGCTTTGAGGAATATTAACAAAGAAGTCATTTAACAACATTTAGACTTGATTTTTATACAATTCAAAGAAGATACAATATATGTGTGTATTTGAATTTAATATTTACCCATTTAATAGTTTAAATGTAGGAGAATTTTTTTTTCTTCATTAGAAATGCCCAACCAGTAAAGGGCTCTGAGAATTAGAAAGCGACTTGAAGAAAATAGTGTCCTTGTTCAGGATTGAGGGAAAAACTAAGTGAGAGATCTATAGATTGGTTTGGCGTCGTTTCTGCAGTGATTTAAACACTATCATGGTAAAGAAAATTGCCGTTACAAGCATTTAAAAGGAATTTCTTCCACTGGGTGTCCACGCTCTCCCTTAGACCTAGGCTGACGACAGCTAAAACATGTATAAAACACAGCCTACCTGGTATAATGAACTGCACACAATCAGTGAATGTATGACAACTACAAGCATGAGTCTATTCTGGCCAAAAAGACAAACAATTACTATCAGAACCATGACTAGAAAGCAATTAGCTTCAGTTAGCTTAGTATGCTAAACAAATCACACCTGAAGAACTCCTTGCATGCAGCCGCACCAATCTACCTGTAGGTGGCTTCAAAGAACTAAAAATCACTGCATATCAGTTTTGGTGAAAGTCATTAAAGTTTTCATCTCTGTTACACCATGGAGTAGGAAGTCCTGGATTAAGTGGAAGATAATGCATGGACGAAATGAATAATACCAAACATTTATTCCCTCATACCTAATGTCAAGTCGTAATAGATTACTTTCAAGATTTTTTCAAGACTGTAAACCTATAATACGGTTTTCAGAATTGAGAAGTATTACAACCAGTTTTGGAACCGCAAAGATTTAGTTGTTGTTTTTTTTTTTTTTTTGAGAAATCTACAAGCTCTCTGGTTTCCTTTCACAGTCTTCAGAACCCTGTTACACTACTCTGTATTTTAAAGAACAGAAAATTGTGAACAATAGGAAAAATTGCTCTAGCATCGCTTTAGTATGCGTTTGGTATTTAGCATACAAAATCAAGACTCTAAATAAATCAGTCTTGAGACAATAAAATTATCAAATCCCCCACTGTACTTTGCAGAAGAATCACTCAATTTGAAACAGCAAGCATGATAAGCTGAGTAAAACTGGAATAATTGCTTAGTCTTTTAATCACTTGACCACACTGACCAATTGACGTAATGCTCAAGCATTGTGATGGCATCTAACTCAGGAAGAGTAAACCTCCAACAAATAAACACCGCAATAATGGTGGAGGAAGTGAAGCTCACATTGTTACCTGTGACATTTGGTGAGGAATTTTGGTGTTGTTGGCCAGCATTATGTCAGGGAAGACAGGTAACAAAACTTGCCTCTCTCACACATAGATATGAGACAGGCAAGTGGAAAAAAGTGAAGTTTTTTTGTAGTAAACCACACAGATATTTACATTAAATCCAAAGGGTCTGATCTCGAAAGTTTCCAAATAAGGAGCACCAAATTGCTTGTGCAAAAAAGTCAATCTAATTTGTGCCTGTAAAGGAACTATAAGTGGAAGAAATAATTTTATTCCTTTTATTTTTGATATCCTTCTAGCTACATGATGGGTTTTCTGTCTTTTTGCTTGTTAAAAAACATGACAATATTAAAGTTTTGTCATGATGGTTTTTAGTTTTGGATTTATTACAAAAATATTGTCAGTACTCTGGCGATGATAAGATGCTGCATGCACACGTCTTTTGCCTGAACAATATGTGTAACATGTAGTAGACAAATAATATGTGCCACCTTTTCTACATGCCTGAAAAGTTACAATTGTCATTTCACTTTGAGACAAATTGCGAACGCTAATTGCTCAGTTGCTAATGAACCAACTACATTGACTGACAAATGGAATCAAGTAAGTAGGGTACAAATAAAGCCTTAAACTTTCCTTCCTGTCTGGTCAGTTTACCTTAAATCTAAAAATAAAATAAAACAGTGATGCCCCAGTAACTATGACATTTCAAATCCTGTCCCAGCAGAAAACTGTGAAATCCACACTCTTGATCTGTGTTGGGGCCGCCTAATTCATTTCCAGATATAAATCCAATCAAAAATATATGGGAGGAGTTTGTTATGAACTGGCTCATCTAACTGTAACAAAAGACAAGAAGAGAAAGATTTAGAAAACAAATAGGATCTTCAGCCTTTCTTGTGAGCTATAAAAGTAAACCCTTTTAAGATAAGCTATTATAGGTGGAGGTGGAGCTATTTCAATGAGAAGAATGGTAAAATGTTTTCATCTTTAAATATGCAAAACCGTTATATACTCCAACAAACCTGTACCTGCAATTCCAACGGTGGTTTATGGATACAGCAAGACTAATTCAAAAAGTTTAAGGAATTTCAATATTTCCGCATGGTGCTGTAGATAAAGCTTAGAAAAAAAATGCCTACTCCTTCCTGAAGTAAAGTCCGACTTCCCAAAGAGCATTTGTGGGTAACCATCCTTCAAGGTCTGGTACCACATGTCTTCCAACAGATCTGTGAGCCACACAAGTAAACCCTTTAAGAAAAGCTTTTTATCATCCTAAGTGAGGACGAGAAAAAGGCCTAAATCACATCAGGGATAACACCAGCTGCACAAAAAAAGTTCCCTATTGAACAATGGAGCTGCCATGAGCACCACCTCTGTCTCCCAGCTGAGCCTAACAGTCAGGGCTTAACCAATCATTGAGGTCAGAGCAGACGCATGGATGACCAAAGTGCAGCCACCATAATGTAATTGTCATTGTATTGCTTTCCTGTGTAAAAGGCATCTCTTTTTGGATTGGAGTGTGGATGAATAGGCCTGGGGTTCATGCAGGCAACTTTAAACTGATTTAAAGGAGACGAGTATGGTATTAAGATGCACTTTGGAGTAGTGGTGTTATTCAGGCATCACAATAGATCTCTGTAGGGACGATGCACTGATGTAATCAAAGCCCAACATCTCAGACTAATACCAATTCACCTGTGTCTTTACACACACTAATACAAGAATATGCTTAAAGGTAGAAGAGGTCTGGTTGAAAAAAGGGAAAAATAACTTGTTACAGGAAAAGAAACATTACACTTAGATTTCCTTTCTATACGGAAGCAATATAAACCTTTAAAAATGTTCAGAAGGTAGAAAATTAGCATAGGGTGAAGTGATACAGACCTAAAAAGAAAAAGAGACTAAACAACTTTGGACAATTGGAGATTTGGACAATTTACTGCGGCCAGCATTTAGTGAAAAAAAAAAATAAAAATGTCCCACTAAGATTCCCATGTCCTCTAACTCAGGAATCAAAATTAGATTAATCTCCAACTCCTTTTTTGTTTTATTTTGTTTTGGTTTTGTCTGGTAACAAGCTTTTAGCCTCTCTCATTAACTTTACATGAGCAGTTTATAGTTTCCCAACATAGTACGTATTAAACTACCTAATGATTAAGTACACAAGGAAGCACATTCCTGAAGCCATTAGCAACATGATGACTTGTTAAAGCATTTTTACCAATTAAAATTTTGACAATTTAAGTGGTAAGACTATAAAAAGCAAGAGGTAAAATAACTGAGGATGAAAAGCATCAACTTTTAATTTGACATGAATTTGCAGGTAATCGTCTGGGTTCTTTTCCAGCCTCTTTACATATGCAGATAAAAAATATTTTCACATTTATTCTTTGAAAACGAAGTGCATCGTGTCATGAGCAAAGCTACACTCAGTCTACATCAATATTTTCCAGAAAAATTCAACCATGTTTTTTTTTTTAAAAACTCCACAGTAGTGGAACCACAAGATGCCACAACGCATCAACACTCAGCTTCAGCCTCCTCCTTCATTAGCCAATGACACCTTTAGCTTATGGCCAGAGCAGCAGCTAGCGTCTATACTGTAATGAAATTTACGAAGAGGAGCCACTTGGTATGCCAGTGATGAGGCAGCAGGTCCCTGTGCTCAGTGAAAACCACACGCTCGCTTTTATAGATTGCATAATGGCCTGCATGAAAATGGTTTCACACTAACATAAATCAAATGTCAAAATACAACCGGAGCAAGACAATTCCCATGGTGCGCACATGGACACACAACCACTGACACACACACGCACACACACACACACATAGCAGATACACATGCTTAGGAGAATCAGCCATCCAAAGTGCTTCTAGTCCTTATGCAGATACATGTAGTGCCTAATAGCATACATAATAATTTATTAAGAAATGTTAAATATTCATCAATATTGAATTAATCATTTACAGCAGATCTTTAAATTAAAGGTTGTCCTTGACGTTTTGGTTGTGAAATGTACCTTCAGAAGAGGCAATTCCCTGTGGATATTTACCTTTCAGGTGTGCACTAATCAAATAGTATTTGTATCTCTCTTTCAACACAAAAAATAAATATATTGGATATATATAAAAAAAACATGATTAATATGTTGAGCCTTAGATTAGTATTCTTTTCCACATAACTGCAGTTAAAAGAAAGTTAACTTGAACAAGATTTTTTATTTTCTTTTGATTGATTGATCGGTTGGTTGTTTATATAAAGTGAAGTTACAACATTCTGACCTGAAACGTCATGAATGATGTTGCTGAAAAGAATATGAAGAAGTAAACCAAAGTCAACTCTCCAAAATTAGAAAACCATAAATCAAAAGAGTAACAGTTTTGAAAGTATTTTAAAACTTGTTTTAGTTTCTCAAAACAATAAATAAAAGGAAGTGAACTTTGTCTGAAACTTAGAAGCTCCATTATATAGTACATATTAACAGTGATAATCAAAACATCCAATACATTTAGAAAATAAAGAGCAATCTGATACATTGAAAAATTGCCTAATTATGGCACAAAAAATGATTTCCATATTAGCCAACTGTAAACACTTGCTTTTACAATATCATACATCAATGTCAGATTACCAAAATAAAAACTCAAATTATTTATACAACTGTGTAAAAACTAATTTTGTGATCTAATTTAAATTGTAGGTGATTATTGCGATGCCATCTCCCAGCTTAAATTCATTGACTGTGGTTCACGGTGAAAAGCACAGAATGAAAGCCCAGAGACTTAACTTGTACAAATTAGTCACACTCAAAGCTATTGGAAATACATAATCAAATACTTCTTCATGTTAACATAAAGAAGGAAATAAATTTAAATGTAACACAATTCAACGTTGATTTTTAGTCTTTTTGTCTCATGATTTGGAACCTATTAAAGAATGAACCATTTTTGCATACAAATATAAAATATGGGATAAATTAAAATATTATGGAATTTTGTGTTACTGTAGTGTAACGAGAAACTCAATGTTTGGTCACCTGGAAACCACTGATTTTGGGGATCTTTTTGTTTACATTTTTAAACTGATCAGAATTTGTCGATGATCCCTAATCAAACCAATGCTTTCCCTATAAGTACAAAGAGTCTCATGAAGCACTGTCTGTTCATGGCAGCACCTTGCATGTAAACTCTTGGCTGCCTCTTGTGAATCAGAATGGCTAGTGGAGAATGGTATCCCTGACTTCCACAGTCAGGGATACTTGTGCTTCCCACTCCCCAGGGTAAGACAGGGTCACCGGGGTACTTTGTCAACGCCTTAGATCTGTCGCATCTTTGCTGAAAGCAACCGTAGAAAACAACACATAGCAAAGACCAGTCAATTAAATATTATATGCTAAATGTGTGAAAATATATATTTTTTTTCACTTTTTCTATTCCACTGTATATAACGTTGTATTTTTGGGCTTTTGGTACAATTTCTCTAATCAGTTAGTGTCCTAAAGCAGAGAAGCATAGACTTAGGACTGCTCATCAGAATGGGTAAGACAACAGTCTGAATACAGGGTTCATGGAAGGAAGGCAGTCGTTAAAAGATTAAACAGCTATGATAGCAAATAATCAGCTAATTCATTGTGAGTCTACTCTTATTGGTCCCTGAGCCCCCTCATTATAGGACCTATATCTAGTTTTGTAGCTGATGGGAGCACTTTCTGTTAAACTTCAGCACCAAGGAGTAGAGACAGCACAGCAATATGAGATTTATAGAAAACAAGTGTTTTATGAGTCTGTGATTATTTTATTATCACTGGTGGTGAAGATCAATGATTTAAGAATCTCAGCTCAAAGCAAAGAAGTTCAATCTTTGCAAGTCTAACCATGCCTGTTATTTAGTTAATCCTGGTTTACCATTAAGTATTTTTTAAGTGTGGTTAATGGTTCTCTGTGTTTTCTTTGTGATAGTTCTGAGATCTAAGTTGTCCCCTGAGGACTGAGAGTCTATCACCCAGATAAACCCTTTCCTGGACAAAGTGAGAAATATAATTGAAAAATATATTATTAAATAAATCAGATATAATGACTGGAATGTCTTCAGACAAAATATTGTATGTGTGCATTTCTTCCCTTGTAGGATATTTATTGAGTACTTCATTCAAGAAACTAAAAAGTTCAGTTTTTTTTTTTTTTTTACCCACAACAATTGTCCAATGTATTAATAACTGAGAAAGATTAATGGACTTACATTTTTACAAATCACCAAACTCTATATGTGTCTACTTCTAATTAGTTCTTTTATCATTTCAGTGACACATTTTGAATTATTTGCTAGAGAATTCTATTACAGACATGCATAGATGTAAGGTACCAGCAGGCAAACTCTCATCCATGTACCCAAGACTTCACCATAAATCAGACTAAATTCCCTAGAAAGAGGAGTGCGGGAGGACGCTGCATACTGAACTAAAATAGTATCACCCATGGCTACTTCTGATTGAATGTTTTATCACAGACCATCCAGAGTGGCGGAAAAAAACTAATTCATTCATCCTGCTTAAGTAAAGGCCTATAACAACCATGTAATTCCACAGAGATTTTACCATTTCCAAGCCCTTTGATTCGTCATGTTACTCATGTCTTTTCATCGGTTTTTCTTCACTCAGCTTTGTGTGGCAGACATCAAGGGCCGGAACTGGTTAAAAGCAAAAATAAAAAGGAGATGCAAAAATGCTACGACAAATTAAAAATTCTTGAGGTGAAACCAGTGCCACCTGAGATTATGAGGCCTCTGGCTTTCAAAAACAAGGACACTGGTTCTTTAAAATCACTCTAAAGTCATAATGAAAGCAATTTATTATGGATAAAATGTAGAGCAAACTTCTAACAAAATTCAAATAAAGTCCATTAGGAATTGGTTAAAATAGATTTTGTAGGTCTTAGAAAACTACCAAAAAGTTACTTCCTGTCCCGACTCAAAAACTGTATTGTTTAAACTAACCCAGGACCAATATTCTATGTTTGTTTACAAGGAGGTGAGAAAATGAAAAAAAAAACAGCACTGTGGGAGTAAAAAGTTAACTAACCCCTGCCTGGCCTGTGTGTGTTTTATCAACCAGCAGATGAACTAAATGTTCTCCTGGGTCAATGCAATGTGCTTAAAGTGGCAAGTTTTAAGCACATAAGCTCACTGTATTAAATAGGACAGCTTTGGTATTTAGTGAGATAAGGGATATTATGGATGTCCAGCTAATAAATCTGCAACCGCTGTGTGATGTTATCATATTAGTACGGACCAAAATCCCTGACAAATGTTTGTGGCATTTTGTTGGAGCGAAGGCATACCTGAAAAAGTGTCTGGTGTAGTAATTAGACATCCAACCTTTCTGACACCCTTAGCTCTATTGCATATTATGCAATAGAGCTATTAGCCACTAGATACATGATCATCTTCATTTATGACTCCACCTTTGCAAGAGGATACAATAAGTGCATCCAGTGGAGCTGATTCAGGGCATCCAACACCATTACATATGACAAATAAAATTAGAGAGTTGGATAAATAGACTCCCAACACAAAATATGATAAAACCAAAATGGGCACAGATACGTTTTACTGCTGTTTAATCATCTACCAATGTTAGGAGGCTGGCAGACGCAGCTTGTTCCTGTCCCATGAGTGATAAATCTGAAGTATTGACATAGAAGCAAAACAGATGCAAAGATGGTGTGTCTTCCTACAACAACAAATAGACTCACAAAAAAACAACAAAGAAAGAAAGAGTAGATAACTGCATAACTGTGCGGGTATCCGGTAATGTAGATTAATAATAGAAATCCTACTGATACAAAATTCTTCGAGTTCAGGATTGTTCCTATTTCTGTTCGACCCTTGTTTAAAGTTAAGCAGATACTTTAAAACACACACACAAAACATTTGGGGTCAAAGTTTTTTTTTGAGTAGCTTGTACTTATCAGAGTTTCACTGGTTGGAGGTAGAAGTTATGGATTTATAATCCTTTAAAAGGAAAAAAGCAATTACTGGAGGACAATAAAAACTCTGACAAACAGATAAGGTGTTCCCCGGATCTGGAATATCATGATCATGTGAGAGCACATATCTAAATTGATGGCCTAAGACTTTTTAAACCTAAGGGTTAAGATACAGTATCTCACTTTAAACTGGGTCATTAAGGTCATCTTGAATAAATATATTCATAATGTGTGATCTGCATGAATGTAAAAAAAGAGAAGACAGACAGTACTGCCAGACCCATCTCTGTAATTCTGACATGATTGATGGTGATTAGAGATCTTGTCTTCATTCACTTTTACAGGACATTTCAGCATTTCATTTAAATGACAGTTAACTTCTCAGTGCTAAAATGTAAACATAGCCCTTACAGTTAATTAAAACTAATATTGCTCCTTCAACACCTATTGATGCATAAGCGATCAAAAACCTTTTTTTTCCTTTCCTTGTCTAAAGTTGGTATTCTGAAAGACTGCAACATCTAACTAAAGCCATATGAAAGACTGTATAGAGAGAGAAAAAGCAAGTCAAGAGGAAGAGGAGCAAGCAGGGAGCATTTTGTAACACTTGAAAAGACATTCTCACTAAAAGGGAAGCACAGCTTCTTTTATGTTTCTTTTATGAGAGGATAAAGACAGTTTTTCCAGCACACATGGAGAGGTTGAACTTTTCTCTCGTCCTGTTTCAATAACATTTACTGTTCATGAATACAGATAGATCATTGAAAAAGTTACGTTTTATTTTATTTTTTTCACAATGTCTTGAATATAGGTAGAAGATATGTCTGATTAAAAATAAAATATCAAATATTACAGTACGTATATTGTTAGAAAAAGCCATAAAAACATCCACACAACCTGTTTCATTACACCAATTACATATTATAATGTGAATGTGTTACATGAACTGTGAATACAAATACATCCTTTTGTAACTGCCAGGTAAAACCCGCATATTTCCAAAAATTTAATTTAAGAAAGAAAAAAATTTAAAATGTATTTATTCTTAATCTAAATGTATACATTTTAGACAGAGTCAAATCCATAATTGATACTTTTCAATTGATATTTATCAATAATATGACAAACAGATGTAAAGCATAGTCAATAGTTTTGAAGGACTTAAAAAAAAAAAAAAAACTATGGAACAATGAAACATGAGAAATTTAAGATCCTCATTACAGGATAACTTAACATCAGGGTTTTTTTTCCCTATATTGCCCATTACCAGTTTAGGATGACATATGAAATGCGGTCTTGAAAAATTCAATAATTTAACTCAATATATTTGACTCAAGTAGTATATTTTTGAGTGACACAGAGACTGTCTCTTTCTGCTGGACCTGAAAGCGCATCTCACCTCTGTCTTATCTGAAAAACTCCCGGGTTGGGCTGAGAGGAGGAAAAGGCTGAAGCCAGGTCCTGATGAAAAACGAGGGTGTCACAGCATTGTTGCAAGGTTAGCACACCCACTAATGGAGCTGTGCTGGGGCAGGGTGCCCCGAGGATCGACCCCACCGAGGGGGGGCATGTACAAGCTCAAGATAAACTACTGTAGGGGGCATGGCACTGCCCCAAGCCCCTCTACTGCCCGCTAAGCACTCACATGCACACACACACAACCAATCACCCTGGGCTATCCTTTTAACATTTATAGCTGACCATCAGATGCAACCTAGAGAACTTCACTGCTCTTCATGCAGCTCTGTGTTTGACACAGCAATATTCAGTGTTAATAAAAAGCTGACTGATGTGATGCTGTAGCTGTATGCTTCCAGAGTTTAAATGGAGTGCAACCGCATCTTTGTTTCGCTAAGTTAATTTAGGGGATATTAATTCTCAATCGCATTTACCTGAAACCAGATTTTGATGCTCCCTACATAAAACGACAGATCACTTTTTTTCCCCCTCACTGTTTGACATTAAATCACACAAAACCTTTGCCATTTGAGGTCAGTTAGGTTCAGTTATTTCTATTTGCAAAATGCCAAAGTAATAAGTACAATTTTTTTAGCTTTTTTCATTCATTGTAGGCATTTACAAACTTTAAGTATTTGAAGAACTGAGGCTGCCTGTCTGACTCGGGTCAAACATTTTTGGTATATTTTCATAACCTTTTCTTAATATATAACTACAATTTGGTCTTATTCCATATGACATTAACGAGGTGTTTAGCAAATACAAATAATTTGACAATCCTAAATAACCTACAGAAGGAAAAGTTCATTAGATTAAAATGTAAGAAAGTAAGAAAATGGGTGTGTGTTTTATACAGTAAATGTAAATATTGGCCTTCAACTGTAAGTTAGCAAACTACTTTGACAATGGAGACACCAATACTTGTGTATATAATATTTGCATAGAGAACTTTACAACGTATGAAGTAAACTTGAATAAAACTCCTTTCAACTGTTTAGTTAAGGGAACCAGATCTTGAACCTGAGTGTAAAACTTTATGTGCTGCTCATGGTTCACTAACATTAAGTAAACAGCGTTATTGCCCATTGTAAAGAAATGTCTTTCTAGCAGTTTATGGCTTCACCATATCTTGATGAGATATACATTTCTCTGCTGCTCAGGGAATATTGCAGACAGATATGTTGAAAATGGGCAAAACTAAAGAATTAAACATATGGCTGACATGCTTCTCCTGGGTAAAACGGCACAACTAAATGGTCAAGGGTTAGGAGTTTAACACATATTTGAACATGAAGAACAACATGCCATGGGAAAAAAAAAAACAACAAAAAAAACAACTTCACTCATATGGGACAGCGGTGACGAGGAGTCCGTTTTCCAGAAAGCCCCCTACAGTAAGCAGAAATTTGATTCTTAATTTCTGATAGTTGTTGCATAAAAAATAAAAGTGTAAAGAAAATGACAGAAAAGGGGTTAAACATTTTCAAGCAAGCCTTTTAGAGGATTTTCTTTCACCAAATCAAGATGATGATTAGATGTGAAAGACAAGATGATGTAAACTGATTTTCCCGCTGGCTGCATGCAAGCACATTTGATTTGTTAAGAGGGGATTGCTGTTGGCAACAGAGGTGGGGTTTGATTTGACAGAGAAAATGTGCAAAGGTCAAAATGAAATCCAGTAGTTGCAAGTTCTGAGGGTGTGTTTAAAGACGAATTGAAGTCTCAACATTGATGTAGGAGAAACAAAGATAGAGTAGGAGAACAATACCTTCGATAACTCAGCCAACACCCAATGATAGTTCTGCTCAGATTCTCCATAAACTCTACCAGGCCAAGGTTTGTAGGTAAGGACTCCACCTTGCCAGGTCATCTCTGGCCTCCTTACTTCATTGCTATGAAACTCTAAGCTCCTGTGGCACAAATCTTCTGACCTGCTACTTGGGAACTTCAGCGGTTGCCATTTTCCTCCGGTCCTCTGTCGACATCCTCCTGAACTCTCCTGCAATCACCAGCTTATAGTTTTCAGGCTTCTTTAACACAAGACTTCTGGTCTTCAAGTTCATTCGTCGCACACCAGGAGGTCATCCACCAGAACGCGTTGCCTCCTCAGGGCGATCCTCCGGTTATCCATCAGAGCTCTGTAACTCTGAATTCTGGTTTGTTTCTACATTTTTCACTCCTTTGGAGATCTCCTCTACCCAGAAGGTTTGGGTTGTTTTTTTTTGTTTATTTATGTTCTTCCTGCCTGGACCTTTGAAGGTGTCTGGTAGCCACCTTTAGGTGTGAGGAAATCCGGTTGTGATCCTTAGGTGTTAGAAACTTTGGCTTTATTTACGTTTCCGTTTTGAACATTTCTTTGTTTATTTGCTTTGATTTGACATTTTAGTTTATTCCTTGTGGTAGTTAATTTATCCATATGGTTTTCTTAGGAGTTGGATTAATGTTTTCTTCTGCTCACTATTTATGTCACCTTTCCCTCAGACTGTCAGATTACTTAGCTTCCCAGCTGTTTCAAATCTAATTTCCTCCTGCCTCTACGTTCTTCTGATTAGTCCCTCTGGTTCTTATGCCACTTTCATCTCTCCCTCAGTATATTTAGGCTTACTGGTTGAATTGTTCCCCACTGGTTCCATCAGTAACATTTGTTATTCTCAGTGTCATCCTCTGTTGCTTCTTGTCCTTAAATCTCTCACCATGCACTACCCGAACGCCAGCCTGTGTTTTGGTCTGACATGACAGAGAATAAATATAAATTTAATAGTATGTTCCTCTCTCTCCTTTCCATAAAGCACTAGTAAGTCCAGTGAAAGAGATTTGTCACAGCTTTGCTTGTAAAGTTAGAAGAACTGGAGGGACCACTAGTAGAAACTATGAAAACATAAACTCACTGATATACAGGTTTTAAAAAAAATTCCTCTTTAGGAATTTGTCAGTGCAAGTAGTCTAAGCTGCTTTTGAACTGCAACAAGTCTGTGTGGGTAGGTTTCAGTATGTCTTTCTGTTTCTGTCTCTTACATTATGAAATAGAAGGTGACACCGCCTACTTATTTGCAGGACCGAGCCTGCCTAGAACACAGCTGATGATGGCCTGCTCAACAAGCTGCTGAAAATCCTCAGCCGCTGATCTAACAAAGCCCCTCTTATTCGGGGCAGCAGACAGAGGCCCACAGGGAGAAAACCTCAAAGACTTTAACAACATCTCAAACCCCAGCCTCCTTGACGGCTTGTTTCTTTCATTACCAAGCTGAAATGGGCTCTGTGGGTGCCAGTGTGAGCATGCCCGTATTAAAGAGAAAAATATGCCTTTGCCCACACATTATCGCTCACATGGCACCGACACCCACAGGCATTATTGCATGGAATTTTCCAGTACTAGTATCTCATCATCGAGTGTAATACGTTTCCATGTGTGGTGGCAATTACAGTGCCCAAATAGAAGTGGTAACAGAAGCCACAGTGGCTCCTAGGTGCTGAAGCCACTGAGTTTTTTATTTTTTATTTTTATGCTAAAAGAAGGTAGCCACTTCACAAACTGAGCAATAACATCTAATAAAACATGCTAAATATGGACGGAAATGCAGATGCTACACTTAATCTAAAAATACAAGCAGGTGCATGCACACAAGTTTTCTTTAGCAATTTGCTTTTTGCAGGGCTTCATCTACTTTTCATGCAATTTCTTAGTGATGTGGTTTGTTTTTGATTAGTATGCAATAATATTTTGCATAGGGAACTGTAACTCTGAATGGTAATCCGCATTTAACGGGTGAGAACTCACAGTGCTTTTTGAGATGATGAGATGAACTGCAAAAACTATTGTTACAATTCACTCTCAAATGTTTACATCCACAAAATACCTGCACTATATTTTTCTAAAACTTCAATTACCTGCACAAGAAAGTGCACTAAAAAGTCCCGATATACCTGCATAAGCCTGCAAGCATTTATTCCCTACAGCAACTATACTACCGTGACGTAAATAAAAACAAACAACCACGCACACGCAACAATTTCACATGCTTTAAAAAAAAATATCACACAAAAAAAAAGGTGGCGGTGCAACATCTATGAAGATTGCATAAGTCAAACACCCACAAAGCCACGACGGGACACATTTAACTTTAGCTTCTTTCAAAGCATCACTATTCCGATAATCTTTCCACCCACCCGATACCTCATGAGCAATGAGCCTTACCAATACTGAAAATGGACGTTAATCTATCATCAGTATACAGATCACACCAAACGCGTTGCACTCCCACTGCTCTCTGCAAGTGCACTGGTTCAGTCACTCTGCACTACTCTCATCAAACTATGACCACTTCACATACGCCCATTGCACAAATGAATGACAGACACCTTTCGTTTGACATTGTAATAGGACTCGAGAAGATGTGCAAAAGATTAATTTGGGAATGATAGGTCTTTTAAAAGTGTATATAAAAAAAAACAAAACAAAGACTTTCGGGTGGAGAAATTAGGGAAGAAATTAGCTATCCTATCTACCTATCTATCAAAAAAACATGACTAATCATGACCTCTTTCCATTGGTAAATTGTATCTAGTTCTACAGAAGAATCAGATAAAAGGAGGAAAAAAAAATCCCTAGATATCTCCAGGGCTGAAAGTCATTAAGTCAACACAGTTTTTTGGGTGCATTTTAGCTGTTTTCTTGTGGTCTGCTTTTAATTAGTATGAAGTCTTGATCAATAGTAACTGTTTTGAAACCTAAGGAGAGTTTTAGCAACCTGTTTTCATAAGTAACAGTAGCGAAAAACTGTGGACACCCACCAGGAAAAAGGGTGCAGAAATGTGTTGTTTTGAGGGACAGTGTTGTGGGGAATGTGGGGTTAATAGTCGTGGGAAGACAGACCTGGCACCAACATGTTATAATAATACACTTGGCAGCTAGAATAGTGTCAACCCCTTAATTCCCCCTGGGAGAGAAGGACACAGCCTAATCTGTATTCAGTCCTGACATTGTCCACATCTGATATGGAACATTAGCCTCTAACTCTCTCTATAGACTAGTGTCCTTCGGTTTATATTACTTTATGTTAATAGAGAGAGAAAACTTCATGTGCTGTCATTTGTCATTGTTAGCGGGGGTGCTCCCAGAGCCTGTTTGAAATGCATTTGTTTAGAGGAGCAGGGGGGATATGGTAAACCTGTCTACCTGGAGAAAGGTGTTGTTTCTCCATCTTTATTGATCTTTGATCCAACCAAGGACCTTCCACAAACTGCTTTCTTTCCATGTTCTCCATTCTGCAATGTGCATCTCATTTTCCTCTATTCTTTTGTGGCATAAAGCAAGCCCAGGTTGACCCAAGTACACAAGTTTTGTCCATTACATGAGAATCGTCCAGCTAATAGAGTAGTTATGATGGCCATTCAATCTGCCTCAGTATAAAAGTTTATATACCAGTGCCGATTTGTGTTTAAATGGGTTGAGTGAAAATAAAAGAATGATCCACTCATCACTTCAAGTAGTCAGCAGTAAGACTGCAAACAGTTTTGAAAATCATTCAGTGCTTCCAATAGACAACCAAACTAGGTTGTAGTGGGGAGGGTTTTCAGAATACAGAAGAAAAGCTAAAAAATGTGTTCTGATAGCTATATAAGCAAATATGCATGTTATATATTTGCATAGCATAAGTTCTTCATCAGTCACTTATCCATACAAAATAAAGCTTGTGCTGCTCCCAACTTCAGTCCTTGCAATATTCTCCATTTGCAACAACTAATTAGACATGGAGAATGCGAGTTACTTTAGTCAAACTTAATATATTTTTAGAAATACTTCGAAAACCAAAACAGTCTCCTTAAGCAATCATAGCATCTAAAATATGAAATTGTGCTGAAAATATACAATCAAAGTAGTTCTGACTCTGCATGGGTCTTCTGTTGTTTCAGACCAAAAAGCTTGCAGAGGTAATTATCTTACAATGGAAATGTAAAGCAAATCAACATGAATAAACATGTTCTAGGCAGTTGCTCTACAAGAGATGAGCCACCGGTACACTGCTGCTTCACAAAGCTTGTATCATCTTATTTGAATAAAATAAAATGAGAGAGCGTCTGTTGAGGCTGGCAGAGAGAATATTGTTCAAGTCTGGCAATGTTCTCTGACTTCTGTTTGAATTAATTCTGCTAATTGTCTTCAGCCCAATTAGAAATTATTCCCTCTCTGCAGTCTGGTGAAACAACACTGAGCTAATTGGATTAAATCTTTATCATTTTCTGGAGAACACAGAGAAGAGGAATATGCAGGAATGCTATTGCTTTTTTAAATTAAAACTTACCTAATGACTTTTCCTTTATTAACACACAACTTCCACATGCTTTCAAGTTGTAATTTGAGCTGAAAATGTGAAGTGGGGGACATGTAAAATGGTTCTTTAAATAAAATAGTCTCCCTTGGTTGCTTCCTGGTTATAACTATTTAGAGGCTTTTTTTCTGTCATGGTCACTTCATTGTAAAACTGTGTGTAAAAAGCAGTACAAAGAACATCCATTTCCTTGCATGCTTATTTACATGAGTGACAACAATTGAGGAAATTATTGCACAATATATTGAAGCCTCTTAAACGATGCCTCTTCCACTCTGACCTTTAAACGAGAGCCGTTTCTGATAAATGAGACATTACTTACCCTTCCTGGGAAACAAAAACAAAATGTGTAATGAAACATTATTATAAGTAAGCTGAAAACAATATAAAGAAATGCATGAAATGATAAAATCAGCTTGGACAAGTGCCAGATCTGACTGGAAAAAAGAAATTATCTTCCTCCTAAAGTTTTGGAGAGACGAGAATGAAGTGCTCTAATTGTGTTTGGTAAATGTCTGCACAGACTTTATAATACACAATAGGCCAACAACAACAGATTGCTATTGCTTTCCAAAGCACATTTCAGAGTGGTCTTGTATTGTGGCCAGCCCAAGGCACACCTGTGCAACAATCATGCAGTCTAAGCAGCATCTTGATATGCCACACCTGCGAGGAGGGATGGATTATCTATGCAAAGGAGAAGTGCTCACGATCACAGATTCAGACAGATTTGTGAACAATATTTGAGAGAACTGGTTATTTTATGTACACTAAAAATATTTTAGACCTTTAAGTTCAGCTCTTGAAAAATGGAAGCAAAAATATATATTGAAATATATTGAGATGTGTCAGTATCTGACAACATTTGTAATGCTTTTATTAGTTCTGTTACTTTTATAAGAGCATTTGTAAAAAATGCTACATAAAGAATATTTGCCCTGTTCCTTGTTTACAATGCAGTGTGCTTACTCTCCCGCTAACAAGAATGGCCACCAGCATAGACCATAAAAGGGACAGTAAAAGGACCATTCACATCCTAAGTAATTGTATGTTTTTCTTCTGAGTCTACAGGGATGCTCAAGCAAATCTTTGCTTGAGCAAACACTCCTTAAAGAAGAATTTTAGTGAGCGGTAATGATTGTAAGGAAGACAAGGGAGGTAGAACCAAAGGGGGTACAACATTGTAAGTAGACCATCTTAGAACATAAATAACCTCTAAAGCAATCATATTTGAGGACCATTTACACTGCAATACGGCTTGTGCATATATTTGTTTTCTAGCAGGGACTGGTGGTTGTTAGGATGAACTGATATGTAGCAAAATATGCCTCATGTAAATATCTGAAAAAAAACAAAAAACATCTGAAATTACTGTACATTGGTTTTTGTTTGTTTGTTTTTCCACATGGGAATATATGTTTAATTAGACTATATTAGAATTATATACACTTTAAAATGTAAATACAGTTCCACATGTGGCCTACCTAAACTCCTGCTCTTAAGAAGTTGGGTGTCCAGCACTGCTATGCTCCTGAAATTCATTCCCTTAAAGTTTCAATGGGAGAAACGGGAAGAGCACTGGAAAAACAAACAGCAAATCCAATGAGGGGAAGCTTGGGTTGATATACGGCCAGCAGGGAGTACTGCAATTCACCACCAAGAGAGTGGATATGACTAGAGGGCAATAAGGAGTATGGAAGGACCAGCGGGTTTTATGCCTCATGAAAATATAATGAAGAAGAACAGAAAACATCTAGACATTCACGCAAAACAACCACTGCGTGCAAGCTTAGACAACAACCAAAAAATGTTCATGAGCAAAAGAACTACATGGAGGATTGGTAATTCTATGCCTGTTACATATTCACTCTGAATAAATACATTCACAAAAGAAAACACGACACAGATTTAAAGTTTTAAAATGAGTTAACACAAATGTTAATTTTGGTCTTGAACAAAAAGGTTTCAAGTCTTGTGGTTCCATTTTCCCCTTAATGAATGAGCAATCTGTGCAGAGTGAATTATGACTAATTCAGTCACAATTGCACCGTCTACCATGACAAGATAGGAAATGTCTGAATTAATTGATGTTCACATTAAATTAATGTTTTTATGTGAACTGGTCTAATGTAATGAAAGAATTCAAACACAAATGGTGAACTCTTTTTTTCACTATTTTGTAACTAAGCTTCCAGATAGATGTCTGAAAAGTGCACAATTACAGTACACAAACTTTAATTAACTTTCCTTAGATACTCACAATAACAGAGTGCCTATTTACTCAAATCCTAACCCTATTTTCAATTACCTTTTTCTTCCATTTTAAACAGTTTGTGAGAACAGATGGTAAATCCTGTGAGACAGAGATGAAGGGAAAAGCAGTGCTTTAGATGCTTAGTTTAAAGAACAAAGAACTGTCATGTCTGACAATGTAATTTTTTATTTCATTTTATCACAAAACGAGACATGAAATATCTAAACCACATTGTTTCATGCTTGTCTACACAGATACCTCTGGAAGAAAAAGTCACACGTTGACACTTTCAGTGGGATTTCAAGTATCTGTTTTGCAGTTGGGAAAATCCTTCATATATATTGAAAAGACTGCGTAGGGAAATGGATGTCTGAATCTGTGAGGCCAAGTGACATTGTACAATGCACAGAGAAGAAGGCTCGGGATCAATGAGCATCATAAACATAATACAATACAGTAATCCATTGCCGTTTCAAGCAACTAGGCTTGGCGCTGGAGGCCTCTGCAGACCATTCTTAGCACCTTTACAGCTGCACTCAAAAGCTTTGACTGAAGACAAACACAACATTTTATTAGTGTGAAAGAAATTAAACGTTCAGGAGTGTATGCAACCCTGCTCAAAACAAACAGTTTAACGTGTAACCCAGATACACATTCTGCATATGAAAACTCTAACTCACAATCCAAACATCTGGATTTGTTAAATTAACTGTTGGGTTATTATTGCTATAATTTAACCTGCAAGCAATTGAGCCATGTGTTGAAACTCTTTCTTGGATCCTTATAAGACGGCCTGGAAAGCTGCCTTACAGTCATAAATCAACCAAATCCTTCTGTCAAGAAGCAAGTTTGAAGTGTTCTTCTATGATATTACCTAGATCACAATAAAATAATTTGTGGCGTGTGAGTGGAAGTGGGTTGAAATTTGATGTTTTATGCTTTTATACTTGATAATTGACTTACTTTGCAAGATTGGATCCACTTGGTGCAAATGCAGAGAAAAAAAATTAAATTGCTGTTTGGCACCAGCAAATAATTTCCTATTTTTCAATAGCCTTCTTAAGTATAGTACTTGTAGGCTAGATATCAAATAATAATAGATGAAGGTTTAAATTAATCACTAACATTCTCAAACAGAAAAGCTCTGCACACATAGCATAAACACTAAATATTCTCAACCAGTATCTTTGTAGTTTATAGCTACATTGAAACTGTCACTGATAAAGTATTTTAATTGAATGGTTGAAGTATTTTTGTTAATAAATTCCTATATTTGAAAGACGTTGCTTGTGACAACTTTGGTTGATGATGATCCAGAATTAGCCTAAACTTTGTCAACAAAGAAAACTAGAGGTTCTGCTGTGCTGACGTGTGGTTTGAAGAGTTTAACTGTTCATAGTCTACACTGAGTGCTCTTTTTTTTTTTTTTTTTTTTTTTTTAAAAACAGCACAAGAAACAATTTTTATAGAATCTTGTTAAAAATGTACATAATACTACTGTGCAGCTTTTTCAGGCAGCTCTTCGGGAAGAAGCTGTCTAGTGGCTTAAGTTCTTAGCTCTCTGTCCTTGGGAATTTCTGGACACACTTTAAATAATTCAACACAACAAAAGAGGAGTAGGTAATAAAGCTGATGCACAAAGTAACCCAATCAGAGGTGGCTGGCTGAAGTTTCCACCCTTGCCTTCAAAATTTACACAATAGGTGCGCCCACCATACCCTTAGGTCAAAGGCCATTTGTTGACCACAAACCACATTAAATAGGTCGCTCTGTGAAGACCTGTGGTCTTCCCCTGGTCATGGCCTGTGCGAGAAACATAACTGCTCTGTAATCATGTTACGCTAACACGGGACCACCCACGTTTTAGCAAAATAAATATACTTTTGCGCAGCCGTGGCTGTATGCTTGAACAAGGTCAACTGTCAAAAAACGATGAGAAATTGTAATTCAGTTGCGACACATTGCAGAGCTGCGTGACTTCAAATGTGATTTTCCTTTGACATAATAGAAAGTTCAAAGATAGAAAGTAACCACAGTTTCCTTTGAAGGCTTTCAAAATTAGCCTTAAACATGTGAATCACACACAGTGAAACAATCATTATTGCAGGTGTTTTTCTTCTAGCTGTAAAACAAGTGATCTACACCATCACACAGTAAATGTCAAAATTTGTGCACCAGTGAGTGAACAGTAAAGAAAGCTTCCAGAAATGAATCAGTAGCAGCTATTATCCATCGGCTTTATAGTCAAAACTTTGATCTTTTTTTTTCTCTTTCTTTTCTTAAATCTTAACAGTTGATCTTAACAGATCAACTGACAGACATGGCAAATCGTTTTCACAATGTTAGACTTTTGCCATTTTGAAATTTAAATTTGATGGAGAGGTTACTTTAGTTCAAGTTATTTACAGTCAGGGTACACTAAGGTACTCAATAGCTAGTTCATGGCAGCTTTCATAAACAGCTAGTTGGGTTGGAAAATTATAAATCATCATATAAATATTTGAACACATGACAAATGAAAATTTAAAACGTTCTTGACAGCAAATATGAACAGTGCCTTTGACACATATGAGGGCCCTAATATTAGGGGCCCAACTCCTTGGAGATTAGTTTTGGAGATTTATTTAACCTCCTTTGCCATTTTGTGGTGGCAAGACACGTTACACGTTCAGCCTATTGACTGATGTGGGCCTCATGATAAAACCCCAGGGAATCAACAATTAAATGTTCCTGATTAACACTCCTATTAACTCTTAACAACTTAACAGACAAAAAGTGTTTCAATTATATTGTTACACTGAAACATTGATCCCTTTTTCATTTCAATGTGTGATCTATAGTCATTAGAGTAATCATGAATTATCCGTTGCAGCAGTAAAAACTGAATCCGCCCTAAAAAAATCCTTTGGAGAAAGGAACTATATTTTAATCCAGATGTTGTGCAGATGCCCTTGCCAGTTTTGCAACATGTTTAAGATGATTTAAAATCATCTTTCCATGTTGAGTTCTAGAGGGAGGCAACAGAGCAGTTCTGGAACAGAGTAGTGGCTTATTAGTTTGTTCAGTTGCTTTGAATAAGTAGCTCTGATGTTGCTGCCCCAACAGATGGCTGCAAAAGAAATCACACTGTTTCATCACAGATTTGTGGAAAATGCAATATGTGGCATCTTCTTTTAAATTTGCAGTTGCCCCACCACCTTCCCCTGTTCTCCAACAATAGGTATTAAAGAATGTGACCATTACTGAGACTGTGTCCTTTGTGCCTATTACTACACTCCATATTCATCTTTGTTTTCTTGTTGAATTCAACACAAGAAGAAACCATGCCACAGTGACGTAGGACTACAGCTGCAGGATCTTTTGGGGTTGTCTGTAGAAGCGATGACATAAGTAACCACCAAGTCTTTTTTGGTCAGTTTATTTTTCCATTAGCCACATGAATCACAATTTAATTCTCTAAATTAAACTAGATTTTTATTTAGAGAACGAAACAAAAACAAAATATAGGAGTCAAAATGTGATATTGGCATATCTGTGCTAGTGAACTCCCCAGCTTAGATCAAGCTTCTCATCCCAAACGCTTCATAAAAACCTGCCTGAGAATATCATGTGTGCTGTGTTGCACTTACTGAAAAATAATGAGTGCATAGTTAAATCTATTTCTCTGGTCACTTTAACTATAGATTTCTTATGGTAATTGATCACATTGTGGTCGATTGTCTAAATTTTGAAAAAACCTTTATAACGGTAATTAGTATTAAAGGCACAAAACACACATACAAAGCGAACGACCCAGCGAGAGAGAGAGAGAGAGAGAAAGAGAGATCTTGAAACAGACCACAATCAATTAGTCTAGCACAATAGCCGGGAAATATCATATTGGGGTCATGCATTCCTTATCAGACAGAATTTCACATGCTAGATAATGCTCCAATGATTAATTGAGTTGGATGAGTAATTGTGAGAAAGACGAGTGTTATTTTCCTTCCTCATGGCAACTGCTAGCACACATGGTTAACCTAAAAAGTGAAGATCACAGTTAAGGGCACGAAGGGCATGAAGTCCTCCCACACAGGTTGCTAGATAACAAGAAGCTTTGGGTGCAATTATTCTTTTTTGCTACAGGTCTCAACACAAATACGTCTGCAGTGCACTTCTGCAATGCATGAAGTTCCGTGAGTTTCTAATGAACAGAAGAATATCATTACAGTAAGCTCAAAATGTGCATATTCAACACACTGATGCAATAGTTTTTTTTTCTAGCAACACCATCTGAAGCAAAGGTTTACACAAGCAGCTTTTGCAGATTCTCCAGCTGCATATTTGCTTCCAGGTATTGCACCAATGCATTGTGGAACCGCAGCACAAAAGAATCAAATGTGTCCGCATTCTCTTCAGCAAGCAGGTGTTGTATGGGTAAACTGGCAATGGTGGACATGCCACTCTAATTTCATTGACAGGTTTACGACCTTTTATGTGTCCCAGCTGCTGTGTTTATGACTGGCTGACTGTGCGTTCATGTTCAACAACATTAAACATGCATAAGCTAGACACAGCAGACTGCCACACTGAAAGGAATGTTCTCTCCAAGCACAGAGAACATCAAACATGTCTTCAGGGGAACATGAATTGAATGGGAGCTATTAAAACAAGCAGATATTTAAATACAGAATGACACATGGTCAGACAGTATTAAAATAGTGCATGGTAAAAATACAAATCTAAGTCATCATGGAGTCTAATTTTATCAGGCTCTCTAGCTCAGGAATGTCACTGCACAACAAATTAATTTTGAATAGCAAGATTAATTTGGCCAAACAAAATCAGAGAATATTTAGTGTTTATGCTATGTGTGCAGAGCTTTTCTGTTTGAGAATGTTAGTGATTAATTTAAACCTTCATCTATTATTATTTGATATCAAAATCAGAGAATCCCAAGAGTTCTTGGGCAAGAACTCACTGGAAACTGAAACACTTTGCCAGTGTTTCAAGATGTTAGAAATGCTCTCATTTAAGTTTCTGAAATGGCTCAATTAGAAACCAACAACTCGCTGCTGCACCTGTTACCTACTGTAATTATATATATTAAGAAGCTTTTATCTGTTATTGGTTCTAAACACTTCAACCAAACATGTAATACAGACTTAAAGACAAAGATTTTACCATGCTTTATACTTACTGATTTTATTTTTGTGTTCTCATTTTTAAACCTTTGGGAATAGCTGTTCTGTATGTGTCAGCTCCTTAAAATAAAATTTAAAAAATTTATATGTAAATACAATAGCATGATCAGTGATCATAATTAAATAAATTTCAGAAGTATGTCCCTCTTTAAGTACTACAGAAACTATTTCAGAAAGAAAAAGAAGCAAATGTCAGAAGGATATAAATGAGCCAACGGAAGTGATTTATATAGATTGCTATTTGGCAAGCGCTGCTGCTTTTGCTTTTGTATATAAAGGCTGTGCACTCAAGAGGTCTGAGTGCTAAGGTGTACAAATTTATTAGCGCCCCTCTTGAAACTAGACTAAATTTACCATTCTTGGTTAATATTCTTATTTATTAATATTTTAATTATCTAAGTTTAGGTTTACTGAAAAAATATAGGTTTGCATTTGGAGAACAGATAATCCTTTCCATTTTATTTTTCTCAAGAATCAAGCAACACTGTTAAGTTTGTGACAAAACAAAGAGATCAGATAATAGGAAGTACAAACTGAAAGAAAACATCAAATCTACCATGTAGCTTTCATGGTAAAGTTCTCAGAGGAGGCATCAGCGTCACAGTCCATAACAAAATATGCCAGCATCATTATGAGCTCAAATATGTGATAAAAAGTGCATTTTGGCATTCACTGAACAAGTGATGATGTGATATGAAAGACTTCCTGGCAAGCTCTCGTCTTCCAGGCCTCAAAAATATGGAATAATCTTGTCAATAATTAAGACCAGACTTTACTAGGAGCCACTACGTACCTACTGATTTAGACTGTCATATTTTCAATAAATCTAAAACACTCTGAAGGCTGTCAAAAACAAGCAAGTAACTCTTCAGGCTTTTGCATCAGAGGCGTAAATCCGAGGGGTGGGGGAAAGGGGTGTCCAGACTTACGCACTTGTTTTGCATGTCATCAGTACCAGTTAATCTTGCATTTCTCTGGTGTGGAGAGCTTTAGATAGAATATGTTTATCAGCTTGTGTTATTGTGTGACATTAAATTAAATTAAAATGCATACACACATCCTTTTCCTTATGAGATTGGTGATTAATTATGGTTTTCCTATTCTTTTTTCTGAATAAACACTCTTACAGGTGAGGTTGAAACAAATGCAGGTCCTGTTTCACTATTACTGAATCAGTTTCATCATAAGTCGTTTTCCTAATGCAAACTGTCCAAATTTACACAAACCAATTAACATTTTAACATATTGTAAAAGTATGCAGATGAATTTCAGTACTAATTTGTCAATTATTGAATATAAGGACATAAACTGGTAATAAAAGGCTAACAGATAAAAAAAAAAAAAAAAAAAATCATTCACTAACAAACCATGAAGGGAGGACAAAAGAACTGCTTTTTAAACAGGAAGCCTTTATTTTATAGTAATCTGGCAGGAATGGGGCAAAAGGAAGTGGGGAAGACATGTCACAAAGGAACTGAGGACCGGAGGACTAGAGATGGTCGTTTCAAGGTCTATAGCCTCAGTAAGCAGAGCGCCCGCGCTAACAACTGTGCCACGTGACACCCCTCTGCTGAATTTTAAAGTACCTCACTCATTCTTTAGGAGCTTAACTGTGGGCCACATATGAACAACAAACAAGCTGAAGATGCAGTGCAACTTTGACACACATGCAGATGCTCACATGCGTGTTTTAGATTGTAGAAAATGAGTTACTACATGAAGAATTAAAAGCAATTGTAAGCTGGTTATCATCTGCATTGAAAGGTAAGCATTTCTTATAATGGCTAAAAATTTAATTTATTATTAGTTGAACTTTATTTCCATGACCAGCTTTGGAATAAAGAAATATTCTTTATTCATAAGATAAAGCTTAAAATTTGATAAAAATCTAACTAAACCCACCTAAATCTCAGTCACATTAACAGGCTTATGTCATTAAATATTGTGATATGTTGCATGCAAAAACTTAATTTAAGTCTTGTAGATAATCAGACACAAATTACATTTCTGTAACCATAATATCATTACTAGTAATAACTAATGGAAGTTTTTTTCTTTTCTTTTATTTTTCTCAATGGGAGTTCTACATTTTGACAGAAACTCCTCTCATAGATTATCCCTCTCAAATGGCAAAAAAACTATACTGCTTGGTAAAGTAATATCACTAATTAAAGGATAACACAGAGAACATAATGAATAAACACTCTGATCAATTATCTAATGTGTTTAGCACTTATCCTAAATCATGATCTGCTCTCCAAAGGGAGATGGAGCCAGACAGCAAATTTATTGGAAGCTGTGTTGCACAAATCACCCAAGTGTACAGAAAAATCAATGTCTTCAAACAGTGCCCCACTTTTTCCATCCAATTGTGACAATACTGCTGACATGTAATATGCTGTAATTTGTAATTTCAGCGATTGTTTATTACTTTAATATGTAATATCTCAAGTCATTAACTGGAACACACCAAATGTGGTATTACCCTGGTCTTATAATGTGAGGAATGGATTTCAAAAGTAGTGCAGTGTTGCAATTCAGCTTTTAAGTAGTGTCTATGAGAAGACATGTTTTACATTTTATTAGTTTGAAATATAGCAATCAGAACAGCTAACAGTGTTAAGTGGTTTCTTAAAGCTGTTGAGAAAGCACGTTTTTTCTACATTAATTAGAAAAAAACATTTAAGACCATTTAGTAATTACTTCAGAAATGTCTATTTCTAAAATGAGAGGAACCAACTCAATGAGTTTCGCAGAGAAGACAAACAGAGAAAACAGAGACAAAGAGACTTATGATTCAGGCTTAGCTGTCCTCATTGCAAAAGAGACAAGATGGGCCAGGAGGTGGGGAGATGCTTTAAGCTGATTTATTGGAAATGGTAATAAAATGGGACCCCACCACTTGCGTCCCTCCCCTGCCTGTTTAATATGCAAATATGCAGAGCATCCTATTTCAGACAACTCCTCATCAATAAAATCATGGCTGCAAGCGCAGGTACCCATACTTCATCTATTTGAAAATACATGATGAAAGTTTTACACAGAGCCATCTTTTAGAATGAAACCCATGTGTCAAAGCAGGTGTGATTTGAAGGATTTCACACAGTCACATCCTACATACCTGTAGTTTATTTCTGGGATACTGAAAAACCAAAGGAAGAGGTGGGATGGAACCACAGGAGATCCACAACTGAGAAGATAAAGAGATTAAGCTGTCCTCCAAAGCTGGACATCAGTTTGAAAGTCTAGAAAATAAAAATCTGATCAGGTGGTGCAAGAATATAAGGATACACTAATGTTTGATCCCACTAATTTCTTTTTTTTATGCTAATTTTCCACTAATAATGGATATCTTTGTCTTATCTCAATGGCCCTATAGCATATCAAAAGAGATACATTTATGTAAAATATATTTTTTAGCTATTTACTGTGTTAAATAATGTAATTCTCTCATCAAAACTACACCTGGAGTGCTGCTTTGATTCTTTCATGCATGTTTGAGAAATTCTTGGCCACCATTCAAGGATGCAGAAACAGTTGCTCAAAAAAAAACAATGCTTATTTTCACAAAGCTCCTTCTTTGAGCCGCAGTCCCAAACTGAGCTTCCACCTCACAAAGCACCCTCTCCCCCACTCAGCTCCACCAGACTAGCAGCAGCAGCAATTACCAAACACCAGGTGAAACTGAGTATCAGCTGAGCCTATCATACAAACTACTTCTCCATCCGGTGCTCCTAATAACAGTTGCAAACAGTATAGTGGCAAGGAATTGTTATGACGATGTGCTGAAGGAGGACTGACAAAAAGAGCGGGACCTTCTTAAAGAGACAGAGACCAATTTAAAGCCATCAGATTACAAAGTAATTTTTTCCAAGTCATGTTTGATATGCATCTTTATAACAACTTATGGTATCGCTTACTTGATTGTGGTACAAAGTAGAATTATGTTTTTGAAAAATACATAATACCCTTTTAACAATTTGACCAACAATGAAACTATCAGTAACGTAATATATCTCCACATTTCAGAGTCTCAAAGCCATTCACAACATTGCATGTCTATCATACTTATACAGGTGAACATGGCTCCTTCTCGGTAACAGTGAAAGACAAATTAAACATTCTGAGAACTGAGATGCATTTTTATCCATTTATCCAGTTTTTCCCATCAACTGTCCCCACACAAAGAGGTGAACCCAGAAAAAAAAAAGAGGGAAACAAGGATATGTCCAGCCCCTGGAGGCCCTGATATAACCCGCTCTCGGTCCATGTATTTTACATGAACAATCCTCAAAGGGCACAAAGAATAGGAACTTCACACTATTTAAATACAGGATTTGGGACATCAAAGCCAGGCTGATATTGGAATAACAGAAATAATTAGGGATATGGAAGTTGCAGAAATAGCCACATTTCCATAAGATGATAATTAGTCCCAGGGCTAGCTAGGTCAGGAGAAAGAATGTTTATTGAAGCTCTGTATTTAATGGAGGCCTACGGCTGGCATGCCAGGTAATTACAGAAGAATAGAGAAGTAAAGTTGAAATCCTGATTGAAAATTTCCTTTTCAGTTCGTTTCTTCATAGTGCTTTTTAACCATGCATGGAGCTGATACAATAAAGATCGTCTCAGTTTAAAAAACGTGTTGACGCTACATAAGTGATACACACAAGAAACTCAGCCCTCAGTTAAGTAGGTTACCACACTTTCATTACAGGCGGCTTTCAGTTAGTTGAGCGGAAATTATGATCAGGATATTTAAAACAGCAGCTCACAATACCGTAGATAACAGGGCGTTCTTTTGATGACGCTTAGTGACTACAAAGGCCTATAAAACATGCATTCTAAATGATTATGTGGCTTTGTGAATCATTTGGAAGATGAAAAAACTGAAACCTCAATTAGCCCAAATCGCAAATCGGATCAGATCGGGCCAAGTCTACTGTTACTCTTCTCTCTGTGTGTAGTCATTTGGTTTGTCTTGTTCCATTTCCACTTATGGGTAAACAGGGGAGGGAGTAAAATCATTTTATTTTCTCCTGCTGAGAGGGATGTTAAGAGGGGCCAGAGAGTCTGTCTCTTTATCTAATAACCCTGCCACAAGCTTGCCAGCACAGGAAAATCCTGGCAGTGAGCAGGGAGGGAGTCACGGAGCCATTTAGAATCCAAGCTTGGCTCAGTCAGTGAAATCCACACTGCAACTCAAAGAGTAATGTTGGTCGCTTCAAGTCTCCCCCCACTTCCTCAACGGGAGCAGGTCTGATGCATCTGGCAGCATTTGGATGTCAATTGTAATTGAATGTAAGGCAGAGTTTCAATCACAGACCTGTGCTTTTATAAACAGACAGCATGTGCCATAAAACTGTATTCACTTGCACATATTCAGAACTCTCCCCAGGGACTCTTTCACGATACAAAGAAAATTTGAAAAGGTACTTGGTGAAGGAGGGAAGAGAAATAAACCTTTTTCCTAGTCTATACAAAGTTATGCATTTTGTAAGATTTACTCGTACGTTACATAATATTGAGTTTACAATCTTCCAGCCATTGATTCCATTTAGAGTCATTATTTAGTGCTCCTGGTTAAAAGGAATAAGAGTCCTAACATTGTGAATTATGGTAATAGTTAGGCTCCAGCAGAGAGAAGAAAAAATAGATACAAGGGCAGAACTGTACCGTGCTGGACTGGAAGTTACTATAATTATTTTCTGATTAACATGGATATTGCTAGTTTTTGATTAATCATAAATATGTCTGTGTGAGAATGATGCATGACATTATCTACAATATTTGATTTATAACATAATACATCAAACTGTTGATGTTATTACTGATTTATGCTGGTACTGAAATCATACATTACTATCTGAAAACTTTATTTGTTGTGAATGACTTAAATTAGAACATACTTTAAAATGGTTAATCAATGTGATTTTTGTTTATTTACTTGTTGCAAAGCATTACTTTGTTTCTTATTGAGCACACTTTCCTAATGTCCACTAATGTCAAACTAAATCAATATTAATGATTTAATTTATGTTAGGTTTTGTAAGGACCCTCTTGAAAATGAGAGGCTACGTCTCAAAGACTCATCCTTGAAACACATAAATTAAAGAAGTCTGATTCTGAATGTGCCATTATTTATCATACCAAAAAAAGGATCAAATCTATAGTTGATATAATGTCTCATTTCTCATAGGAAATGATAAAAGTAAGATATATTTGCGTATGGGTGTGTGAGTGTGTTGATAAAGATCAAAATTTACAATCTTAGAAAAACAAAACACTCACTGAAAAAGATACAAAGGCAGCTCGAGTGTTCATGTAACAACAATCAGCATTAAAAAATGAATAGTTTATTTTATTTTTTCAGACCATGCTTACTTTTATTTTAATAAAGTAAAACGTAAGCAGTGAAATGACTTTTATCTAAGCAGTGAGCAATTATGGTTATTCAGAATGCAGTGAAGACATCAGAAATAATTACCACAGAAAGCAAGGTAAAACATATTAAAATGTTGCTCATATTCCCAGTACTTTAAACTCGCATATCATTGACGTCTCTTAGGAGAAAACAGCAGTCCATACTTTAATATAAAGTAAATGAGACACTCGCTGCTCTAGTAGCTCTGTGAATGGCCCCAGCAGCATGGCAGACAGTGTCCCCTGGTGTCAATAATGTCTCCTCTAAGTCAAAAATACAACTTTAAAACCTCAGTGCTTTCACTTATGGAAAAAAGCTGGTAAAAACATAATTCATTTACTCATCCTAATTTCAGAAGGTGCTCAGCAGTATTTTAAGATATCATAATGGATTTATCAGATTTTCTGGTTAAGTTTTAAATGAGAATTTGTTACTGGTATGTACTTACAAACTTACTGGAATTTTCCATCCTTTAAATCATCCATCCAGCTTTCTATCCATGCAATCCCCTGGAAATGTTGGCCTTGTCCAAGGCCTTCATGTCTGCAAGGCACAAATGCCAAGATCTGATACCTGCTGTTTCATTTCTATAGACACACTGAATTAAGTCCGAATGGTGGTTAAAATGATTCAAAGAGACATAGACAAGTGAGATCTCAAAAAAAGTTCATATGAACACATGACCTGCTCAAAGATAACAGTTTATTTAAAGCCAAGTAAATATTTGAAGTAATTTTTTTTCTTTTTCCTTACACTTCTTTACTTGAATCTCTTCACCTCTTTTCAGCACACTTGTTGCCAAACAGAAGAATGACATCCATAGACACCGTCTGGTTATTTTCTATGGATGGAAAGCTGAGCTCTGGACAGAACAAACTGCTGACTTTGCTCAGCCTTTGTTTTCCGCGGAGGGTGCACATGGCATCACATCATCCCCTGGGGCGGTGTGGGATCTAGGGCAGGCTCAGACTCTTTATGTGACCAGAGCAAAAGCACCCTAAACACGTGTCCTGGATCATCATACCTTAGAACCCTATTGTCCTCCAGTCAGAACATTCTCACAGAATGAGGTATTTTGGGTGAGGATATTGTCCACTTGTCATGGTTTAGATGTGTACTTAAAAAGTAGAGATATATGAAAAAAAAATTATATTTGCAAAACACCAATGCTGAGCTGATGACATGCTCACATTTCATACCACACAGTGTTCAACTATAGCTATACAAACATTGAATTGTTAATGTCTTAAAAGATTTAAAATTATTGCTATTTACTATTAATCTCACACCGTTTCCCTTTAATATCCTCTATCAGATTTTCCTTGTCCATTTCTCTCACTTCTGTCATATTTATTTTGTCTTACAAGTATTAGGTCCTTCAAAATATGAATAAAAGTAAGCACACACTACTAGCAGTATTTACAACAATGTTAAGACCCTAACATCTGGCACAGGTCCCAACAACCCAACTCCCCTGAGGCAAACCATAGTTCTCCAGGAATACATCTTGAGAGAGAAGAAGCATCCGCCATCCCATGCTGTCAGACATATTTGTGACACTCTCCTGACACCAATCATTTCCACATGGCTGGCCTATCTCTGTCCTATTTACCAGAATCTGTTATTTCCATAATCCGGTGGGTGCCATTGTCTTGGATTAATAGATGAGTCTGAGTGTGCAAGATGGCAGGGCTTTGTAACCCCTAAAGAACGATGTCTGTGGTCTGATGAATGACATTTGGGTGGTAACCATGTCACTTCTTACATTAGCAAATCCTGTCCTATGTCTGCCATATTGAACCTTCACTTCCAGCCTGATGTTAACCTGATGCATGGCATAGTCAACTTCCAGCTACACATTAATAAGGGAATACTTACCTTAGCTCCACGGAACAAGTAATGGGGGGGGGGGGGGGGGGGTGTAACCCAAAAACATAAAAACAGTTTGTATACTATTTTTAGTATATGCATGTGCAAACATGCATGTGCTGCATAATTATTATTTTTTATTTTTAAATGACAGAAAAGAATGCTATGAAAAAAAGTATGACATTTAAATAAAACATCAAATATTCATTTTGATTTAAAAAAAAATGCATTACATATACCAAATATTCCATCCAAATCATATATTTTATGATTGTTGTTTTTTTGTTTGGTTTTTTTAAGATTTTGGTTTCCAAATAAAGACTTCTTGAGCAGAATTTTTTTTTTTAAATCAAATTATTAAAAAAAGAATCTGCCTTGCAGAAATGTGAGTACCATGTAATCCACAGTGGCCTCCAAAATTATTCAGGGCTCCTTTTGTATACTGTACTGCATCAATGTGGCATGGCATGGAGGTGATTCACTAGCCCACTTCCTCTCCAAAGAAAATCAATTTCAGTTCATACAAAGGCATACAGTCATCTTCCTCAATTAGGACATTAATATAAAACTCAATAAACAAATGCACATGTAGTCACCAAAATACTCAGAAACAATCCATTAGCAGTGAATCAATATTAAATTCACTTTTTGAATTGCATTGGAAAAATAACTATTCAATGATATCCTTACTTAGTCATATGCACCTATAGATTTCTTTAACCTAGTGTGGAAATTTGAATGCGTCTTTGAGAGACTGTGAGAGGTGTTGATTTGTGTGACCAAGTGGAATTGAGTGCCATCATGACAGGCTATTAGTCACGAGGCTTTAGCCACTCACTTCCTATCACTAAGGTAATCCATACCTTAGACAACTATCCTACACATTTCAATACCTACATTGCACAGAGATGCATTAACTCATGGGTGTCATACTCGGCGGAAACTATCACTCTAAGTAACATGACATGACTTACACCAAGGTCGATCAGGGCTGACAGGTAAAATATGAGTCAATGTTGGAATTGATCAATGAAGATAAGAAGAACCATGTGTCGGTCAGACTTATGCCCTCTCAACAATTGCCTCCTCAGCTTGAAGACACAAATGTTGACCTCTCCTCAACTTCAGTAAACCTAGTTTACATTTGACTTGAGTTAGCTGCTGAATGTCAGTGACATAAGCTTTTGTTCACAAAAAAGAGGAAACACCATTTAAGGGAAAGATTATCACAGGATATTTTGAAGCCTTTTGAGTTGCTTGGAAACTAAAAGTCAATCTATTTTTATTTTTATTTTTTTTTTTTTATCCAGCCACAGGGATCTAGTTTGGAGTTAATTGCAGCGAATCCAATTTTTTAATTAAAGTGAACATCACAACGATCTGAATGGATTGGGGTTTGTGTTATAGTCATTTTTTTCCCCAGCCTGTTTAATTTTCACTCCCCTGCAGGACATCTTGAAAGAGTCCTGTTGTTTCATTTTAATTGGGACAGTGATGTAATAGACCTACTCCATGCTGGTCTCTTCAGTTTTGGTCCTGGCATGTGTGACTGCATATGCAGAGAGGAATTGTTGTGGATGGCATGTCATTTAGGAAACTGGGGAAGTCTGAGAAAAGAGTAAATAATCTCTCAGTAACATAAAAAACATGAGAACAGAAAATAAATTTATGCTTTGTGACACAAGAAGAAATGGGAAAAGAAGCAAACAGCATTTTGGCACACTAGATTATTTTGTTGATTTCTGCATTATGTTGATAGCGTGTTCTCTTGACTTAAAGACAATATGGCAAATAAATTAACACAATCTATCAAAACAGTACAGGCACTAAAAGTAAAAGGAACCATTAAATATAAAAATCACAAATGAAAGGGATAAAAAAAACAAAGGGGTGGTGTATCCTACGTTATTTGAGTTGTGTCTCTATCGTCATGTAGTCACTTCAGTAATTTCTGAAAACCATGTGAGTATTCCTGGGCCACAAATTATTTTGATGCAAAGACACAGACAGAGAATGAAAAGCAAAAAAAAAAAATGGGGGATGTGTGTTACAGGAAAGGAGAAGCGAACATGGGAGGAGGATTGATATAAAATACTCTGGAAACTCAATTCTTCATGCATGCTGTCTGCGCATACCTTGCTGAGCTGGCTCAGTGATTAATATTCATGTATTTTGAGTTCCTATACATGCTTTTAACCACAGAATAGGACAGAAGACGGCAGGGAGCTTAAGGAGAAGAGATATTTGAAAACTGCTTTTCCACTCTTCATTCAAGTATTATGAACAATATAGAGACAATGAGGCATTTACTGGTCAACCTTCTTTGTGGTAATGCCCCTGGTATTTCATTTCTATTGACGCAGTGATGGCATAGCTTTGGGCATAGGATCCCCCTTGTCTAATAATATCACACCAATTAGCATATGCTTTGATTTTAAAGGTCAGCAAGCTGACGTGATAGAACATGATATGGAATGCATCATAGGAGGCTTTTTTCAAAGTCTTTTAATCCTTTTTAATCTATATTCAGTTTTGTTACACTCTATTTTTTGATGTTGAGAAAAAGGATATCAGATAAGATGTCTCTATTATCTGATCTGAGGTTTGATGTATTTATGTGACAATGTGGGTTGTATGGATTCAGCTCATTAGTAGGTTAGTCAACAGTTTAGTCTGTAAGCACGTATGCTTTGTGTTTCATCTTTTAGGGGAATTACTGGAAATATTCCGATACTGAATTTGCAGTATCGGAATAAATAAGAATCAAGATTTAAGTTGCTTTGAATGAGGTATGATTGCTTCCAGACTTGCTGGTCTGGGCATTACTGAAACTGGTAATCTGGAATTTCAAGCACAACAGAATTGGAAAAAAAATCCTTTGAAAAAGTAAATAATATCCAGTGGCTAGGAGATGTTTTGATAAAAATGCTTTGTTGACATTGGCAGTCAGAGGAGAATGAGCAAACATCAAGAGTAGCTAAAATTACTAGTTGAATAAAATAGCCATGATATTTTTATGCATTAACATTGGAATGCCTTCTCTGAATGGACTATATGTCAAATCCTAAAGCAAATGGGCTGCAGCAGCTGAAAACATGCTTAGCTGAGAGCTAAACTGAGAAAACAGTTTAGCTTTTTTTTTTTTTTTTACATCTTTACTAAAATTGAACAACAACAAACATCTGCTGGTTCAATTGATCTCAATTTCAGCAGCCAGATTCAGAAGGTAGGGTCAGAATTTGGTGTAAACAACATGGAATGATGGAGCCATCCTGCCTTGTGTCAACTGTTTGCAGTGGTGGTTGTAGTGAAATAATGTCAGAAATATTTTCTATGAACAGTTTAGGCACATTGAGACCAATGAACATCTTTCCAAATGTCGAATGTAGAACATGTCTGTCCATTTAAAACCACGTTGTACCTATCATGGAATGACCATAAAGGTTTGGACTTTTCAGTTGAATAAAATGCCTCATTGTTAGGTTTTCTATAATAGCGCTTTTTATTTAGGTTTGTGTATTGGAATAATCCACACATTTTTCTCACAGAAGGTGTGTAGCATCAAATACAGAGGGATGAGACGCTCTGAATAAAACGTCTTCTGTTTACCAGTGAGTAAAGCTGGCTGCTACGAACCCATTCGGGGCATACGCTGCCTATAGATGGTGCTGTGCTTGAGCTTGAGGGCTATTTTAAGTTTCCCCTTACAAGCAAACCAACAAACATTGAGGGGAGCCCACATGGGAGTGTGTTGTAAACAAGTGGGTGTGATGCATCGAGTACAATCTCACTTTTTGTTTTACTGAAAATACCCTTCTTTCATCTAAGACAAACAAGCAGATCAACCAGCGCCCACACACAACCCATATTAATTACCCCATTCATTTATGATGTTTAATCTCTGTGCAAACTGAAAATACAGCAAACAAACAAAGGCGAAAACAGGATTTTTCTGTTGTTTTGTTTGTTTGCGCACTGTAACATTTAGCTGTGATTTTTCAGCTGCAACTGCAACAATGTCCTGATTTTGCCTATCTCTCTCACTTCCACAGAACACATTTCTGGCTTAATGATGCAGGTTGCTTAAAATAAAGTAATGCATTAAGGTATCTGGGTTATGAACAACTTTATAAAAATAAAAAGAGTCAAGAAAACCTTTGTTTTGTCTTTACTAGGCTGTAATGGTGTCAATACAATGAAATCCTGCAAAGACCTAAGAATCCTGGAAATGCAATTATTTATTTGCTTATTTATATATTGTTCATTTCAAATGACAGCGAGGCTGTACTCCAAACTTCACAGGCCTGGTCACCTGAGCTCTCTCAATTTATTAACAATAGCACACAGCAAACTGGAACCTGAGGGAAATATGATGCCTGACAGCTCCTATGTCCAGCCAGAGAAAAAAATAGCTGAAGTTTCAAAATTATTGGTGACCAGGCAAAAAAATAAATAAATAACAAAAATTGAATAATTAAGTAAGCAACTCTACACCTGAAAGACATTATGGGCCACTCTGCAGCTGCAGTCAACAAGGAAGGTCAAGGTATAAGGTGATCTGACTCTCACAAGATATTTTGCTATAATTTTACATTGAGAATCGGCACCAGAAAATTAATTTACATTACTGTAATTTCCAGACTACAAGTCTTTTTTTTTTTCATCGTTCGGTTGGTCCTGCAACTTATAGTCTAGGTTGACATGTTTTTTTTATTTTTTTATTTTAACTAGGCCTTTTTTTTTTTTTTTTTTTACTGATTTGTTAAATGTCAATTTATATTGATGGACATGAACCAAGAAATTAATATTACCATTTGAAGCCGCAAGCTCAGTCAAACGTGAGCTAAAATGAAGACGGCCAGAGGCCTGGTACTTGCCAAGAAGGTGAATATATGACTTTCCAGTTGGGCCGTCTTGGTGTGACCGCTTCAATGAACACAACCGCTTCTCTGTCATCCTGGATTTACTGCAGATGATTCTGCTCTGCTGTGCACTTCGCCAGCTATGGCGGTGTGGAGCCGTGCTTAACCACCCTGATTTAGAGCACGGACATCGGTGCATCAGAAACCGCCAGCAGATCTCCGGGCCAAAGCCGAAAGTTTCCGTATGTTTGTTTAAAAGCAACACAAAATGAGGCTGGAACCTTTCATCAACATGGACAAGGCCCTTCTCATATTTCACAATTACAAAATAAGTGTGATGTACAGATGTTTTTTTTGTTTTTTTTTTTTGTTTTGTTTTTTTTTGCGTTTTCTCCTCCTGATGCATTTTTTGACTTATGGAACTTGAACTCAGAAATAACTTTGAGTCTGGAAAATAGATTAAATAGATTTTTGAAATTTTATTACAGCTCTACTCTTGAATGACAGAAAAAAAGTCTTACACCGTTTTCACTACAGTTGAGTATATTGTTTTAGTTCAGCTTAATATCTCCACCACAGAAGGAAGAAGTGAAAATTTGCTAAGCATTGGTAATTTAAGACAACGTATGTTTAAAAGAAACACACTTTCTAGATATTTTTTTTCTTCATCTAAGCTCTGACTGAAATGGGACTTTTAAAAGCTCTCTTGTGACAAATAAAATCATAGCTTTACTGGTTTTACAAAGCACAAACATGATAAAGGATATATTTACGGCTGCTGTGACAAGGCTGTGGACATAGAGGTTTGCAGTTGACATTGTCAAGCTTTGATCAAACTGCTCTTCAAAAAGAGAAAAAAAAGCTAACAAAGCCAAGCTTTGGCATCTGGGGGGAAGTCGTGTGTACTCAGTACAAAGACAGAGGAAGGAGGAAAAGTACAGCGGAGGAGGACACAGACACAAATGACACAACATTTCAGTCAAAATGACTTGCCTCTTCCTGACTTACAGAAGTACAACACTAATGAGATTAAAATACCACAAAATGGCTCTCTTTTGTTTGAGTAAGAGTATAGAACAAGGCAGTGCAATTCCCCCCTTATCGGTTATGACCAGTAACCTGAAGGTCAAATACTAAAACAAAAATACCTTTTGATGCATTGTAGTCTAGCATGAATCAGATAGATGTTGCCCTGATTAATGTCTAGTTATTATCAACAGAAGATACATTAATGTCAGACTGACATCCAAGACCCTCCAAAAAAATTAAGTATTCAACTCCTGTATTTTAAATAGCTCAAATCTTTTCACTACAATTGTTTTAACAATAAAGAAAGGAAACCCAAAGAAAACTCCATTTGTAAAATTTCAGAGAAAATATTAATTCATTTCACAAAGTAAAAGGTAATAATTGTCAGTGTGCAACTACCATAAGATAGATAAAAAGTAATAAAATGATTGTGACTGACGTGAACATCTTCACAAAACTTAACTTCAATTCTCTTGTTTCCTCTTTTCATCAAACTTTAAAGAATTATAAAGTAGCTCATGCATGTGTACAGATATGGTTTGCAAACAGGCGCTCTACGAAAACAATTTACATTTTTCCTGTGTTTTTCTAGATCTGACGCCTTCTCACCAAATCTATCAGATATCAAATATGACCTTCGACCCTTTTTCCTTCAATTCATTGTGACTTAGGTGGATTTTAAAGGAGGTACCTTTTGTCTGTAGTCAGAGAGAAAATAGAACACGCCCCCACATTGCACTTCTCCCTCTTTTTCTCCCACACTTGAATGGCAATTAAATTAATTCTCTTTTTTTTCTCCGCAATGGGTTTTGTTTGGACTTTTGTGTTACAGCGAGATGGGGGAGGAGTGACACATCTAATCTAACGCAGCTTCGTATCTAGAGGAAGACTTATGAAATGAGAGGAAGGGGGATCTTTATCAGCGTGGAATTACTGCTTCTCACTGCTCCGTCCAGGAAGTGTACGAAGGGATTCCATTATAGTAGGAGAGCCTTCAAAGAGGCCAGCGCAGCCAGAGGACACCTTGGGAGGAAAGACAGGACTATGTTGAGGAACAGGATGGAACCTTGCTGAACCAGCATTCCAGAGAGCAAGATCACAATCAGGCATTTACAAAAGACCTGCACAATTACCTGCTAAATAAAGGTCATTTTTATATGACTCTAACACTTGTATGGCTCAGAGAATTGTAGTTATTATGAACATAAATTGAAAGTGGGAGGTTTATTTTGCATTTACCCATAAATTGATGAGAATCCTGTGAAAAAAATGCTTGCTCAGGTAAAAGGTGGAATTTGCAAACCAATTTGCATATGGCTTTGATGGTATCCCAGCAATACTAATTGTCCCAGTCAATATTTACATAATATCACATTTTTTTTAATGCAAGGAAAATAGAACATTAGGACTAAACAGTGTAAATGGACTGGATCACTGCGTTCCAGACTCCTAAGATGTTTCATAACAATGATGGCAAGTAAAGAAGAAAGAAAGCAAAAAAAAATAAAAATAAAAAATCACTCCAAACTCAGCATTCCTTCTCTATATGTGTGAGGTTGCTTTTGACAAGCTGCTGTTCCATCAAGTACTTCACTTACTTACACATCATCTCTGTTCCCACTGAATTAACATGATACACCTTAAACCCACCAAACTTTGTGCATTTTAAGTTACAAAGTTTCCACCAGGGACCAGAGATCTATCGACTTAGGCCTTCAGTTGTTCTAAAGTTACAGAAGACTGTCATTGTGGTTTAGGTGATCTGGCCCAGTGGAAATGTAGACTTTTACTCATGGAAGTAACTTTACCTGAAGGAGTGTATAAAACTACTGAGGGAAGAACCTTTTATAGTTTTGGTTAGTCAAGAACAAATGACCCCAATTTCTCTTTGTATTTATATGCATTACAGGCAATATAAATAAAGCTATAATTCTCTGAAAAACAGCTCGCATAAAGATTCTCTACTCAATCAAAATAATACTAAATGTTTGCCACACAAAAAAACCATCTCAAATTGTTATTTCATTCATTAAAACTACAGTGGTAGTCAGAACCATCAGTAATCTTTTAAGATAGATTTGAAAATATCTTATTAAAATTTCCAAAGTAGTTTTGTAAAAACACAATAAAAATACGGACGATCTACAACAACAACTTCAATGTTTAGTAGATTATGATCCATGCTATTAACCTCTTTAAAAATATCTCCACTCCTATTCAGTGAAAAATGTGTGCCCAATTGCCACAGAAGTTGTTTTATTTGTCTAGTAAAGTAATTTACCGTACTGAGCTGGTCTTTGACTTTTTCCCCCAATTAAACATGATCTCTAAAAGAAAGAAAATATATATGTTAACATTGAACTAGTTTATTTCCAAGCTCTTTGGGGTTCTTGCTCTTAAAAAGGGGGGTCGTGCTGCTAAAGAAACCACTCAGAAGAACAGGATCCCAAAAGAGTGCCACTTCAGTAGTGACAACATCCTGCATAAAACCAAGAGGGTCATCAGAAATGATTATGATGCCTTGATGAAACAGCAAATGGATGGACAACCAACCCTGTCGCCATGCCATCCATTGGCCAAACAACTGACCCCTAGGACACTTGTCAAAGAAAGATCAAAGACAAGTCTAAGTCTTAAGACCATCAGTGGTTGTCAAATTCAACATTAACATACACATAATGTATATGAGAAAGAAAGAAATAGTTCCTTTCTGACCTAAAAGCTGATTGTAAAAACAAGCCAGAGCATATGCGTCTCTTTCTGTTCAAAACATGTTGGCCCTTTTTTGAAGTCGCAGCAATAATAGTTTGGCTGTCTTCAGATGCAGGAGAAGCACAGAAGGAACGAACAAGTAAGGAGAGCTGAGTGACTGTTGATTCTGCATGTGGTAGATTGCTTATTGATAGAAGATGGAAATTTTTTTTTTCTTTCCGAAACCACATGACCCTCATTCATCCAAAGCATCCTCCCAGGAATACAGCATATGTTTGCATATGATGCAGTATAAAAGAATGTCTGAAAGACTGACATTAAAAATGTCTCCACAAAAGGCTCTTGTGTGGCTGTACATGAATACTTACTGTATTTGTGCGCACAGACTGAATAACACAAATTCCATGTTTATTGTTGGATGGAGAAAAAGAAAAAGCCGGGGCGCAAAAACTAACATATAAATAAACAACATTGTACAACTTACTCTGGAAATAGAAGCATAGTTTTGTGTTTGAGGCAGAAAAATTTAATCTCCTTTTTAATACCTTGTATTGTGTAGACAGGAGAGAGGTTGCTCAAATATAAATATTAGAAATGTAACCTTATGAAAATGGATTTTGCCTTCTAAAAATATACAAGAATACCACAGGCATGTATTTCCACTATCAGTGAGAAAATCCTCCTATTCATTTTTTCACATGGTGTAAAAATATAACTCAAAATGTAACTCACTGCCAAAAACTATAAGAATTTATCCATTACTCCCATTATATTGCTGAAAAATGATGTGTGTCCTTACCAACGACCAATGGAAAAATATCCATCAATCTATTGCAATCATTAATAGAATTTAAGGTTCTGTAGTTATTTTACAAATCTGATACCAAGACTGGATAAAGGACCATTGGTTTTTTTTCTTCTTCTTCTTCTTTTATTTAGCTAAACATCAACAGCTCTGCAGAGGGCTGTGTTAAGAAATGGATCTGATCTGCTGTTATATCATACTGTAAATAGTTGAGCCACAAAACCAAACAATTCTGCCAGCAGACTAATCACTGAGGCCGGTAAACCAATCCTCCATGGACATGCACCGCAAGTATAAAAGTGTGTCTGCAGCCCCGATTATTTATTCATTTTGTTTGATTCAGGATGATGTTCCTCTTGTGGATTACAATTTTTTTTCCCTATCTGGTGATAGTGCTGGCACTATGCCCTCTGTTTAAGATATCAAAGATTTGCGGCATCTCATTGCCTCGTGTTGGCTCGCCAGGGGAGTTTCACTAAACATGAAATGGATAAAGTCTCAGTGATGTACTGCTGGAAAAAAAACAAAAAAAAAAGAGGAGAGGAAGAGAGAGCCGGCAAGAGAGGATGAGAGATTGAAAAATGAAAAGATGTAATGGGGTTCTTCTGTTTCAGAGAGGGAAGAGCTGTTGCTGCCTCCGGAAGCCGGTGCCTTTCCTGGGATGCAAGAGCACGGTGGTCTCAGGAGAGCGGGCCTGTGGGAACGATGACTTTAAAATATCACCGCTCAGGCCTGTGTGTTTCTGCAGTCCGTGTGTATTAGATAGGGTAGATTAATTGATTTTTCCCTCATCATTATGAGGTCCAACACAAACAGAGTAGCTAAATTTAAGAAAACGCATGCCATTAATTATGATATATTTTCAGACATTATTCTAATGTAATTCTACTTCCTAGTAATGAGAGGTGGAACCATACAGCAGAAGCATTGTAGCAAGTAGATTAAGTAGTTTACATGCACACACTTTTAATTTTAGTAATCTTACAAAGACAATCCTATCAAAGGTACTGCCATCAAGTTAAAGCCTAGTCCTTGCTTTCTCTACTAGATGCCATAAGGCTTATGCAAAGACCCTTTTAATGTTGAGATATAAGCATCTCTTGAAGACATGATCATGTAGCTCTCAAAGTCAAAGACCATGTTCACACAAATGGAATTTCCACTGACAAGAAGCAGCCAGACAGTCTGTCTGACCTGCTTTTAACATAACTTATTCCAGAAAAGGTGCACAATATAAAAGGAACAGTCAGCAGTTTTTAAGGAAAAAAACAACCCATCTACCTAGTCTGCCTACTGACAGTACCTACCTGTTTACTTATCAGCAGAGGGGTATATATATATATATATATATATTTGAAACATTAAAATCAAACAGGGTCTATTACTGCGGTCGTCAAGGTGCTCTTGAACAATAAGAGCACTGATTATTCCCACAGCAAAAGCTGTCTCCTCCCAAATAAAATCTTCTCTGCATAATGGGCCAGGATAACAAGAGGAGCCACAAGCCTTTATACTACACATGGTTTCTGATTTCCTGTCTAAATCAGCATAAAGCATCTTTCCTACAGATAGATTACCTGTCGGTGCATTTAGTACAACTTAGACCACATCTGACGCCACCAGAGACACCAGCATGCTCTTCCTGAGGCGCTTAAACCGTGGCCTCTTCAAAACCACAGAGCTATTACATCTGCCTGTTAAAAGCTTTGAGGAAGACTTCAAGTCAAAGTCAGGGTGCAGTGGGAGCTTGTACAAAGGTGACTGGATCCATCCATCACTGTACAGTTTGCAGTCACTCCTGATGGAGCTCTTGTTTTGTTTTCCTGTAGTGTGTTAGCCATCACAGATAAACGTAAGAAAAAGACAATGCGTCTTTCTCTACAAGAAGAATAAAATCAGCAGGAAAAAGGAGCAAATAAGCCAAAGACAAATTTGATTAGTGGTCCTAGTGAAGATGCATTCAACTTGGCAGAATCCTTTTTTTCATATATGGGTGAGTTAGCACACTTGTCTATCGTAATTCATCTGATATTCAAAACAAAACTTCATATCAAAATCAAGCTCTATCAGTTTTGTGTGTATTAAAGGTGGGCCATGATTCAAGTTGACTTTATTGACTTGTATTTCATATTATAATCATCAAAAACATACTCCAAGAGTTGCTCTGACTCAACCATGCATGTTTTCCCATGGCAGCCATTCAGGGGTGCCATAACACCTTCCAACTTCTTATTCCGCATACTGATATGGCAGTGTCATAATATTTCAAATATGAGGATAGAAAATCCTTATTGTTACACTGAAATAACAGTTTGTCTTATGATATTTCGTCCTTTTATATGATATATATATATACAGGGATGGTTGGCACTAGGGGAGTGGTAGTGCTAAGCCTTACCTGGTGTTTACAACAATGATGTTCAAGCATGTAATAACTACAACTGAAAAATATTGTATAACATTTTGTGAAATTTACAACAAAATTGGTGCCAAGCAGTTATAAGAAAACCCCAGAATCTTTTTCAAACATGGATCTAGTTAAATGGCTCTCTAATACAATCAGCTAGACGATCACTTGCCAAATGCCAAGAGGCTTCTCAACAGAAAATTGGTGATGAAATATTTAAAATGGCATTTGTTGCTGTACAAACAAACATAGCCACAGATGTGGCATGTGTGAGCCAGTCTGGAGAGGGATTAGAAAGGCTCCAGCCGATTAAAGAGGAAAATAAACTAATTGCCCAGACTTTTGATGGAGCTGTCAGGAGTAGTGGCACATCCTCCAGTTGGCGGGATGGGCACAGAGAGGCCTGTCCTCATGGGCACAAAAATGCACCAAGTGTGCATCGGTAAAGCCTAATCATTTAACAAGCATACTCATTGTTGACACCTGTCAGAATATTATTTCCCAAAACTTTCTACTTTTGGAACCCTAAAAGAACTGCTGTCTTGAATGACGTGTGAGGCAGGAGGATTCTAGCACTGGACCAAATATGAGGGAGCTTTAAAAGCTACACAGTGTACACTGTGTTAAACAGATGGAAAACCTAAAGGCGTGTCTTGCAATGGCTCAAAAACAAAAGTAGTTTTTGGTCAACTCAAAAAGCTAATGATTTGTACACACTGATCTAAGACAAAAGTTTTGCTTTGCCTTCATGCATGTGCAGATTCATTACAACATTCTTCAAAAATTAGCCATATACCCAACAAAACCGAAATAGGCCTTAAGGAAATTTACCCAGTCAATTAATGATGTGAACAGGTGGCCGAACACAGGAGGAGCCAAATTCAAATGAAGACACGGACGCAATTCTTCATCACCCCACTGGAAGTAGAGTTTGGAGTGTGTGTCAGTAACTGTTCAGTATTGCAGAATAATTATAGCAGTCAGAACCTTGTTTTGAGAAGGCTTAAATTCATTTGAATCTATTAACCCGGATTTGCTCTTGGATTTTAATACCTGTATCCTACAATAGCAACCAGTCACTGCATGTGAAAACAAACCCGGTCACTAATTATATCTAATGTGATTTGTGCTCAAAGACGTTTCTGCCAGTTTAAAGAACATGGTTTAAAATAAATAAATAAATAACACAAAAATAAAAAACATAATCCATCATTTACAATTTCTTGTCCAAAAAGCTGCATCTCTCTATCTAAATTGGTTGAATTGTCCTGTGACACAATGAACAAATTGTCCTCTATATATTTATAAAGAAACTTTACTTACTAAATGCTTTTGCAGCATATCAGTCAACAGTGGTGAAACAAAAAAGCACTTTGAAATAAATGAAAAATAGAATAAATTCCTCTTTCAATTAATTGTATTAAAATTTTAAGTTGAGTAACCGGCTTGCAGTGAAGTTTACAGTTCTAGCTTGGCATTAATCTTTTAGTACAAATGTCAGGAAAATATTTAAAGACAGTTTTAAAATATTCCATCTTTTAGGAACAGTCTGAGGCTTAATGAATTCCGTCTGCATGATGTGCGTCAGTTTCTACATGTGGAAAAACAGCCAAGAAATATGGCAGTTGTATGAATAATGAAGCTTAATAGAATGGTAATTCACACTGAGTGTCAGAAAACAATGTACTTTAACTAAATGGGTTATTTCTCAGAGCACTTGACCCTCACGGAAAGGGAAAAAAAAAACGTATGCCTTATGTTTTGAACTCTATTTTGAGTCATAATGGCACCTCCAGTAAACATGTCATCATGAATCTTAGGTGCAATTAAAAGATTTCTCTCAAATGTTCTCTAGGAAAGGAAGTGAAACCTCTCTTCCTTACCTGGAAAGAGCTATGGAAGTAAATTTGACACAGTCAGACGAGTACCGTTCTCCTGGCAAGCCCCAATGCTCATTCACTAGATTGTTAGGCACGATTTGTCACTCCAGAAAACTGCTCTAGAGTCCAGTTGCAATGTCCTACAACACTGCATAAAATGCTTTGCATTGTACTTGGTCATGTAAGGTTTATATGCTGAAGCTCTTTTCCACTAAGCTCACCATGCACTGCTCTCAAGCTGATCTGAAAGATACAAATTTGGAGGTCTATAGCTATCGACTCTGAAGAAAGCTGCCAGCCTGTGCAGACCACACCATTAACTGCTCAAGCTCAGTGATTTTCTATGGCTCACCACTATGTTCCTGAGATGTTCTTGTTCCCACCAGTTTCATTTCTGAAACACTTAGTAATGAGGAAATTTCACCATATGACCTATTGGCCTGGTGTAAACCAATCACAGTGCCACACTGGAAGCGAATTATCCCCTGAGAGCAACTCATGTTTTCACAAATGTTTGTAGAAGAGTGACACGGAAGGTGGTTAAAACATCCCTTTTCATGATTTGGATGACTAAAACACTGGCAAATATTATTGCCAATTTATAGTATTTGAGTAGCATTATTATTTTTTTTACAGTTTTATCATCCTTAATAGTCATTTCTTAGATGACTAAAAAAGTGAAATATAATAAAGTATTTTCATTTTACATGAGTAAAAATATTGACTACTTTAGCCACTTGTGCTGACAATCACTTGTGGGCAATAAGTCCAAGACTGTTTAATCACATTACTCTTTCACTGAACAACATTTGTGTCTGTGCATCTCAGTATAAATGTAAGTTGAATAAATGTGCTGGTATTGCATTATTGCCACTTCTAAATAAAACTACAAAACCACCACAAACAACCCCTTCAGCTTGGTTTCAATAGAATGAATATGCCTTTTATTATTTAGGTGCTTTATTTTATATTTTACCATTTATATCTCAACTGTAGTCTAAATGAAAAATCAGCACAAAATAGTCTAATAATTCAATTTGTGTACCATTATTCCATTGCTGTGCACCGGGATGTTGCCACTGTTGAATATATTTCTACACAATCTAAAGCTTGTTTGTGGGATCTACAATTGATATTTAAAAAGCTATTTGTAATAAGAAAGTTTTTCTTTATTTAATATTTTAATGCAATTTTTAAATAAATGTTTCTTCTCTTCCTCCCCCCAACAGCGTACCTTTGTGACTTATAGTGGAAGCTTCTCATTACCATCTGCAAATGGCCAATGCAGTAGAAAAGATTAACTAAGCATACATTTAGGGCTGAGGCAAAATGGACATGCCCACAGATTTACTGGCATTTATTATAGTTGTTCTTGTTTTAAGTGCAAAAACCCCTCTAAACCACATAAATGGATAGGCTGTTGCTTCACTGTGCAAAAACCATTAGTGGTAGAATTTATGCATTTAACATATTAGAATAGAAATGAATCCAAAACGAAAATGGAGTAAGGGATCACACTATCTCCCCTGTTGGCAGTTTTCTGGTTCAACATTTGGCAGCCTCGTCAGTAAAATGAAAGAATTATTTCAATGATTGTACAGCGGTGAATTATAGTTTATGGAGGGGGGGAAAGTGGTGACAGATCTGCAGAGCCATAACACTTCCCCTCCCTCTGGCTCCTCTGTCAGTTTTAATGAAGAAACCTCTCTACACAACACAAAGTTAGACGGATGTAGGGAGAGGAGGTTTGTTTTTTATTCATTTTGTTGAACTGAATAAGAATGTTTTATTTAGTTTTTATGGCCACCAAAGGTTTTGACTTTAAGTGACAAAATGAACCGGTTTCTTACCGCTGAAAATTTTTACACCATGTCATCTCTTTAATAGTCCCAGTGCTTCTCTCTACAGTGATATGCTATAGGGTGTTAGGCTCACACCTGAGTTACACTTAAAAAAAAAATTTATTCAGAATATGAAAAACTATATTGATGCTGTACCTGCTAAAAAGCCTAAGGGCAGATGTATCCTATTTATATTTGTATTAGCTCTCTGCTAGTGACTCTGTCCTTCTGCACAAAATCCTCTCTATAAATAGATGGTAAAAGAATAGGCCTTTCTAAGTCAATGGTTCACATCCTCCACAGTAATGGCATCCCATCCATACACATATCAAATGCCTTATCCCTGCAGCATTTAAGCAAATTAAATACCACCATCATTAGCAAGCCTACACCTCGTGGATTCATTCAAAATACACCCACATCGAGGAGACAAGAAAAGCCCATATGCCGCAAACGCTAGCATTCATTCAAAGACTAGCCTCACTCCTTGTACCTGGCTCACTGCTCTGAACACACGGTGAGTAATTGCAGTCGACCTCTATGCCGCACTTCATCAACACAGTTGCACCATGGGGACAAATGTATAAAAATTCAACCTGAACAATTTGCATATTGGTCATCTGATCTGATGTGTAAAGTGGTATATGATGTTAATGTGTCATCTAGCCTCATACCAAGGGCACCTGATGTTACTTGGGAGAAATTCCAAAGGAACAGTTCATAGTGTCATTAAGACTGATATTATGTTTTAAGCTAAAGAGTGTTCTTAGGTTTACTTTGATTCTTTATTTTAAACATTTGTGCATTTTATTCCCAACTAGAATCATCAATGCATCATGGGCTATTGAGTATTCTGACTTTTAGAGACTGATTATCAAAGGCTACTCTACCCTTAAATGCCTGCACTGTCTATATTTGCTTCTTCAAAATGCTTTTAGGACTTTCTCGGGCACAGAAACATGAGCGGTTGGTATCAATGAACTGAATGTTTGCTTCCAGGTTGAGACCCACAGTTCATCACTGTACCATTGGCTCATTTGTCTCCATTCTCACCTTTGACCTGCAGGCAAATGGTGATAAAAGCACCCTTCATTACATTCGACAATAAAAGCAATAGGCAGTTCTTGAGTCAAGCAGCACAGTAAACAAACATAAATAAAAGAGAGTGGGAATCAATGAAAGAGGAAGCATTGTAAAGCAGCACACAAACCTTGAAGGTGATACAGTTAGACATTACTGTAAGTACAAAAAAAAAATGGAATGGCTCAAAAACAAAGGTACTGAAGTCTGTTTTTATTGTACGGTGTTAAATCCATCCATCATTATGAGGCACCATGAAAGAGAACAAGGCATGAAAATAGTAGCCCCCATTTTATTTTTTTTCTGGTTCGTCTCTTGGGAAGGAAGGTAGTTGGTGATGGTGTTGACTCACTAGCGCCACCTCCTGACTGGCTCGCCAAAATATGTTGCACAGCAGAAAATGATGGGCCGGGGCACTTCTGGTGTAGCATAATTATTTGGTTTAAACTGTGAACAGAAAGCACAGCGGTTATAGTAGCTGCTCTTAATATCTGCTATATAAGCCGTTTTCTCAGCAATGGCAGACTTCTTCAGCCTGTCAGACAGTCAACCGCTAAACACAATCAAAGAGCGGCACAACTTGTAAACATACTTACTCCTACTGACGTCACTGTACATCTACTCCAACATAACGGTCATTAACTGAACTCAAAATACATATACTTAGAAAATATTTTGCGGCCCTATTACAGGCGACCAGCCGAGCCATTACTATAGGCTGGTGCTAACTCCGGCTACACATCCGTCTCGGCAGTTCAGTTCTGTTGAAGCACCTTTTTTCTGCCAGACGGTACTTATCAGAGACTACTAGCGTTATAATCTATATATATTATTTATGACTCAACTTACCAGGCTGTGAACAGAAAGCACAGCGGTTATAGTAGCTGCTCCTAATAGCTACTGTAAGCTGCTTTCTCAGCAATGGCAGACTTCTTCAGCCTGCAAGAGCGTCAACCACTGTTGTATACGGCACTGAGCGCCCTCTGATGGCGAAGTTTGTACATTGTTACATATAATAAATTCTAACGCGAGTTTCTCGCTGCAAGTAACCTTCAGCATAATGGGGGGCTACTTTTTTAATGCCTTGTTCTCTTTCATGGTGCCACAATTAAGACATGCATAGGAGCTTTCCGAAACCAAAGAGATAAATGTGGGCAAGCCTAAATGGACCTTACCAAGCTCCGCCCACAACCGACCCACGTGACCACAAGTCTCACAAGCAAAGCCTCGTAGCGCATTGTTTCTATGTAAACATGACTCCATTAGTGCATCATTTCTACCGGATTTTCACAATATATCAGCTACTACAATGGACAGAGGAAATAACAAGTTTATGTCATCATCTGGGAGGAGGTTACTGGTTTCTCAGTCACAAGCTGGTTGCAAACCTGAGGTTAGCAGGTGTCAGTCGGTCAGTTATGGTAGATCTGAAATTGGGTTTGATGACCTCAATATGAGAAGCTACAGACTGATAAGAGGAACCAAAGAGCTCTGTTAAGGTAAAGAAGCCATTTGTTTGTTAAAATTTTATGAAATCTATTTGTTCTATTTGATGTTTGTTATGAATGACGTATAATCATAAACAAACAGGGTAATTAGTCCAACGTTTAGAAACTACAGCGGCTGTAATGAGCCACAGCAAATGTAAACAAAGGTAAAATAACCCGAACAGGTGATCAACTCAAAACCACTCGTACCTTTTTAGTCTCTCTCTCTTTGTAGTTTAAGCACACTTGTTACCGTATCAACCGCCTGCGCCCCGCAAGACGAGCAAAGATTACGTTAAAAACATAGCATCCAGTCCGTTACGATATCAAGTTTCCAGGCTTGATATTTATTTCTGGATTATTAATCAGCGCTTCCCTGAACACAGCGATGGTTGATTTACTAGCTGTACTTTGTGTTAGAGTGGCTAACACGAGTAACAATTTAGTCCAAAGCCTTTTCTGCTAAAATAAAATCTTTAGTGTGTGTCAGATACAGTACACATTGCATATTGAGCTGTTTAGCTAACGTAAGACTGTGTAGCAGACAGGCTTCAAGGTGTAGAAGTTGTATCAGAACTGCTATTTTGCTGTACTTAGCTAACGAAAAGCTAGTGTTTGTGAGACTGCCACCCACGTGACCACGTAGAAAGAGCATCAGCCAATGAAAAGCGGCCCCTCTGGTAAGGTCCATTTGTGTATGCTTTTAACTCTGAAACTAGACAAAAAGGCAAATCTGTTCCTGAAATGGTGAGCAAATAACCTCTCTCTGCACCGAGAACCTTTTACTGAAGGGATTTGATCACATTTACAAGAGGTATAATGAAACTGTTTGTGTTTAGGAATCAGTGTTATTATTTTTTTTTTTTAGCAAACATGATTATTTTTGCTTCCCACAGTAACCGAATACTGTGTGAGGTCTTCATTGTGTTCATGAGAGATAACAAAAAGCATTTTGTGGCTCCAGCCTGAAGGTAAAAATCTAAACAGTTTGTGTCCAGGGTGTGTGGGGTCTGCAGAAAAGTTATCTGTCTTTTTTCACACTGTGATGGATATGTACAGGACAGACTGAATAATGACAAAATACAAAATGACCAGCATATCCTGTGAAAGGTTGTTCTGCCTTTTTTTTTTTTCTGCTAGTGGCTTGCTGCGTGCAGAGGAAAACAACAAAGCAGATGTTTCCTGAGCTGCATTTCCAAGAACATTGACTAAATTCAATGTGTAAAAAAAACCAAAACACATTTGCTCATGCCCTATTCTCCACAACTATGACTAGTCCTTTGATTTGAAAATAAACAACCTTAAAGACATAGTGTCTACCAGGTTTGTTAGTGAATTTTACAAAATTATATTCTGGAACGTGGCCTTTTCAAAGTAAAATAAACATACAATTACTCAGAAAAGAAATAGGTTCAAGGAATCCAATCATAAGTGGTCTCTTGGGACTGGTAAAAAACAATCTTTAGTCAGGTGACAAAAGACATGCTTATAGATTACTACATGTGATTACTCAACAGATGTACTAATGTTCATTTGGTTTAAACTGTGAAAGGCTCGGAGCAAGAGAAATAGTAAAAATACCATTAATCATTTTACATTTTTCTCTATAAAGATGTTTTTAAAAGAGCTATTGTCTATTTTATTGTCATGAGAAAAAAAAAAAACAGATGTCAGTAATAGCCAAAGTCCTCCAAACACATAAATACATAATTTAAGGCTGACTGTTAAGTGAAATTACACAAGGTACAAATATTTAAAACATGGATATACAAAAGATGTGGATGGAGAAAATGAAGACTGCAAACTGGTATGCAATCTAGTGTAAGTGTGAGGGTGAACGATTTGTGAATGATTTTGCCGTTGGCCAACCCAAATTGTAGTCAACAAAGAGCATCCTGATGTAAGAGTCTTTGTTTTGGTTTTCCATTTATTGCAGTTATATTCAGTTCTTACTGAAAAATAAGTAGTTTCTCCTTGTGGTAGTGGGAAAAAGAATCCTTAAAAGTTTACTCAGTGTGTACTACCACTTATTGTTTTATTATATAATGTACTACTTTAGGATCAGAAAAATATCATAGAAATGTGCTTTATGCATGTTCAGGGTTTATATGTTTGAGAATGAGCTACCTTCAGCTTCTTCCATGAACTCCACACATGTACAACATTCACATTAATTTTGAAGCATCCGATTTGTACGGGAACATCTTAACAATTTCTGGCACGGAAAATAAAACAGTCGAGCCTGACCTTCCTCTTCCATCACTTTCCGTTTTCCTCTGCTCCAATCATCCACCCCATAACGGATTAGCTCAGAGGAAGACCCATTTCCTCCTTGAGGCTGCTAAAATATTAATCAAAACACAGAGGAGTGTGCAGCAGCTCCCAAGATGCATGTCTTCTAATGGTAATACACGGGGAAGGCAGAGAGGGAGGAGTGCTGCCTGTAATAGCATCAGAGAGGGGGAGGAGAAAAGGAGGGCCAGAGGTGACAGGGCGCTTTCACAAGGGACAAAGGGAACGAGAGAAAGGGACAAACAGGCAGGAAGAGTGGTAGAGGGACGACACGGGATGTGTGGAGAATCTGTGGACAAAATGAGCTGATACGGGGAACTTCTGAGAGATAGTGGAGATCAAAGGAGCATCACTGCCTCTCACAGCTAATTTTATGAGCTTACAAGAGTTTAGATAGCCTTGTGTGAAACTCCAGGCTATGAATAATAGATTATAAAAACATACAAAAAGTCAATTTAGATGAAAGTTTTTTTTCTTGCTTACAGGGTCAAATATTTGTTTAGGTTCTTGTGCTTGTGACTGTGTTAGTTGTAAAGAGATAGAAATGAAAAAAAGCCCAATATTTTCAGCCCGTCTTTTATTTTTTTTTAATTAATTAATTTTTTTTTTACCTAAAACTCAGTTTTATGCAGGTGGTCTGTTTGAGAGAAAAAAGCCATCTCTCTTGTGGGCCAAATCCAAACCTGCCTTTGGAACTAAGCCACTGCCACTGGGGAAATCAGGGGAAAATCCACACTAATCATATGACTAAGCTTTCTTGTGGTAAGAGTAGACGAATGGTGTTATTTTGGCTCATTTTTCACACTCGTCTTCTAATCTTTCTGTTATTAGATAATTCGAGCACACTGACAGTTGTCATGTTTTCTGAGAACGTTTGGCAAGCACATTAGCGTGATGAAGGCTGTGAAATTAGGCACACGCGTGTGGCAGACAGCCTCCTAACTGACAGTTTAAGGTTGTCAACTGTATAAAATACTGGGTCTGTAAAGAACAACATGCTGATTTATGGGGAATGCAAACTGTATATCCTCTTAGGTCATCTTCAGCTAACATGCAAATGGCTGTGACTGTTCCCCTACCTGGTAATTAGGTAGACATGAAGCCCCCACGGGTTACACACAAGCAGCATGCTGCCATACTCTTCCTCCTTCGCACATCAAAAATCCCAGGAGGGTGGGCCATTTTGGGAAAGGTGACACAACTCAAGTGACCGCTGTCTACTTGACCATTTCGATAATGAGATGGAACTGAAGCTTTGTTGTATGCAAATGAAGCTCTGCGTGACAACAATGTTGAAGAGAATTGAGCTAAGGTTGGTGCGCATTAACTTCTCTCAGTATAATAAACACAAAGTAGAAAATGGTAAAGAGGACGTGTGCATGTGACTCTGGTAAAAAAAAAAGAAAAAAAAAAAAAGAAATCCAATCTTCAACATTCAACACGTGTTGTATGCTTCTCATAGAAATGCATTGGAATCTCTGGTGAAAAGCTTTTGTCTCGTGTTGCTTTGCCTAATATAAACCAATAAAGCAGACTAACCTTGTGGGCCCAATCAATGCTTATTTAGAATACCATTGATTAACAGTTCTGATTATTGATTATGTCATTCGTCTCCACATATCCCAATGGTTCTGATAAGGGCATGTCCTGCAACAGATAGCCAACTATCAGCTAAGCTATGGGAATCATGTGACATGATGCTGTTCTTTTGAAACACTTGAACTAGGCTTTAGAACTCAATTTATAATGAAAGCTATGCGATAAAAGTTTCGGGGATTTTTGCCCTGACTGACTGATGTTCTCCCAACCCAAGAGGTCTAACATAACACAGATGCATAGTTGGACTAGTTTTCAGCATTTTGCGCTGAAAAATATTTTCAGTACTCATCCAAAAAGAAATGCAAAACTAGATTTTCCATGTACTTTTTATCCTCTTTAAACTGGCAGTTAATTCATTAACTTCTACAGGCAACACGACCCCTCCTGCTAATTTAATCCTGTAAATTAGCAGGATCATATTCAACTGCATGTCATTGAATGTGAATCTGTCTGCATGATTGGAATCATTTGGTTGTTTATTTCTGTATAAAATTGCATCTGTTTAACTTGTAAGGTGCCTTGAGATGGTGTATGTCGTTAATTCAAATAAAGCGAAACAAAGTAAAAAGGTAAACAGCAACATCAGGCTTAAACACAAACTGAGGTGTTTATAAGTTTTACTCATTTTAAGGCAGCACAGACAAAAGAAAGTGAATGGGCATGTGAATATATATTCATATGTATACATACACACATGTACATACATACATACATATTATATATATATATATTTTGGATGGTTAATGTACAGTCTTGCATGTGCAATGGGTTAATACGATACTCGCCACTAAATAGATACAAATCTGCAGCACATGAATACTGAATGGAAATATGTTTCTAAAATGTCCTACCCGAGACTCTCCCACTTCTTCCAGTTTGGCAGACATAGCTCAAAAGTTTTTGCAAAACTGAGTTTTGACCTCTAATAAGTAGGCTGGCTCTGATGAGTGAAGGGACCTGAACTGTAGAAAATATGATATAATGGCAATTATGTTTTAAATAGTGCACGAACAATTATTTTTCTGTGCTAGTGTAAGCTCTAAGACAATACTATACGAGGTGAAAATCCAGATGACTGAATATGTGCATTCAGAAATGGCTAATGGACATTCACTTTTTCAGCACCTCACTGTGGTGTAAATTGACGCAAGTCAGACTGGATAAAGCTGCCATTTTTGTCATCAGTCCACCTACCCCTTCTCCCATTTTCTCCATGCTTGGATATTCTCCTTGACTACATGTCTTCATTCCACCCTGAACAAATGGGTGTGGGAGGTGAAGAAGTAAAACGAGGAGAGAGAGGAGTCGAGATAACCAGCTTATTCAGAGTTCGTGCTTCAAAACCAACTTAAAACTGACATTAATTGAATATGTTGTGACACATCAGAATCAACAAAACATTTGTTTTCAGTCAACAAACCTTTGTTGTCTGTCATCTTGCATTTAAATTTTGTAATATAAACATCAATGATGTTACTACAGCTTCAATTTACAATCAGCAATAATGTGTCATGCCTCCTTTAGGCATGATGGGGGGAGAGTGAAGAGGGAAGACACACCAATGAATCCTTGCTTATTGCTTTTCCAGCATGCTTCACCTCTCATCACTTTGCCTTTCTGTGGGTGGACTATAGAAGGTAAAACATTCCTACATTTTGCTGAGATGGATTTCCTGATCATATAAGTATATGGTTAGAAAATAAAGAAGTTGAGTAAGCACATATGAGATACACCTTAGAGTTTTAAGTGAAGGACTGCTATTAAATGAAAAATTGGTATCTGAAAAAAAGTAAAGTAACTTGTAGGTGAAATATGCACAAATAAAACTATATATATATATATATATATATATATATATATATATATATATATATATATATATATACACATAACAGCAGGGTGCAAGATACTGGCAGGGAAAGAATAGATGGAACGACACAACCAAGAGGCTGGCAAAGTGAACAGAAACATCTGTGCAGAATATGGACTGGAACCCCCAAGATCAAAGTGGGAAACACCCCCGAAGGTAGTGGAGAATGACCGAGCTAAGATCCTGTGGGACTTCCAGATCCAGACAGACAAAATGGTGAGGGCGAACCAACCAGACATAGTCGTGGTGGATAAACAACAGAGGAAAGCCGTTGTGGTGGATGTGGCAATACCAAGTGACTGCAACATCAGGAAAAAGGAGCATGAAAAACTAGAGAAATACCAGGGCCTAAGGGAGGAACTGGAGAGGGCCTGGAAGGTGAAGACCACAGTGGTGCCTGTGGTCATCGGGCAGTCACCCCAAACTGGAACAGTGGCTACAACAGATCCCAGGAACAACATCAGACATCTCAGTCCAGAAATGTGCAGTCCTAGGCACAGCCAAGATACTGCGCAGAACCCTCAAGCTCCCAGGCCTCTGGTAGAGGACCCGAGCTAAGAGGAAGAAGAATCACCACCCGCGGTGGGTGAGAAGGGAAATATAGGGGTTTTTCCACCCAGTTGAATTGCACTAATAAAGGAACTTCATTCCTCATAGCTGACGCGTTAAAAGACAACACTGATTTCCACATTGATGTTTTTCTATTATGTCTGCTCTTTGCAATCCAAACAGACTTCACCTCAACCCAATTCCCACATTTCACCATCCCCCCACAATACACACACACACACACGTGTGCACACCTATGTGTGTAGGACTCAAGCATGAAATTACACACTGTCTTCACAAAAGACAGTACGAGTTGTCTGGAATTCATTCTCTTATTCAGGTATAAACAATCTTTAAGGTAAACCACAATAAAAATAATAAAACAGTTACTGATCAGCTTCTTGGAGGTCCCTTCTTTGCAGCCCAATTTCCTACATTTTACTGCAAGTGGAAAACAATTAAAACAATGCCAATTTCCCATTGGGTGAATTTCCAATGTAATGTACTCAGAGGTCAGGCTGTGCATTGCTCAGACAAGATGATCTATTGGAGATAAAAAGCTGTAGAAAAGCACCAGATGTAGAAAGCAGCTTTAGCCTAAAAATTTAAATATTTAAAATTTTAATATTGTTTTGACCAATGTCATAATGACAGACCAAAAGGGACAAATGTTGGGCCTAAAGTCAAGCACCACAGATAATCACAAAAATAATTTTTCCCACATATTGGATGGTTGATTAGTTTGTTTTGAAAAATAACCTTGTTATCTTGCAGGTAAAGACTCTACCTTGAAATTCTTCATGTATTTATACATTTCGTCGTCTTCTTCTTCTTCAAAAAAAAAAAAAATAGATGAAACTTGGCACATTTGTGGACATAGTCTGCATCACTACCCTTGGTCTCCAAAGCCTCTAAAATAACAATTTGGGTCTCAATTACCTCCTTATATTTCCCCCTTCTCTCTCTGATTAAAATTGGTTTCTGTGCTGCTAAAATTATGTAGTGATTTGGTCAAAGGAGAGTTCATTGATTTCTTAGCTTAGTTTGTTTTTCAACAGTCTATAAAAATTGTCATGAATTTTGTCATTTTACAAATAAAATGATGTATAAACGTTTAACAAGTCTGAATATTGTTGTATAACAAGGGCTCAGATAACTTTATTTTCTTTTGAGTATCTTCCTGTTTTAGGCCTAGTGTGTTTAGTTGAACACATGTACTGTATCATCAACCTCTAATTGTGCACACATCATTCACAAGAAGAAGTCCAGAATCAGAATGACTTTTAGAACCAATTGTATATGCCAATTTTGTGCACATGTGGAATTTGCCTTTGGTTCCATTGGTTCTCAATAATTATATTTAAATATAAATACATAAAAGCTTGAATAAAAAAAAAAAAAAGTTTGGAAATATGCATTTATGCAGTGTTTTCACACGAGAGGAAGACCATACTGAATTTGTGCAAATTTTCTTGGTATCGGTATGGGCACTCTGTTTATCAGAGGTTCATCAGAGTGACAGCCTGGGGAAAGAAACTGTCTCTGTGGCGACTGGTTTTCGCAAATGGCGCTGCGTCTGTCTGACTCCTGTTTGTATGCAGACTTGTCATTGTCCTGGATCAGACTACTAAATGTGGTGTCATCTGCAAACTTCGGGAGTTTCACAGATGGAACCACTGAGGTGCAGTCATTTGTGTACGGTGAGAGAAGGAGTAGGATAAAAACACACCCTTCGGGGGTGGCAGTGATGGTTCATGTGTGGGAGAAGACGCTCCCCAGTCTTTCCTCCTGCTGCCACTCAGTTAGGAACCTTGTGATCCACTGACAGGAGGAAACAGGCACTGGAAGCTGGGCGAGCTTCGGGTGGAGGATGTCTGGGCTGACTGTGTTGAAGGCCAAGCTGAAGTCCACAAATAGGATCAGGATGTGCGAAATGAAGTGCAATTCTAAGTTGAAGGCTTCGTCTGCCAACATGTTTGCCCTGTAAGCAAACTGCAACGGGTTCTGCAAGGGGATTTTGATGTCAATAATATACTTCAACACCAGGATTTTATGTCAAGAGACGTCAGGGCGACAATCCTGTAGACATTTAACCCATGGTGGTGTGTTTCTCAGCCTGCTGATGCGAAAGATGCGGGCAGTCAGCCAGATTCTCAGGCATGAGGGAGAAGCACCGTCAGTTCCCTGAGCTTTCCTGGTCTACAGACACTGAAAAAGCCAATTTACATCTCCCTCAGAGATCTGAAGTCCAGGAAGAAGATCTGAGGAGAGGAGGGTTCTGGTGCAAGGAGAGCTTTTATGTCAGGCTGAGATGTGGACGAGTTGAACGGTGTGAATGACTAGCTTTCAAACCTGCAGTAGAACCTGGCTGCTGCAGTTAGTAACTGATGTCAAATCATTTGCTGAAAAGTGTTTTTTTGTTTGTTTGTTTTGTTAAGCTTCTCATTATGGCTTCACTTAGCTGTCCTGATCTCTGACCCGAAATGTCCTGAAAAACACTGATGTATGAAGTCACAGTTTCAGCAAGTTTGTTCAGGTCAGAGGCTGAAGCTTCAAAACTGCTCCAAGCAGGGCAGTGAAAGGAGGCGTGTAACATCTGCTTTAACCCATCAGTCCACAACCCCACAGTCCCAACTACAAACTAAGATGTTTTACATTTCTGCCCATATGTTAAAATGAAAGGAAGCAGACAGTAATCAGAAAAGACTTAAAATTGCCCGGGTGACAGCATGATATGAATATTTAAAAGCTATGTAGCAGTGGATCCGTGAGTTTTTATCACTGGTAGAACACTTTTAATGCTGTCTGAACCTTGGAGGTTCATTGGAGAGGTCTGCACAGTTAAAATCCCCAAGAACAATGATTAGAAAGTCTGGAATTTTTTACTCAAAACTGTTATCAGCTGAGCAGGGGGGTTTTTTGGGTGGGGGTGGGGGTGTTTATGTGCAAGCTTGTAGCTTGGATGGTTTACAAACTAAAAATCTGCTTAAGGAATATTTTCATACCAAGAAAATGATCCCTGGTCTGTACAGGATGAGGATCTGCAATCTGGCAATAAAATCCCTTGTAGTAGAGTTGCTATAAAAATGGGAGAATGACTCCATCAAAACTGTCAATAGACAATCCAAGAGGTACAATTGCCAGTTTGCACAGTGTGGTGTCCAATTAAATTTTTATAGTCAGTATAAAAATATATAAAGAAATGTGGACACACCATTTAAGCACCTTGTGATGCTTAAATGTGAAGTTGGACTTGGATAACATATTATTTTCATAATATTTCAGAAATGTGCTATAAGATTAATATTCATATGCATTGCACAATTAGACCTACTGCCTATTAAGCAACTAAACTCTGTCCAAGGATTACAACAAAGCAGAGACTAAAAAAAAGAGATCAATGAAACAAAAAGACTCACATCCCAGCACCTCTCAGGTTTTACAAGCCGAGACACTAAAATGTTTTATACAAAAGCTAAATGCAGAGAAAAACTACTGAAGCCAGAATGTTTTAATTCTGGATTAAAAGTATGATTAAAAGGCTTAAAATGCCTGAGCCCCTATGAGGCGAGGCCATGTGAAATGTTACCCTAAGAATATCATGCAACAGGCACTGTCGTATAAATAATTACATCCTAATTTTGATATTTTCTGATTTAAAATTTAAATGAACAAAACATGGCTACTAGTATGTTTTGCTATGAGTCCTTGTTTCTAACATTTTCTCCATAAAAGTTAGATAAAAAGCCTCATTCAAGTTGTTCATGTCTTATCAGAAATCCTTATGCCATGCCCTCTTAAGGCTGATTTTCATTTACATAGTTTTTATTTTTTTGCTTGTAAAATGTAAAGTATTTTTGTCCAACTCCAAATCAATTTAAGGGACAAGTAAATGTTGATGCAACTTCAGCTTTGAAGAACTGAACTACACACAACAACAAGACTGAAATAAAAACTATTAATCCCACAATGCCCTGCATACACCCACTTTTAATTTCTTTTTTAAGTTTCTAGGGGGAACGACGTCAAAACTCCAAAGTAAATATTTAGTCCACTATTTGGGTGACTGCATTAAGCCTTAATACTGACTTATTTACAATTCTGCAGAAGAAATCATTAAATTACAGATTCCCCAAAAAGAAAGACTATCTAATACTGTTGCTGAACCAATGATACAGCCACACTGCCCACAAGTGCCAGCAAAGTTGATACTTGACCCAGGGTGAAAGACGAGGAAACACGAGGGATGCCATTGTAGGAGTCCACATTTAAATACAAGATGTTTAAACAGAAAAAAATATTTTCTTTTAATAAATAATACATGTAACATACACAAACATTTATTGTAAAATAGTTGGTTAAAGAAAAATACAATAGCAGGATAACTCATTGATTGCCATCTGTCTTCTACCAGCACATTAAATCCACTAACGTCATCTTCTTCAGTGGCGTATTTGAACTGCCTCGCGCTCACTTCCTCAGTCACTCTTTTGTTGTCATTTTTGTCATTCTTGAGCTTGTTGCATCTTCCTCGTCAAATAGTCCAGCCTTTCTACAGCTGCTGCTAAAAATCCATGTATTAACTGCATCACAGTGTTTAAAGACTATGAAAAAAGTAGCAGTTTATAATCTGGAAATCGGGGTATATGAGACAAATGTGTTTAAAACGCAGAAGTCACCATCTGTAGATCTGTTTCTGTATTGTGAAACTGGTTTTGATTAAAAAAGCACTGATTTTGATCCTTGTCATATCCAAACATGTCTGCTCTTTACTTCTGTTAAATATTTTTGGCACTGTCTAAGACTTTTTGACTCATTGTGTGGTTTTGGCTTAAAAAAAAAAAAAAAATAGTTCTTGAGATCTGCTTATCTTAATCTACCCAGAAGCTGCTGCTGACCTGTGCTGTTGAAGAAATCCAGACACTGCTGTGTTTTTGGGAACTGTGGACAGAGCCCCTGTTCTCTTATTGTTCGGTCAGCAGTGCTAGGTTAGCCCCTGTCAGCCAGCCAGTGTTGAGCTCTGCACTTTGCATATGGGGGCTCTTCCGTAATGAGCCTCTATGTATGGGTATCATGTGAGATATCTGAGCTAGCGCTTACTGTTCCACGGCCAAGGTCAAAGCCGGCCCACCCCACCACTGACTCCCCAACCCTATCCATCACCTGAGAACACAAACCGCAGCTAAGCTCACATTCCAACTCCTCTGGTCATCCTCACACCAATTTGGGAGGACTGAATCGTTTCATTCTTGGTCATTTATATTTATTAGCTCAATATACATCCAAGATATTAGCAAAATCACATCCCAGATACTAGCAAAAGAACGATCAGATGCTACGCCAAAATACTGCCGGCATTTTAAAATTTGACATTCTCAAAAGTATAACTGAAATGTAATTGGTGTTGAATAAATGCTTTTGAACTTTATTTCAGCTAATATTTTGAAATGCAACGAAACAGTCTTCTGATCTTGTTTTTATTGTAGCGCATCTCTGACATTTACTTTTTTTCCTCAAAGAGAGCTGGCTTTCAACATGTCAGAACTGAATATCTTATTTGTTTCTACATGAAAACGACAGAGACTTAAGTGCACAGGAGCCCTGAACAATCTGACCGTACACCATCATACTAAAGCTAAAGTCCCCACAGCAATCAATAAACTGCCCTGTACAAGATCATATATCAATATCTTGCTGAACTAAGGGGTAGAATAAAAAAAAACCATGTACCTAAAGAATTAACGACCTCTGTGCTGCTGTATGCATGTACATGGAAAAGGAAGCTCACGTGTCCAGCAGCCTGTAGGTGTACGGGCCATCCTCTTGTTTCCCACAAGATGGTGAGTGTATTTGTCATGAACGGAGAACAGAAGATTTTATTGCACATTTAAAGTTGTGAAATGAGTTTTGTTCATATTTTTTTCTGTGACATTTGTGGAGATCTGTGCTATCTACAAGAACTGTTATTTTTTTCATGAAGTAACAAAATGTCCCTTGCTTGCAAATTGAAACAATTTTCTGAGGTGATTTAAATGTTTGACAGACAAGATCACAGTACATAATAGTTCCTCGTCTTATCCAATTTCTTGGTAGGTTGTTTAACGCAGAAAAGATAATTTGTTGCCTCAGTTTTCCCCTCTTACCGATCATGGTTTCTTTTTCTGAATATGAATGTATACGTGCAAATTACTCTTTTCACATGCAGTTTGGCCACTGATGGTCTGTAATGTACCATCTTCGAGATACAGTTTTGTCATAACATAATTTGAACTATTGTAGGTTATATATAAGAGGGTTAACCAGCAGATGGTTAAAATCTGCTGGCTAATATATTAGCCAGCAGATTGTAAATTGTAGTTCCTCTGTCAAATTTCAGATCCATACATTTCAGCATTTCTAACCTCTTGTTTTTCTTTAACACTTTTGATAACAGAAAATATCAATTCTCAAAATACAATTATAAAATAAAAATTTATCATATTTAGTAAGGATATAAGACACTAAAAGGGCAAATTTTTATAAAATCAATTTTTTTAGGACAAATTTGAATTTAGTAGTAAATTAAAAAGTTAAAGAGGATTATCTTCCCACTTCAAACTGTAAATGCAGCAGGAGGAGCTGAAGCAGTGATGTCAGCTTGCACTACAGATCTTCTTAGCCCGAAGTTTGTCAAAATATAGTTACTGGATTAGATCTTGCTCCGACGTTAGAGAATTATTTATTTTACACCAGCTTATAGTTTCGTCATCACTATAAGGTGATAATGCGTGAAAAATCTTTGAAATTGGAGCATGCATTAAAAAAAGGTGAAAAAGAAAGGAGAGATGGATTTGCTGCCATTTGTGATATATGACCAATCTGGTTGCCTATGTTCAGATTTGCTGTTAATGGCTATTGGTCGAGATTTAAATTCTTTTTGTGTTTTTTTTTTTTTTTCCACTTCATCAATAAATTGGCAACCGCTTGATTGAATGCTCATCCATTGTGCTAAAATGAGCCTGAACAGGTTTTGTCTCTTTAGAGCGATGGGGTTGTTTTCATTACAGATGCTTTTGAAAAGAGGATTTAAGTCATCCATTTTTGAAAATTGGAAGTGCTCTGTCATTAAACATTCCTAAGGCCAAACATTAAATTTGACAATTGTTGTCTTTTAAATTCTTTCAGTTTTAACAAACATTTCATGTTTTATTTAAGTTTTATGCACCTTTATTGTCTTAAGTGAGTTTTGATAAAAGCACTGTTCCCTCAAAAGGAACAAATAAAAATTGTATTCTCACAGAATATAGAAAAGGGAAAATTAAAATGAAATGTGAAAAATTCACATTAAAACCCAGGTAAAAGAATGTATATATGTATTTATATGCTTTTTTTAGCACAACTCTTTACACATGCTTGTGTGATTACAAACCATCTGAATCTGCACAAAAATGTGAAAACAGCCTCGCTGAACTATTGTCGGTATTGGAAAATGACTTTATGCAAGCTTGAAATGATTAATTTTTTTTTTCCATTTTCATTCCCAGATTAGTCTTTAACAACACCTCACATGTCATTTGTCTCTCTACAATGCTTTCAATATTCAAGGTCTTTTTAGACCCCAAAATGAAATTACATCAGTTGAAATAAGATCGGATCTCAAACATCTGAACATTTTGCCAAGTTGTTAACTCTATACAGGAGAACAGCCAGAGTGCTGTGAAATTCTGAGCATACCCGACCATTAGTTGTAGCAATTCCATACCATTTAAAAAAATAAATAAATAAATTCAAAATGAATCAATACATCTGTACGAGTTTGCTAAGATGTATTGAGCATAAAATTGTTTTGGAATTCAAAGTTTTCAGAAACTTCGTGAAGTAGAAAGAAAAAGTTTTGTTTTTATTTCCTACACATGCGAAGTAGCTGGGGCTTGATGAAATGGATCATTTTAATCTCCATCGCACATAAATTCATTATATTAGGCAACTCAGTATTTTTTTCAGAGAAACCAAGGCCTGAGTGTTTACTCATTGCATTTGCTGACTGACTGTGGAGAAAACAACACCGACATACTGAAGCTCAAGTTAGTATTCAAACAAAACTGTCAGATTCAATCAGCTTTACAGTAGAAAAGAACAACTGCACTCCTGGAAGCCTACATAAACAAAGCGCTGGCATCCTTTTAGCTGTAGTTGAACAACAATGCCCTCTATTGGTGTCCCGCTGCAACTGTCATCCCAACTGAGGCCATCACACTAAAAGCACACCGATGTCTTTTCCAGCACACTCAGCAGAAGCATCACATTGAAGTGCAATCACCTCAAACCTCAAAGTCTGTCCTTATTAGCCTTCTAACTACCACAAAGTGCTCTGTTGTTAATTTACTAATGTCATACAGCTATAGCAGTCCTTGCTGCCAAGATCAGGGGGGTCTTAAGAAAACATATTAATTGGAACAATAATGAATAAAACCGCAGTAGGTAAGTGCAAGCGCCTCCAGGAGGAAGAGGCTGCAGTCAGGCTCTCAGACAACATCCTGGCTCCGCATGTGTGTGCACGCGTGCGTGTGTGTGTGTGTGTACGGGATTGCGAAGGAGGACGGTTTACAGGATCACTGAAGGAGTTCTTGACAGGAATGAACATTGAGCCTTTCGTTTCCCTGTTGTGTTCTCTACTGAACCGGAACAATGGTGTAGACAAACAGGGGCGCCCCGGAGAGCCTGGCAGGCTAAGTGAGTGAGCACAGAGGCGTAATATGACAGCTCAACTTGCAAGTTCAGGGCGAGGAAAATATCCTACAAGTCTGTGAACAGCATCTTAGCAAATCAAACCACAGCACTTAAATGAAATGAATAGCATCTTGTACAGCTCAATTGCTTATGAAATCAAGGCTTTTTTTTAAAGGACCAGAATGTGGACACAAGACAGTGTCATTTTTTCCAAAGTAGTTGATTTAAACTTCATTTCATAATAAACTGTACTCCAAAAGATAAGTTCTCCACACCTGGAACAGTTAATGCTGCAACTAATTCACACCCATGTGACACTAAGACTTAAAATAATTTTCATGTAATCAATAAATTTGTTTTGAATGACGAATGCAGACATTTGTGAAAAGTAAATAAAACAAAGTAAATGGCACATAACATTTTCATTGGAATGTTTTTTTGTTTGCTTATATACATTTTAACCAAACAGATGTCATTAATACCCTTCTAACAATCCATATTGACAAGTTGGCAATTAGACTTTTATGATTTTTATCAGATTGTTGCTTGTTTCTAATTATATTTGGTGAGCAGATCCAAGTCTGTAACGTTGAAGGCCTCCTTGCCATCGCCCAAGTCTTTCGCTCCCTTCACAGGCACTTACCAAAGCGTTAATATTTCTGTCAGTCGGAATAAATATGTTATTAAATTTAAAAGATTATTTTAAATCCATGTCTGCTAGGGTGGTGGCTAATTTTGGGCTTCACTGTCCATGTTGTGATCACATTACAGATACAGTCAAACTTTTTCATTAAAATGTTTTGAATCATTTACTTTCCAATCGTTGGGATAATTGGTTCAAACAACACATTAAATATCAAAATTGTTTTGTAATTTGCAGCTATGAAAGTAATCCAGATTTTGTTTTGGACATAATTTAATTTCCTGTTTTCTTGATATCTGTTACTTCTGCACTGTATCTTTCGCAAAAAAACATCTGATTACTTTAAACTGATTTATAATCATGTTATCTACTGAGAGGAACCTTACTAAACAGGATTTTCAAATATAAATTTCAGATCGAAGAATGATGGTGCAAATATCCGCTGTAACATTTTGTTTCATGTTTCTTTTTATTCTTCAGTGTGTCTCCTGGTCGAGTGGATTAAACCGTCATCTTTCCATGGGCTGCCACCATCCTGCCAACCTCTCAGAAGGCCATAAAACATTTGCAGACAGGCTATAAGGTGGGGGTAGCATTGCAGAACAACAACATAGAGATACATGCTAATAGCTGTTTTGCAGTGATTAATGAGGGTATCACTGCCGTTTCTTTTTTAAATATTTGAACAAAAGTAAAAAGAAAAAAAAATGAAATCCCACAAAATGTTAAGAGCAATCTACTTGTCTATACATGTTCAAATTGCTCAAGGAAAATTAAAGAAAGCAACCTTCAATGTGTATTGAACGCCTTGAGAAGGAAGTCATGCAGTGCAACCAAAACGCCTTATGATACATACCAGAGCAAAACTAATAGCCTCAGTCCTCTCCCCATTTTTATTGCAGCTAAAACTCTCTCTGAATCAAAGCCCCCCAGATCGACTGTCTTTCGGCTGGGAACCGTGGGGTGGACAAAGCAGGGGGCTCAAAACACCAAAAAAGAAAAAAATATATATATATGTTATTCTAGAACAGTAGATAAATCTCCTGGTTGTGGCATATGCATACTTAAAAGACTTTGTACCTGCTTTAACAGTGAACAAAACAATTCACCAACAGGGAAAGACAGAAAACACAAATACACACACGCACACACCCCACACCCCCGCCCACGGTCTAAATGGGGCTGACAGCCCTGTTTTTCATTCTGAGTCTTACCTCCCCAAACGTGATTAATCAACAGTCTGAATATGCATATGGAGAGGAGGAAAACAAAGCTTCAAACAACACAAGTTATGGCTGATGTGGAAACTGACATCACAAGTAAATGGAACAAAGAAAAAAAGAATCTGCTGTTTTCTGTGATTAGAAGAAAAATCTTTAAGAGTGAGGAAAACGTAGACGCAGGTTGTTCGGTGTCATTTTACAACTCTGTGGAATAAAAGCTGAAATTAAAGTAGCTACTTGATTTAATTTTATTGGCCGTAAATCAAAATTGCTCACATTATTTCCTTTTCAGTTCTGCACAGAGTTGCCAAACTATCCAAAGAGGGAAGATGTCACACCCTGAACATGATCCCGGACATCACTAGCACAAGACTCTGGTCACACTGGGGGAAAAATAAAAATAAAAATCTACTTTTGTTGACAGATGCAGGGGGTGGGGGGGAAGCTACTGTACATGTGTCATGAAGGTTTTACCTGTCTCTGTGTTGCAAAATAAAATAAGGTGGTATTGTTGATCCTTCACAAATCGTAATGTTCTTGGGCTACTGAGTGTCTTTGACGTGTTTCTGAGTTTTCAAGGGCTAAATAAAGAGGTGTGCAATCAGTCACTGTCACTGCACAATGGCCCATCATTCAGACTTGATTTAGTAAGGTTGCATTGTGTCTGATTTCATGCTTGTTTCACATACCTACTAAATTGCCAATTTATTTGACTCCCCATTTTATGTGCATGAGCTGCTTGAAATTTTGTGATTGTTTTGAATAACCATTTTAATCTGTTTTCTGTGATTTAGAAAATCTCTGAACGTCTCTCCCCATCCATTCAGCTCGTTGTATGACGCAGTTGTGCATATTAAAGAGAAGCAGCAAGCTGTGAAAACAGCTTAATTAGTAGTAATCAGTTCTAATGGAACATGTTTCCACTATTTGCCTCCATTAGGGATGGCTTATTTCTCTTCTTCCATCAGCCAACCGCTGGCATTCTAAACCAGGTGAGGCAGGTGAGTTAATAAATGTGTCGTAGGGGCAGAACGCAAACTCTAAAAGTGATCTTGATAATAAAATAAAATACCTGTATGTGGTAAAAGAAAGAAAATAAAATAAAAATTACAGCAACATTAAATAGCAATAATGCATCCCTAGTATTTCTCAATTCCATAACTGCAGTTTGAGGTCAATGAGACAAGGACCAACCGAAAAGAAACATCCACTTTAAACAGATCCATGCATTAAAATTACAGTAGGTGACAAAGAGCTTTCAAAACTGGATCAACAAGATCAGGACTGACAGAGTCGAGGAGACTGACTGACAGAGAAAAGGCGACAGATAAAAGAAGTCACAATTCAAGCTGACACCATTTCTGGTTTTTCCAACTTAATAAAAAAAATCACTTAATATAACAGTGCTTTGAAGTCAGAAATCTGACTTTTTAAAGATTATGTATTCAGCTTGACAGATAACTGATTAACCATTAGATTTGCGTGTTCCCATATTGCATTCTTTATTTTTATTAATTAGATTTTTTTTTCCCCATATTACAGCATATATATATGAACTCAAACACTTGCTTGAGTTCATTTGCTTGAGGATGCAAAGTAAACATGTATGTATTCCTTGTTAATAGTACCACTGTTAGCTTGTCGGCGACCAGTGGACATGCAAACTCTGATTCCCATCTCACTGCAGCTTGTTTAAGCATCCATCCATAAGCGCTCAATCAAAGCACAGCAACCTGATGTGAACATCCACACACATACACACACTACTTCAGCCATAAAAGGCACAGATGCCCAAAGGAAAGGACAACATTCAACTCAATACAGTTAAACATTTCTGCTGAGTTGACATTACTATGCATGGGGGATAAACACTTGGCTCAGAGAACAGACGACCAGGCCGACTGGTGCTTTTTCTGTGATTCAGTGTTCGTTTGTTTGTTACTGTAGAAATAAAAGGACTGATTTGAATTTACTGTTTAAATGAGCACATTAGCACAGCTAAAACAAGAGCAAAAGTTTAAGATAAATGTATTTATAACCTGTTTTTATATATACATATATGTAGAATTAAAGAAAATGATCCAAAGCATCCTTAAGACTGCAAGTGGTTTTGTTCTTTAAGTTCCATGACCATACATTGGCTTTTTTCAGTTTTTAAGTGTCTGTTTCCAGCATTTGGGCCCTCTACCACTCAGCCTAACAGCACTGTTTAAAATCCAGGAGGGATCACTTTGAAGAATGCCTTATGTGAAACAGGAGAATAAAAATTACCAAGGCTCAAATAATTTAGTCAATTAATTTCATGATAATTCTATTTCCCCCCACCCCCTCCTATCTCTTTCATTCTCCTTCTGTCTTTACTGGTTTTCAAAGAACTGCCTTGCGGGCAGTAAGTATATGCACCATGAACACATTTAATTTTCCCTGTTAGTCCACAGCACGGCCAGAGGTGAGGTTTAATAAGGATCAATGGCACTTTATCTGGGACAGGACCCACTCCTGCGCATGCAAATCCCAGCACTAGCAATGGATTCAATTAAAAAAAAAAAAAAAAAAAAAGAACCTCCAACCACCAGCACTGGAAATTCAATTAAAGGATTTATGCAAAGGTTTGCTGGCTTTTTTTCATTTGCTTGCTGTTTCTGTTTATGTAATGAGCTTTTCATATCAGGAATCAATACATAATCTGGAGGGGAGCCACACAGAGGGTGGTGGACAGCCTTTACATATGTATACAGGGTATATTTCAAGAAAAGGTTTTTAATAGGAAATTTCACTGCGCAATTCTGCCAAATGAACTTGAATTAAATTATCTTCGGCGGATGTTTGCTTTGTTTGTGTTTGTGCGTGTGTGTGTGCGCCTTGGTTCCTCTACATGAAGTTCATGTTATTGACTTGGACATACTTTGAAGTGCAATGAACCTCCTTAAAGCCTCTGATTGGACTGATTCTCCAAGTCAAGTATTGAAAGTAAAAGGCCAAGGTTCTCGCATCAACCGCAGCCTGCAGCCTTAGCTGTGTGTTTTGGCCTAATGAAATGGGATCTCATAGACAATAATCCTTGTTATAAGATTGAGCCAGGACACCCATGTCAATATTAGCAAATGGGATTGTTGGCTTTTTGTGTCTGTGTGCATATGCTGTCAGAATGTTCTTGTACATTTGTTTCCATCTGGCTGCAAAATGCATTCTCATTGATCTTCCTCTCAGGTTTTAAGTAGGACACAAAAATAAGAGCAAAATGCATTCTCATTGATCTTCCTCTCAGGTTTTAAGTAGGACACAAAAATAAGACTTTTCTGGCTGAACTTCAAAACTGTGGGTGGGGACCCATAACATTTTCCCACACCTGCGTGATTAGAGGATTTAAGCTCCTCTGAAGTTCCTGAGAAGTTTTTGATTAATCTGCTGCAGATGCACCAAGAGGGATTGTTCCAAGACAGAGGTGTTAAAAAAAGGGATGCTGTGTCAACAGAAAAGAGGTGCATAAAATAAAAGCTGTATAATAAACATCCGGGCACTTAATGAAGAGGAGCACAGACATTAGCAGCCATATCTGCAGAAAAGTCCAAGTCTCGAAGATATCCATTTATAGGTTAGAGAACGTTATGGTACCTTAAACACTTTTGATAGTGCAACCATTGTTGTAATATGGCAAGTGATGCATTTCTTTATGTTTATACAGTGATTCTTTTATTGCTGAAAAGCTTCTTTTTTTTTCCCCACCTTAAATGGTGCAACATTGGCAAATAAAATAACTTGACAAGATGATGACAAGAAAGAAAAGTCTCGTCATCAGGGAGGCCAATCCAAATGCCAAAAAATGTTAACATGAGATTTTGCAAGCAGTGACAATTCTATATCTTCAGCATTAGGGATCAAACTCTGCCCTCCAAAATGTCAATACTCAGCTTGGTAGCGTGTGATTTATCAGAGAGTATATACAAAATTTAGTAGCGGGGAGGAGGGAATGTGTCCGGCCTGCAGTCTTAACCTCAACTCCATTAAATACTTGTGGAATCGGAATGAGTGTGCTATTTGGACCAGAGTAAACAACCCACAGCGGCTAACTTGTGACAAATGCCAGATGAAGAATGAGGTGTCATTTCACAGCAGAGTGTGGTCAAGCATGTGGAGGGGATGCCAGACTGTCCTGGGACTATACAGTTCTTCCATGCTCTTCTGAATATTCTGTTTGTCAAATAAGAGAATTGTTACATGACCAATTTGTCTTATTTCTTCAAAGGTTTATCAATTAATCCAATAAACAACAGAATTCCAGAGCCAGCAGCAACCAACAAGCTGTTTGGCATTGACAGAGAGGATTTGAGAAGTTTTCCATGGACACAACCCACACACTCAACTCTGCTTCTCAACCATGTATGGCAGCATCTTAAACGGAAGAACAGACTTCCCAACAGTGTGAGATTTATTACCAAGAATATCTTTTTACAAGAAAGACAGAATTAATCTAAACTTAATTCTCCTTACCTTTTTGCTCCTTGTAAACACTGTAAAGATCTGATTGATTTGATATAAGTACAGTGTAAGTTAGAGGCTTACATATGGGCATTGAGGAAATGTTTTGGAGGTTTTAAATTTAAATTTGATGATTTCTTTTAATGAGGTAAAATTGTCATTCAACAGCGCAGGGACCCTACATTGAGACATTATTAGTCCTTAATGCGCCTGTCTGCAGTTTGATTCTGAATCAAAGCAAACAGCAAAAGAAAAAAAAACATCTTTCAAGACAATTTGCTTATCATTTTTAATTAGACTATGTCAGATTTTTTTAAAATGCTGAATTGCAGTTTATTGTAAAATACCTATTTTACAAGAAGTTTTACCAACATAATACAAATATCAGAACTTAGTCTAGGGAGCTATTTAACACTATATAACTAACCAATGAATACAGCACAGTCTGCTTTATCCTTCATCCCATCAGCACTCTAAGTGAGAAGACTGGGACATAGAGCAAAAGAAGACTAAAATTACCATCTGTATGAAAAGTGAAACTAGACAGGTTATTCACATCCTGGCCAGGCTATAAATAGGATAACACACACACACACACAGCTAATGTGGTGGATTAGTAGCAGGAAGCAGACAGACCGTCATCACAGTCCTTGTTCCCCTTAGCCCACCGGGTCCTGGATCCCAGCAGAAGTCATACTATCTACCAAATCAGTATTAGCCAGGGACTTTGGCCATTCACAAAAGCCGTTCCATACAACTTGCAACCCCAGTGTGTTGGCTGAGGTTCCTGTTTCAGAAGTTGATATTCTGTCAGGATGTTCCTCCCCCTTTTCCTCCTTACTGCACTGTTTAAAGTGAGTAACAGAATCCACACCTAAGGACCCTTTCTCCCTATTTGTATAAAGTTTAAAGGCTTGGGATCAGGGTTTAAGTGCCTGTTTATCCTCAGGCTCAATCACTTTCTGCTTTGTCTCATCCAATAAGGTGCGATTGATAGATGGCTCTGAATAGGTGTTTACGCTGCTCCTTATAATTTGCTTCATAATGGCAAAAACAATCAGCAATCACATCTATTCACATAAGTAACAAATAACAATCTTTAAGGATTCATCATCATCATTATATCATTATTAGAGACACATAAGGTCCATTGTCGGACAAAACAAAAGACAACTACAGGAAGTCAACATTTATGAGATGTTAACTGCCTGCATCATTTTTGTTGCAAGAACAATTAACTTATTGCAATGGACATACCTGCAATTCAAAGCTGTATTTTATTAGCAGTTTATAGAATAATGATTGTGCAATGAACAGGGCTATAGCTGCACAAATATATTTTGTTTTGTTTTGTTCCACCGAATTAGCAAATGCAGCAGCTTGCTGCTTCATCTTGCTAACATCAGACTGCCAGTAGACACTCCCTCACCTTTTCCTCTCTCCTAAACACCAATTAGGACTCCATTAGTCTGGCCTGGCAGCTCATTTGCTCTGGAGGCAGCTGAGGGGGCCTGTTATGTGGGACCTTTGCCCATAGTGTTCCGCCCCAGCAGCCACAGCACCACATGGCTGTCATGGTAATGCAGCCTCCGTGTCTCCCTGTTCCACAAGTTAACATTCCCTCCCTTCTCCTTCACCACTTCCAGCCTAACAATGCTTTGCCAGGGAAATCCTCAGCCACACTGAGTGCCTGCAAGCAAGACTCTGGGATTGAAAGTGAGCAGAGCAACTGGAGGGCAGTCAACATACGTCTGTGGGGCCACTTGTTAGGCACTTCATTAAATGTCTGTCCCCATGGTAAAAAGGTGAGGTAGGACCCTTATTAACTGAGTAGTGACAAATCCCCCAAGAGCAGGCAGATGAGTTACAGAGCCAGCTGCTCTAGCAGGTCTGTGTGGAACAGGGGAAATAGCTGGTGGTGGAGGAATGTTGCAGGGCTCCGGTTCGGGTTTGATGAGACAGAGAGCAGGCACAAGTCACATTCAAAGCACTAAGCAGCCTCTTTGCAACACAGAGAAATTATCCCAGTGGCACGTAAGAAAAGGCCCAAAGCTCTCAGGAACTTGTTAAAGCTGCCGACATCCTCTGCCCCTCGCCGACACGCTAATGCCTGATATCGCACATCAGGGACTTGGTCAAAAGATCAGCATGTGCATACACAGAAATATAGGAAGGGCCAAAGGGAGCAAAGACTGAGAGTGTAAAGAGACAAGCATCTGTTATGTGGTGGGTCTAATGGGATGCAGAAGGTATTTAATTTACATATGAAGCAGATAACATGAAACCATATTCTTACAAAAGCTTGTAAAGTGTTCTACAGTAGAAACCAGATATTTACTGTGATCACCATTTTTGTCAAACTTTAGCCATCTTAGGTCAGTTAGGATTAGCCAAATTTATGTGATTTGCAAATACCACAGTATTGAAAAAGACCAATTTATGGATAAAGTCAATTATACCTAAGGATTACAAATATTTGACTTAGTTTGTCTTTATGAATTAGGTGAAACATTTTGAGTATCCTTCCATAATCTTCTCATAATAGTTTGCCGGAATTTTGGTCCTTTCCCCATGACAGGCTGGTGTAACCATGTCAGATTTGTAGACCACCAAACACCAAACACCTTTGGTTATGAAATTTCTATTGGGCTGAGATCAGAGTTTTGTGTTGGCCACGTGAGAACGTTGCAACGATTCTACTTGACAGTATGGTAAAACTGCAAATTTGGAAGATTTATTCTTACCCAAGCTTGAACTTCCTGAATCATGTCTTAAGATGCTTCTTAAGTATTTCCACATGTTTTTCTTGTTAATTTCTGGTTCGCAGACCACATATCCTTCCTAAATGGAATGATGGCAGAACATGCTCATTGTGCTTTTGCTTGCATATATTGCATACATGTTATAGTGAGCTCAAAGACGGCTCAGAAAATTATGGCATATTAGCAACAGATTAAACAGTTGCAACTGTTGAAAAAAATCCAGCAAGGAACAGAGAGCACAGATGCTGGAAGCGCAGGGGACTTGTTGCAATAATTATATGTTTTGGGGGTAACAAGGTTACCCCCAAAACATTCATGTCTGTTACTTATCTGAATGTGATCTGTTGCCATGTGTGGTGTATTTACGGTTCGAAGATGAGGGATGTCATGTATGTTGACATTTTTATAAATGCCTGAACAGACGTTGAAATTGCTGGTATTGGTTCTTTAAAGTCAATTGCTGACCCCTTTTGAATAGAACATAAAAAGCATGTAGGCATCTTTGGTCACATTTTCTATAGTAAACTCCTCTTTCTTACAAACTGACATTTTACAACATTACTTTGGGGTTCATGAAATTGGGGGAAAAAAAAAAAAAAAAAAAAAACTCCATTCATATGGTCACGATCACCATATTGCAAGTCACTCCAGCAAACACCAAAGCAGCAGTGTTTTGTTGTTACAATAATTCGGCTGAGAATAGCATGGCTTGTTCACTACACAGGCTTTACCTCAACCGTTTGTCCAAATCCAACATAGTGGTGGCGAATGAGCAGAGCACTGTTCTAAATTTAGCATTTTGACGCCATTTACAACCAGGGCTTTTGGCACAAAAGGAAACAAAATGAAAAATTGCATTTAAAAATCTCCCATTAGTGTGGTAATTAGCAATAATAACAGTTTTGGGAATCTTATCTGACAAAAAACATGGGAAATTAGTCTAATATAATGGTGTTTTTATACAGTGAATGTAAAGATGGTCCCTGATATCTCAAGTTTTTGTGAAGGTTCAGACAAACTCGATCAAGTTAATGTCCTAGAGATGATTAATATGACATATCACACAAAATGCACAGAACACAGTTCCAGATTTCAAGTATCTTTGACATGCACCATGATTTCTCTCAATGCATTAAGGATATGTAATTACTTGTGCCAATCTTGTCAACTGAGTGCAAAACAAATCAAATATCGCTAATGTACAGTTTGGCTTTCTTGAGTTGCTTTTTGTGATCCCATTTCCAATATGCTGGCATCGCAGTCTCTAATCTCCATGGATCCCAGGAGCATGTACAAGCAATTAAAACAATAGCATCTTTACGCCCCTGCAACCAATAAACAAGCTAATGTCACTGCTGTGTAAAGACACTTAGTGTCAGGGGCAATACCCCAGCTGGATTAGAACAGAGCTCTTTGCTTTTAATACCCCACTATAAAGAAGGTTTAAAGAAATGTATGCACTTTATTAAAGAGGCTCAGAGGAAATAATATCATATACATAACCAAGACAACAAACTGGAGCTCAAGCATAAATTCACAAGGCATACCATTCAAATTGAACTTTATTTATTAATGCATACTCAGCAGTCTTTTATTTTGGGAGGTCTCTTTGAATGTATGTTTCTTTTTGAGGACTCATAAGAGTAGTATAGGAATAAGAATTTTTACTTATGCAAGACATTGAAGAGATGTACTTTTTGTCGGTTTGCTTTGTCTTAAGTGATATTATCAACAACAACTGCACATAGAAGGCTAATTTTCAGCATGCGTTTCTGTCGAGCCTGAAACACAAATATATAATCAGAAACAGATGTTAAACTACTGTGGTGCTGACAGGGCATAAGTAAGGAAATATCCAGATGTAACCCCTGGAAAAAGGAAACCAAACAGCAGTGAGGTCTCAAGATGCCACAGGTGCCATTTGTGTTTAAACTTGAGAACTTCACTTTGTTAAAACATACCATAATCTGAAGGACAAGGAAGTCAGTTGCACAAGTCAGTAAATTTTTCTGCTTACTTCTAAGCAGAAGAAAAGCATTGGGAAACAGAGGCATGGGATATACATCATGGAAGTGTGGAGAGGAAAACTGAGATAGAACTGGCATTTGTGAGAAGAAAGACTCATGAACTATGTGGGGGACTATTTCTCTGCATACTAATACACTGCTTTCATTGGATTTGTCCCAAAGGTTTAACAGGGCTGTCCGGGGAGTGGCCCAGTACCTTCAGTTTTCTTTTGCGCTGGCTGACACTGGATTTACATACCCTCTCCCTTCTCTTTACACATTTCTTCCTCTGCTGTGTCTTTTCAAAAAATTGTAATGGGACTTACTTTACCCCTGGTAAATAATCCATGCAGCTGGGCAAACAGAATCCAAACCCAGCACCAGAGTTGGCATAAAATTGTTTAAAAAGGGAAGGAAATAAGGATTTAGGGAGAAGGACTTTGGTGTGTGCAAAAAGTAGAAAAACAGAACAGTTAGTTTCATACAAGCAGAGGGTTTCATGTTTTCCTTTAGGCGATTAAACAGGCTCCACAGGCTGCAAGGTAAGGTTATGCAATATTTAGTTTAAATACCAGAAAGAAATTGCCAAAAAACCCAAGTATGACCATTATGAAAATAAAGGAATGTTTAAAAATAGTCAGTATAGAAGCAAGGAAAAATTTTAAAGACATAAAATACTTTTTGTTCAACCAGTTCATCCTTGTTTTTTTTCCTGTTTCTAATGAAGTTGAGGGCCTTTGTGGCCTGACTGCACAGAAATGGGTTTAAGAAATAGTTTCAAAACCAGTTCAAACAATTCATATATTCAATTTAGTATCCCAACAAAGGAGAAATATATTTGACTTATGGCTCTGTGTCGCAGACAAAAGTAGTGGAGGAAACTTTGAAATTTTAAACATTTTGTTTTGCAATGTGTTTTGAACAACTTCTTCCAAGATCTTTTTGTGACGCATTGTTGAGATTTTTAGACTGAATCATGTTTGCAATATTAGAAATCACATTTCTTGATTTATCAGTATAATTTAAAGCAGCATTTCATTAACAGGCATTTGCAAAACTCATCAGATAACAGAGACTTGAATGAAAAGAGCAAACATAAAAGACAAGTTGAGGACAGGAGTTGGGGACCATTGCCTTATAACAAGAAAATACATAAAATAGGCAGAGTCAGCATAATTTCTGGCAGAGCAGGAGGGACGGATATTATGTTTGGAAATAGTTCAAAGTTGCAAAAAAATAAAATAAAAAACAGGTCTTTGATTGTTTCTGGGAACACTGCATTCTGGCATGTTAGAGAAAGCCCCTGAATAGAGAAGAAAGAAATAACATTTATACACACCTCATAATGACACATCATACATGCGACAAATAAGAAAATGGGAGAAGCCTATGTGAAGACGTTTATGCTGAAATGATGTTTGTGAAAGAACTGATATGCCAAATCTATAATTTGGTAATTGCAGATACATAGCACTCTCAATTGCCAAAGACACCCTTAGAAACATGTTGAAGAAAGAGTCAAAGTCATTGATAAGCGCTCCAGATATTTACTGCATACAAGCTTATTGCACAAGAAACAATTATTGCGAAACAGTTTCATATTAATTTAATGGAAGTAAACTGTGATGAAAAGACAAAAATACTAGATCATACATTGCTGGTACTTGGGAATCAAAGCCGGTTATTACAATTTTGATACATCTCATCTCTTAGAGCCTCCTTTCTTCCTTCATCATTCCAGACCACAGTCAACTAGATCTTAGACAATATTCTAATTAACAGTAGTACCACAGTCTAGTGGTCATGTGTAATTTCTCTATAAAATGGATTCCCCACCCCCAGTGGAAGCTATCGGATTTAATCTTGTTGCCCCTTACGCTAGAATAACTGTGAGTACTTTCTTGGCAAAGGCATCTAAAGCTCAGGGGTTACTGCATGGTTGATCCTCTAGCAAGGTCCTTTCCATTCTCATTCAATCAATCTTTATTCAAACTATTGCCAAAATCAATTGCTTTGTGCCTGGGATGCGTGGTTGAAATGTGGGGAGGCTCAGAGTCAGCTAGGGTACTCCATGGTAAGGCTGTGAAACTACACTCTTTGAAAGTGTTCCATCATCATGTGTTAGACGAGTTACATGTCCTTTGTCAAACAATTGCAAGAATACGTTTTTTTTTTATCATAGCAAGTTGTATTTTTGGTTGCCATAGCCGAGTCAAGGTGAAATGTGGTCGACAACTATGAGATTTCACATAATTCTGCTTCATGATAAATTCTATTGTATTACCAAAATTCTTTTTAAATAATGGATGAGGAAAAAAGCAAAACATCAGCTTTTCAGTTTTTATTTAATCTATACTTAAGCCTTTACAAAGAAAAAAAAAACCTAAAACATTAAAAACTTTCATATATATATATATATATATATATATATATATATATATATATATATGACACATCATATAAATAAGAAAATGGGAGAAGCCTATGTGAAGACGTTTATGCTGAAATGATGTTTGTGAAAGAACTGATATGCCAAATCTATAATTTGGTAATTGCAGATACATAGCACTCTCAATTGCCAAAGACACCCTTAGAAACATGTTGAAGAAAGAGTCAAAGTCATTGATAAGCACTCCAGATATTTACTGCATACAAGCTTATTGCACAAGAAACAATTATTGCGAAACAGTTTCATATTAATTTAATGGAAGTAAACTGTGATGAAAAGACAAAAATACTAGATCATACATTGCTGGGAATCAAAGCCGGTTATTACA